>NW_026947485.1:52143336-52705836 GCF_034190915.1 Cavia porcellus
AAAGATGCATTATGTGCATGTACCGACTCCCCACAAAGGACGCAATCATGCACCATCCATATATGCTAATAAAAATTAAAATTAAACAAAGAAAGAACTCCAATTAAAAGACCTATAAACTTGGGCTGGGGATTTAGCTCAGTGGCATAAGCGCCTGCCTTGCAAGCAGGCGGTCATGAGTTCGATCCCTGGTACCGATAAAAAGGAAAAAAAGATCAAAAAAAAAAAAAAAGACCTATAAACTTATAATTCAAAATCCCATCATGTAAAACGTCAGTATATTTAAAGATACCTTCATGTATATAGTCGTAAGTAACAAGTCTCCCACATACAAATAGGTTTCAAATAATTGTGTGAGTACTATGCTTTTAAACTTTAACTGTGCCACTTCTTGATATAAATAAACATACAAGGAGCCCTCAATGTCTGGGGAAAGTTTCCAACATAAAATGCAGATCAAAAAAGAAAAAAAGAGCACACTAGGAGAAACCACAGTCAGTATAGGACACACAATTCCTCAAAGTTTATGAAAACTTATATCGTGACTGATATCACAGCTTCAAGTATTGGAATGTTGTTAGAAAAAGAAATAAGAGGGAGAGAAAGAGGGAGGGAGAGAGAGAAGGAAAGACAGGGAAAGAGAGGGAGATGGAGAGAAGAAGAAAAAGAGGGGGAGAGACAGAAGGGAAAGAGAGAACGAGAGATAGAAGCAGTGAGGGGGGGGGCTCTGAAGAAATTTGGAAAACAGTGCCAGGAAATGCTCCAGAAACATGAAAAAAATAAACACCATAGAAAAGAAAAATGGAGAATAAATTTAAGATATACAAAATCCAGAGATAAAAAAAAATATAAAAAGTATTGATAGCATGATCAAAAGTCAAATCAGAAACATTTCTTGAAACAAGCTCACATCACAAAACAGAAAGGACGCACCACGGGCCACATGCAATGGAGACAGACCCTTAACAAGGCAGCTTGTCATAAATTTTTGGAGAAAAGGATTTTTAAAAAGATCCTAAAAGCCCCTTTTATTTTTAAAAAAATATTGCTATGTGTTTGTGTTACATAGTGACTATACTCAGTTTGAAAGGTTGAGGCATATAAATATCAATCCTGATCATCTTTATTCTCTCTGACTCATGCAAGTCCCTCTTCCTCCTTCCTCAAATTCCCTTCTCATCAGTACAGAGTCTTGTTTCTTACACTCTCTTTTATTTCATTCTTTACTTGTATTTTGTGTTTCTCCTATTTCAAAACCCATGTGACATTTAACTTCCTGTGGCTGGTTTATTTCACTTAGTATTTATGGATGGATCTTGAGACCTGAGAACTGCTTGAAGAGTAGAGGCAAGTCATGGAGAAATACTTAAAAAATAAAAACTGCAGTATGCAACTCTTGAGTTCCAGAAAATTGTGCCACAAGTACCAAAATGTTTCATTATGAACTGATTTTTAAGTCATCAATGATAAATGGGAGGATAATAATATGCTCAGATATTCATTGATCCAAAGTAGATGAATATCTATTTTATGCATTATGCCTTAGAAAGTAAAAAATGTATATTTGAGAACACAAGAGGGAAAACAAGAAGGACCCAAAAATTCAGGTTTCAAATAAAAGAGACTAGCAAAAACCAGATCGTCAGCTACCCAATATCAAGATAACGTATATATTATAGTAAGAGACTGCCTGAAACTGTGCTTAAAATTCAGAAATGATGCTTATACAACTTTGCTTTATATTTGGGGTGTTTATTTTTAAAACTTTATTGTAAGTATGCTGTGTATAAAACATACTGAAAAATGCTTACAGAAAATCAAAGAAAAAGGAGGTAATGTTAAATCCAAAAAGAACAAAATGCCTTGATACAAATTTGTTTTTTTTGGCCCAAAAGTAAAAAAGTATTTTGCAGTAGTATTTATACAAATATTGATATTTCTCTTAACCAGAAAATTATAAAATCATCCTGAGTGAATAGGAGAGAGCAAGTAGATGTGTAACAGGAAAAGTTAAATTCTATACAAAAAGTCAATATGTATTGGTATATAATTTCTATAATTGTAAAATCAATAAATGTGAAATGTGTGTGTTTACATATATGTTTATGAAGGTTAACACCAGAAGAGAAACACATCAAAGATAGTGAAAGCAGTTCTCTCTCTCTCTCTTTCTCTGTCTCTCTCTCTCTCTCTGTGTCTCTGTCTCTGTCTCTCTGTCTCTCTCTCTCTCTCTCTCTCTCTCTCTCTCTCTCTCTCTCTCTCTCTCTGTCTCTCTCTCTCTCTCTCTCATTTTTCCCATGTAGTATTAGGAATTGAATCCTGGCCTTTGTGCTAAGCTACAAAGTTGTTTTGTTTTGTTCTGTTCGGTTCCGTTTGGTTCATTCTGTTTTATTTTGTTTTTAATTTTGATCTAGGGGCTTGCTAAATTACCCAGAGTGTCTTTAAACTGACAATCCTGCCTCAGCTTTACAAAGGGCTTACATACCAGTAGTTTCTAATATACTCACCTAAAAGCAGATGTTTTTACATCATATAATAGCAAGTGATTTGGTAAAGTAAGCTGTGTTCTCATATAAGCCTTTACATAATACATACAGTTATTATGTACACAGTGTGTACAAACTGTGTACAGTTTTCAGAAAACTTGAATTTAAAAATACATGCTAATAGGAAGAAGTCACTTGAGAAGATTATACTGAGTTATTTCCAATTCAGGCCAATGAATTCGATTGGTGAAGTTGTAGTCCTTATCTTTTGACTTGTTATTGTTTTCTTATTTCTGAGACTGCTATTAATTAAAACCATCTGGCCAAATTTACTAATCTGAAGTTACAATAGGTACACAGATTAGGTCACAATTTGCAAAGTGTTCATTATAAATATGATGTCATTTTATTAGTTATATGCACAAAATTTTATTATGTTTAACTTGGTTTTCTCAAGTGGTTTGGTTTGGCACATATGGCAATACAAACCTCACTTAAAATTAAACATAAAATCCCTGAATGAATTAAAAGAGTATATGTTTCACCTGTGTCTGTATATTTTAATGGCATCACGTCTCAGATATTCTTCTCCACATTTCTTGCCCACTTTTGATTCCTATTATTTGGACCCTGATAGAGGCTCTAAATTTTTTCCCAAACTCTTGTATTCTTAGAGGTCTCATATAGCTACCAAGGTAAGTTGACAGTAAAATACACTAACTGCAGTCTTTGCAAGACCTGAGGCCATGCAGCAGTTATTGCAAACTGAGAAAGTCACCATTGGTTCAGAGTTCACTAAGATTCGGTCCTGACAACTAATCTGAGTTGAATGAGGACTAGCATGTAAAGCATTTAGGATGGACTGAAATCCCCAGGATATTATTAAGTTTGTGAAAATAAAGTGTTCATCACTCTTGATCTCTGATCAAAATAAGACTCTTCTCCAAGAACTGAATGATATGATGTAAAAGCAGTGCATAATTAGATGGTCTATTTGTAAATCAATGCAAAAAATAAAATTGATTATTTGGCATGGAGAATAAAAATGGTAACCAAAAAAAAAAAAAAAAGAAAGAAAAGAAATTGCCCTTTCTTTATTGATATCATTCTTCATTCAGATATCATAAAAATAAATTGCTTTATCCCAGTTTTTGAAACCTGTGTGTGTATGTGTGTGTGTGTATTTTTGATCACACAAAAGAGAATATACCATTCTGAATTTCACAATGACCAGTGTACTTGTAACACAATGATAGTCTTTTATTTCAGGCAGCAGCCAAAAGCAATCAAAGAAAACTGTGTTCATCATAGCAGAATACAGCATGTTAAACTAATGGGAATATTATGTGCTACAATCTTGGCAAAATATACCAACTCCACAGAGATGTCACCATCTTAATAATTCTGTAATGGCCATAGGAGGACAAACAGTTGTTGTTAACAAGTGTTTGATCTTCATAAGCGTGCTGCTGTGACAAACTACAAACTATATTTTATCCTCTACTTCTGTGATCCTTCACCCAGATAAGAACCAATACCTGGCATCTTTTCAAAATTTCTTTTTTTTTCTTTTACATCAGTGGCAAAAGTTAAAAAGGTAACATGAAAAGAAAGATGAAACAGGAATACTGTTCAAATTGAAGGACTGTAGTTTCAAGTTTCAATCCTGTATCAAAACATCTCCGCCTTATCTTCTCTTCCAGTCATCACAAATGATGACTACAAAGAGGTACACAAACATCAGTACAATGCTGTGTGTGTACTGCAATCCAAAAATCACAGCTACAAAATTATACCTGATATATCAAAAACTGACAGTCACATCCTCAAGATTTCCCTTTCTCGTTCCCATGGACCTTCTTTATTAATAAATCTGACACATAAAAAGCATCCATATGACTAAAGTGTCAGTTACTGGAAAGACCGTTTTGATCTATTTCTCAACTTTTAGAAGAAATATTCTCTTTTTCATGAATATAGGATCCATTCACTGACTGCCAGCTTTCAAATGACCACCTCTTGAAGTTTAATTTTAAGTTTTAAATAAATATTGTATGCATGCAGAATAATTACGATGCTCTAGAGAGATACTGTATAATGACATTGATTCTTTTTTATCTTAAAATGCCAAGCCCTTAAGGCTGCATAGTCTGCATTTGCCACAGATGTGGGAAGGTTCATCCCACGTGGTGAACTGCAGAAGCAGCGTGCATGGCCCTTTCAGTAAAAGCCTGGTGGTATTTCCCAAGTAAACTCTAATTTTCACAAGTTAAAAACTTTTCTGTGAAACACATCTGCTCCAAGCTACAGAGTGAAACTGAGATATACAAAATGAAACTGAAATAAATGTTTTGCCTGCATTTTAAAGTGAACAAGACAATTCTTCATTCTGTTAAGGAGAAGAGCAATAAAACCAAATGTGTGGCTGCATAAAAATCTCAGTCTTGCATTATGCTGCATAATATTTCCTAAATGACACTTTCACACTGCTATTTAAAGAGCAAAATATTTGTCAGGTGCATGTATTGATATGGCACCAAATTTCATGACTGGCTCGTTGTACAATTTTTCACATATTTAGAAGTGTGGTAAAGATAAGGAAAAAATCAGCGATAAAATCAGCATTATGTCTTATCTTTTGTCTTCTGTGTCAGGGTTCTTTAAAAAATCATATTCTGTATTTAAGTATACCACACTCACACCTTAGCAATCATACGCATATACTAGGAAGACATTGTTCTATGTAAGCTTGTATTCAGATTCAGTAACCTGTTTAAATATGTTGATATGTCTGATATGTCATCAAAGCATTTGGGAAAATCAGATAAAAATAGAATTTGGCAAAAAGTATTGTGTGTCTATACTTTAACAACCTTTATTTGATATGTGAATTCCTCAGATGATATTATGATCAGTACTTTATTAAGGCTGATATTTTCCAAACTACTAGCAAGTCCTCAGGCTTTTAAAATACATCTCAAATATGACAGGTGGCTCACATATTCCACCACTGTCATTGTGGGGCACCCTTGACCATCTGTCACCTGGATTCCTCCCTGCTGGTATCAGTTTATGTCTGCATAGTATGTATAATTAATTTTTTTAAAAAAACAGAAACTAGATATTTTCACCTGCAATGAATTAAACTTATACTTCATCTAGAGTAAAGCCCACACGGTTCCCGGCAGGCACTAAATTCCTACAATATTTACTCTTGTGTGTTTCCCAACCTCATAGCCCACCATTCCTCCTTCCCTCACTCTGCTCCACAGTGTGCTGCCTGCATTTCCTCCAATGAACGAGACTTAGCCCTGCCTCAGAGTCTTTAATTTTGACAATCACTTGGACTTCATTGTTTTCCTACTGTATTTTTCCATATTTGTCCTTTTTATTCCTGTTACCAAAGAATTCTTTTCTGATCCTTCTTAAAATAGCCATCCTTCACATTTTGTCTCTTCGTGCTTTGTTTTTTTTTTTCATTGTGTTTACCGTACCTGAAATTAGGATACGGATTCATTTGTGTGTGTTAGTGTGTATGTTAGTGTGTGTGTGTGTTTGCAGTGAATTTTAACTTCTGCAAAATCCATGAGGCCTTGACCTTTCACTGTCTTATTTGTTGCTGTTTCTTCAGCATCTAAAATAAGAGCTTAACAGTAAAAAATTGTTTTTAAAAGTGTATACTTGAATTAGCATACATTAGCTTTGGACTACTAAGTTTTCATTTTCCAGACATATTGAATTTGTTGAATTAGTTAAAGAATCATTCGTCCATGCCCATGACCACAAGTATTTATCTGTTCAAAGTTTTGATTGCAACACTTGATATAGGACTCTACTTCTCTGCTACACCTATGATACTTGCCACTGGTACATTTTACAACTTTGTTACTGAGGCAATATGTCACACTCTGGAGCTACTAACCAGTATGTCTGTATACTGATTAGATATTTCAAAACATGAAAATTAATGCAAAAATTCTTGTTAGGATCTTTTTTCCCTCCGCCCCAAATGATGTCTGAGATCCTTTCATACATATCTTAGAGGTACATCAATTTTCCACATATCCAAAACTGAACTAATTATTTCATCCTGGACTTTTCCTCATGTTTTTTAAAACTTTAGTAGTGCTACAATCCAACAAGTCACTAGGTCAAAGTATGGAAGTCATCCTACAAACTCATGTCCGTGTCTGTATCACTCCCCTGGCTTAAATCCACTGTTTATTCTATAGGTCTATCCTTCTCTTTAGATCTCATACCACTTAGTCTACGACCTCACCTTCTGGCACCTTTTTATTGACTGTCTCCCTATCTGTAATTCTGCTCCTTTGTGCTATTCATTTGCTGTTTAAAAATTCACAACCAGTTGCATTACTCACCAACTTTGAACTCTTCAGATCTTTCCAGTGCCTAGAAATCTACATTTTTCAGTTTGCTCCCTACCTGGAATTAATTCATCTCCTCTCTCCCCTCTGTATTCCCCAACTCTCACTTTATGTAAACTGCACCCTGCCTGGTTTTCTGAAGACACTGATATTCCACACAACTGTGCTTGCTTTCCTTCCTTCCTGAAGTAATCTTCCACTTTTCATATCTTTACTTATCATTTATTCTTTTGAGAACTCTCTAAGGTTTGCATCTCGAGGTCTCTCACTACCTCCCCTGCCCATATCCTGCACAGCAGAATTGATTTATCTTTTCTCTGAGCACATGACACTGTCCATATTGTTCCTATTATATCAATTGCAATTAAGTAATAATGCACATACCCATTGGAATTAAGTCTACAAGCAACTTCTGACTTGGTAACATGTTTTATTATTACTATACCTGATGCCTGACAATTTTTTGTAAAAATACTTGTTGAGTTAGTGAATAAACGAGGGAACAAATATGTAATCTGTTTTTATGTACTTTAGTGAGTTTGGAATTTTCTGGCAAATGATAAAATATGTATTTTAAAAACAAAATTATTAATATAAAGTCAAATATATAAAAATATTTTAAATTTTTCTTGATTTCATTGAAAAAGGTAAACCTGCTATTATTATTCATATTCAGGCTGTGACACTTAGTATTTTTCTCTTTTGAACATCACATTCTAATTCATTTTGAACATCACATTGAGTTAGTGCTAATTAAGACTAATTGTTTTGATCTTCATGTAGATGTCACATGGACTTTTATGGGCATTTCATTATAATTAAACATACATTAATGGGCATTTAGAACATGCCACCATTTTTTAATAAAGCTTATATCTGTGGTCCACTGCTAGTGAAATGACCCAGTGATATATCAGAGCAGTAGTTTGTAATTTTGATAGAGAACACATTTGGCTTTTAAGTTTTTAAATCAAGGCCCTTTTCCAGTTGGTTGAGTACCAAATGCTTTGCACAGATTCTCTTTACATATATCTGTTGTCATGGGCAGATTTAAGCGTAGTGCAAGGGGCACCTTAATTTAAGTCTACAATTGCTATCCAGGCATATATTTCAAAATTGTGTTAGATTATTCTTGAGAAACACAATGCAGTAATTTAAAATATTTGCTACTTCGCTGTCAAGAAATTAGAGAATCTTTGTGTTTTTAAATTTTTTGTATTCTTCTTATCACTAAGAAGACTCATTTGACTTTTGATCAGGCCTTTGTTCTGTTTGAGTTTTTTAATCTGTGCCTTAACTTTGCCTAAATCCTACAGAAGTATTTCACACTTCAGATCTCAGATAACAGATAACAGAGGCCTCATATTTGTCTTTTTTATGATTGGGGATCTGTTTAAGTAATCTTTGGGCAAAAATATAGAAGTGAAATTCTGAAATCAAATGTTTTTCAAACTCATTGTTCTATTGTTTCAGGAGGGATTTTCTTACCACTATAAATTTTGAAAGTAATGGATTAGTTTGCCATGTATACAAATTTCAATAAAAGCTTTTAGAAGTTCAAATTTTGTTAATGAGCATGTCTTTATCTTTAATTTTAGATTGTTCAGTAAATATTTTCATCAGTTTTATGGAATCCACTTCAACATAGTGCATGCTGGAATTCAAATGTACTTCCTTTTTTTTTGGAAACACAGGCCCTTAGAAAACATAGTTTTCTTTAATCACTAGATAGTGAGTTTTAATTTAAAGGAGATTCTTAAAAAAAAAAAAAAACAAGGAAATCATAATCATTTTGTACATCCAACCTCTATTTTTACAGAAGAACAACTAAAATTGCCAGCAAAAACCTGTATCTAGGGAAGTAAATTTCCATTGTATCATACAACCAAACATTTTTATCCTTTTTTGCGTCACCCCATCAGGACTAACTCACAAAAGCAGAAGTAATGTGGTTTTGCTGTAACAGGAACGTAGGTGCCTTGCTCAGAATCAATCATCACTCTTTGTCTTAGAGTACTCAATTTTCCGATGATCCTTCACTTTGTGTGTGAAGATGCTTAAAAAAAAAAAAAAGCACAAAGAATGAGGTAACCCTGAAAAGTAGGGGGACTGACTTCATAGCTATAGCAACAAATAGGTATGCTTTTACCTCCTTATCTATCATTTGTATGCAGACTGAAAGATTTATTTATTCCTCGGTTCAAGAGTTCTGTTTATCATGCTAAATCTTGTAAGCTGAACAACTCTATGATAACGATATGCAATATATTAATTAATGTTAAATCTCTACTATCTTTTTTCTTGAAATCGGGTATCATGTCTAGCTTTTTTTCTATTTTGTTTTTTAAAATAAAAATAATGCAAAGAAAAGTTAAAAAAGAATTCTGTTTGCCTATATCTAATGAAATGGTAAGCAACATGTCAGAAAGAAAAGAAATGCTGAAGTTAGGCATATCTGTGATTACATATTTCTTTTGTACAACTTTAGACCGTTTATTTAACTGAACTTTAGTTTCATTATCCATGCAAAACAGACAATGAGCTTTACTGGCTGGTAATAGGTTGGTCCTACTTAATGACATCGTTGGGTCCAGGCATGAACTAAGTGCCAATTAAATTGTTAAGGCCGTTGTTAAAGGATATGATAAATAACTGTGGTACCCTGTTGCAATGAAGAATTGTTGCTCTAGATCATGGCTAGAAATAGTATATAAATTTTCAATTAATTGGTCAAAATATTCAGCATCAAAAGTAGAAAGTCACATAATTTTAGAATAAGCTTAATAGGATAATACACTCAAATATGTTTCTGTATATAGGATGCCAAAATTATAATTTATTTAATTAAAATATAACAAAAATTTCTATAAATGAACGTTTACTAGCAACCCTAAGGAAGAAAAACCAATTAAAAGTGACATGCTTGATTCAATATATAGAGATATACTTTTTTCAGTTTTCCCATAAACTCAGAGAGTAGCTTTCACAAGACTTATTTAATTTAGCTACTCTTGTTGAGACTAGACTGCTGATGTGATTTTTCCACCTTGAGTCAGTCTACAAAGACCTTTCTTTACCTGCAAAGATGGCATATCCCACTGATCACAGTTACTTTGGATTATCAGATAATTTTGCAATCGTGATTCTAATTCCTGATTGATCTGTAGAGCTAATCTTTATTTTTTAAGCAAAATGACCCAAAGCAATGCTTACAGATCACCAAAACCATTTGGATATAAAAACAGAAATCAAAGCAATAAAGCTACATGTTATCCATAGTTCACAACTAAAACTGGTTAGTATTTTCAAATGCAATGATTCCCTTCTTTCACGTGTCCAAGGCCCACTCCAAAATAACAGAATACTTTGTCAGTAAGATGTATTCACTGGACTATTTTACAACCACTTTACCCTTCCTTTTCATCTCTATTACAAGCTAATTTTTCTGGTACTTACTTTGTTACTATTAATAGCTACCTAAACTCTGAAATAGTTTGCATGATTCTTTTTCCAAATAGTATAGCACATTTGGAGTCTGACCAGTGTTTCCAGTCATAGTCTTCATAAAAGATGTATTTTCAATAATTTAGTGCAAGCTCTAACAGTAAAGTTTAAATAGTAAGTTTTCCACATACTAGCTGTATGAACTCAGAAACCGGAATTCTAAACTTTGTTCCTCAATTTCAACATCTGTAAAATAGCAATAGGAATGACAGCTTCTCAGGGGTTCCAGTTGGCACAGATGCTAATGTCCTGGGCACACAGTAAACAACTTAAAAATGTCAATTTATTCTCCCTATCATCCTCTCAAGTCTAATACTAATTAATTGCCAAAATTACATATATTTGATATTTAAATTTGTTAATGAGTTTAATGTTTTTCAGTTACAAGTTGAAATCACAATTCATACATGTTTTATGACCAATTTAATATCAATCAAAATATTCCAATAATTAAATCCCTATGGCAACAAGTCTTTAGATGTCTTTTTAACTATTATAGAGTGTATGTATGAAAAAATATTCTGGAAGATTAATTTTATTTTCTTAACTCAGATGGATTTATGTATAAAGAGATTCAATTTTGACTTTTTTTCCAGGATTCTTGGGATGACCTCTTGAAAGGACACCACAAGACAGATCACCAGCACTGTATTCAGAGACTGCCCAGCACACATGTTCTCCTCTATCTATGAGTAGACGTTTCCTATGGCCACCCACTGCCCAGTGTTTGCAACATGAAGCCTTCTTCGGGAATGTTTAAAAATGGCTTTTATCACCCTTTGCTTTCCTACCCGACTGACCTATTCTCCCACCCAGCCACATGAGCAACCGAATACTTTAACCTCTTCACAGCACTACAGATTCAACACGCTGTGAACCTTGCTTCTAAATTCCAGTGTCTAAGTGGACCCTTTGGCAGAGAAATCTTTTGCACATACTCCAGCATCACCGCCACCGCCTCATTTCCATCTTCGACAGACTTATCTGGACAACTTAAATCTCACACCTCACAGAGGTCTTATGTTGAAGATTAGTTAGCTCTCAAGTTAATGCTCTGTTAAGCATTGATTTTGGACAGAATATTTGAAAAGAACCTAGAAAACCACCCTATAGCATTGGAAAACAATCAAAAACAGGCATCTTCTGAAGGAGGATGGATGATTGAAGGTAAAAAACAGCACTTGATTCTTCTGTTTACAGCTGCCAGGAGGAGAGGCTCAATTCTGTACACTATGGGTGCTGAAGCTCTGATAAAGGAAACACGATCAGTAAAGGTGCAAAACACACACACACACACACACACACACACACACAATACAGAAGCCATGGTAACCAGAGCCACTCAAAAATTAGGGGGAAGCCTGGCATGATGGCAATGCTGGTAACCCCAGCACTCAGGAGGGTGAGGCAAGGCAATCACCATGAATTCAAGGCCACCTGGGACTGCATAGTGAAAGCTTGCTTCAAAACTAAATAAATAAATAAAAGTTAGGGGGAGTCTGGGAAAGGAAAAGTGAGAAAAGAGGAGATACAAATTCTGTATATATAGTCTACTCAAATCTCTCAATAAATCACTGATGTTTCATGCTCTGAACAGAACTCAAGCAGTCCAACAAGCTGAAGAAACAAAATTTGAGATTTGAACTACTGCCCAAATGTCTCAACTTATAGTTTGTTTTTAACCAAGTCCTTTGCCTGTGAAAATAAAATATACATTGCCATTTTCTAAGGAATATAATCAAATTCAGAGTCTCCAAAATATAAACTTCACAGTGTAAAGGTTACAAGCTAAAACTGCTCTCAGATAAAACAGTAAAATATGGCCCATTTGAAAAGGAAAAGAAAGTGTGAAGACTTGAGACAACACATATGTTGAAATTAGCTGACAGGATTTTTAAGCAGCTATGATAACACTTGCAACAGCAGATAGAGAAAGGGTAGAAGATGAATTAATATATTTTTAAAATCTTTCAGCAGAAAGAAATTACAAAATAGAACACAATACGAATATGACACAAAATGCATGAAAAAAATTATGTTCTTCCAGAAAACTTCACTACATCCCTATTCTTTAGTCAAAATTAATCTTCTCATAAATAGATCAATATTTATATTTCTATTATATCAGCTTTCAGTCTGTCTTCTAGAATTTAATTATGCAAAGTTTTACCTTCTTGATTATGAATTCCTGGCATCATTTCTTGAAGTCTATCTTCCAGCATTAGAAACCTTGTATGAACTCCCTGAATTTAAAACTGTGAAATTGTTCCCATGTCTGGCACCAGCATCAAATATATCTGTGTTTGAAAGATACCTCCAGACAACTTTATTAAACACTTGTATGGCTCAGTTCCAACAGCTATAAAATCACAATTATAATATATATGTATTCCAAAGATTAAATGAGATAATTTATATAAACTAATATATCTAGCAATTTATTCTATAAAATGATATTAACCATGTATATATATTAGGATTCTGCTAGGCATCAGACATAAACTAATGAAGAAGATTTGTAAAATCTCTAGTTTCCTAGAGTTTGTAGATGAGAGAGAAGAAAAATACATTGAACAAGTAAAGGAATAAAATTACTCTTGATCTTATAAATACTGTGAAGTACATAAATTCTAATTGAATGGAAGGAGTTAATTCATTAACAATTCAATGAATGGTGGTTACTTTTACTATTATTATATTATAATTCTCCATAATACGACATCTATGTTTTGGGAAAACCATACGCTCAGTGAGTATTTGTTAAATTTGCTTTCCCATGCCTCACTTTCTATTAGGTGAAATAACAAAAGGAGTCTTGTATTATATAATATGTCCCTAAGCAAGCTGGCACAGCCTAGAACTTATGCCATAGTCTACTCTTTCTCTTCTAAAGACCTCAACCAAGTAAGAAAAAAATTGTTTAAACACAATACATTATTTTCATTAATTAATTCTAAAAGAGGAAAGATGCAACACTCAAGGGAGTGACAAATTTAAATTTGACTAGCCAGATTGTTTTTCCTGGGAGGAGGCATTATCAGCTAATCTAGAGGGGAAAATTTGTTGTTAAAAGCAAACATTAGAATATAATAACTAAACAAGTGGTTTGGCATGTGGTGCATTAATTGTGCTAATTGTAGGTTAAGAAGAGGTAGATCTCACACTGCTAAAGTGTTGATTACAAGCTGGAAATTGCTGCATAGGAATTGAGTTTTTGTGCTTTAGCCAAGTAGTTTTGCTTTTATTTAAATCTGTTTGGGTAAGAGGTAGAAAAGCATTGCTAGAAAAACAATTAGATTAGTTTGTGATACTAGACCCCTTAGGGAGAGTTTTAGGAAGCAGCTGTGATTAAGCCCTTAAGACTCAATTTAAAACAAATCTTTACACAACAGAGGTCTATAACACCCTCCCCTATGTGGTCATACACACACACACACACACACACACACACACACACACACACTCATACCCTCATACTCACAAACACACAGACATTTCTGCATAATGTACCCAAGGCCCATGCTTCATTGACAATAAAAGGAAGCATGACTAAGAAACAAAACCGGTGGTGCTAAAATTTGTTTCGTTTTTAAAAGTGCCAATTTAGAAACAACTGAATTCCCGCTTCCTTATATCTGTTGAAGTGCATAGGACTCACTAGGACTGAAAATGGCTCTTGCTTGCTTGTTTCTTGTAATTTGTTTTCTTCTTGGTGGCAGAAGACTTAGACAACATAGTAACTGTGTCTATAGCTTGAAACTTCTTTAAAAAAATGGGCCTCAAGTTTCTTTTTAGTTTGTAAGTGTGCCTTTCTGCTCTCTGGTTCACAGACATTTCTATTGTTCTAAGGGTTAAAAACTGCACGATCACAATGACAAGCCTTATTACTCAGTCAAAGTAAATGGATCACCGCATAACCTTTCAGAAATGTTCTTCCTTAAGCTATTAAAACATTCCCTGCCCTTAGATGACAACAATTTCTCTGCCTTTTGAAATTTCTTTTCTATCCTGCAGAGTTCATAGAGATATGCTTGGTTAAAATCAACTTATATAAAACTATGCACTGTAAATTCTGACACTTCTGTTTGAATCTCTTTTCAAACACTTGTCTTTGCTCACCATAATAGATGTCAGTTCTTCTGATGTAGTTCAAGCATGAGCTTCGTATGAAGACTCAGCTATGTCTATTGCATTTCTGAAGCTACTACTCACTGAAGTTTTGTGCTGTTTGACATCAAAGATAGGCAAGAATCACCTGCTGAGTTCACATGCATGGAGCAAAACATCTTCAAATCACTTTTGCTAGACAAAAGTTTTTTTTTTTTTTAATATTAAGCTTTCACTATCATGTGGACTTAAAGACAAATGCAGTCCTCGTTAAGGTCACAACATTGTATTATTAAAATGTGCATCAGAAGCTCTGAATTTAACTAACTTTCAAACTAAAGGTAATTTGTGTAGTTGCTTCAGATTTGAAAATAGCTGCAAAGAATTCAGCATCACTCAGACATTCAAAATGTGATTTTTATTCAACGCGCAGTTATTTTGCTCAAAGGTAAAGGACTTTGAACATTTTCAAATCAAAAGAAAATCTTTCAGTATTTCTAACTTTAATAGATGTCCTTGACATTAATTTGAGGGATAATTCCATTCAAAATAGTTGTATACATGTTATTTGTAAAATGTAGGTTTTTATGATAAAGAGATATCCTTAAGCTTTGGAGATAATACAAATAATACCATGTGTATATTTGAGGGGAAATAATATTAGCAATATTTTTAATTTTTATTGAACAATGTAATTTGGTGTTATCCTCATTAAAAAGCAATGTTTCTCAAGACAGTATAAAATTGTTATTGAAGAAATGTGACCATAGTAATCATCATGTTTCCATGTCTATGATAAATTTACATGGAAGTTTAAAAGGAGAGGTTCTAATGACCCAATAATTAAACTAATGAAAATACTAAGTGAGTAATACTAAAAATGAAGCAAAGCCTTGCATTTCCCAGTTTGATAGTTTTTTTCTGATGTGACATGTTTTTAAAATTTGATTTTAACTGAACAGGAATTTTTTAGAATTTTGAGAATATATCATTATTCCTGTAAATTTTTGTTTGACATTTTTAGAATTCATTTTTAAATATGCAGAGTTTACTGTGAGAATTATATCCAGCCTTTGTATGAGAAAAGCTGAAAGCATCTGTCTTTTTTAAGCAGTCACTAGTCTGCTTTACTATTTTGAATCGATATATATAAACTCCTACTCATATTTTTCATGCCTAAATTACATATGATCTGTGTCAATTGGATGTTGCAAATGTCACTCTGTTCAAGTTACCCAATGGCAAAGAGAATGGACATAGCACAAGGACAGAAAACTAATATGCAGAGATTTTTCTCAATCTACACAGTATGTAGTAGACAAAGATAGAGATAAAATGTCACGTCAGAATAATCCCTTAGCTAACTAGTCAACCAGAGAATGACCATTGAGGTCCAAAGTACCTATGACTTTCTTTATTGCACTCACATTCTGAATTATCTCTCTATGCTTTGAAACACTATGATTAGAGAAAATGTCTTGGTGTTGAACACGCTGAGAGTAGGGTTAGGAGTAAGATCAGTTCAGACTTCAGTCAAGGCTGGAACAGAGCAAAAGGAAGAAAGAAGGAAAACACTAGAAGAATGTCTAAATGACACTTATTATTGTAATTTCTAAACAGCCATTATCTGTAAATATTCTAAATTTAATTTAAAGGCAGTATTTTCATATGTGTGTTTGTTAAGGAGATTATTTGTATCGCTCCAAGACCCAACTTTTTCATTTCTTCCTGTGTGAGCAACTATACCCCAGACTCCTTCATGCTAAATGACATCATATGCTAGCAACACACTAGCAGTAATATGTGCCACTTATATTGGAGCCGCAAAACACCCTCGTGGCTTGTTCCCCATACACTTCTTTGGTTCCAGCTTGAAAGGCATGCACTAAAAGTTACACAGTCTCCAGTAGTCGGTGACTGAATAAGAAGCAGACTGCGCCCCTTTGCCTTATTTACTCATCAGAATATTAGCGTGAGCCTGAGTAGATGTGTGCTGCATTTGCACCACTCTGCACTTCTTCTCAGAGAGAGCCTTCTTTTCACCAGCAATGTGAGATCTAGTAGTGACAGCAGTTTGCATATTATCCACTATGGTAGTAAATTTTATTCTTAAAGTTATTCAACAAATTTTTACTTTTTAACTAGTAAAGCTATACATTTTGTTTCACATTGTCCATAATTATAACTATTTTCCCCATAAGTACCTCCTTAGTCTTTTTTAAGAAAGACAGGCTGTAGTCAGAGGTGACTGTCCACCAGCCAAAAGTAAATGAATAAGGTATTGATATTGTTGTTAAACTATTTTCTTTCGGAAACTTGCCACTCCAATGAATGAGTAGCAAGAGTAGATAGAAATACAGGAAGAAAATGAACATATATCTTTAAATTAGCCAAATATAGTATGCTACATGACAGATTCTCCTTCCCAACTTTTAAGTGAAAACATAAGAGAAAATTTCTTTTTCTGTCACTATTGCCATTTAACAAGATACTGTAGAATTTAGTACCATTGGAGAGTTGTTTTATTTTGCTCATGGGTTATGTAAGTATAGAATTTGACCAATCAGAAGAACAGCTTTTCTCTGTTCCCCAATGCTTTGGGGCTCAAATAGGAGGAATTAAACAATGTTTAAAGAGAATTAACAGCTAGGGGTCAGAATCATCTAGAGGCACCTTCCCTCTCAGGTCTAGTGATTGACACTGACTATCAGCTGGGACCTTGGCTATGCCGTCAGCTAGAACCCAGAAACTTAACTCCCTCTAAGGGCTCTTGGCAATGGTTGTTTGGGCTTCCCAGATGGTGACTGGGTTTCTAGAGAAACCATTCCAAGAAAAATGGAGCAAAGTTGGCTTTCATGATTTAGCCTTAAGAGTATAAAGTCTGATCAAATTATATAATGAATATACATTTTTCTCATTTAAAAATTATAAATTATGTTTACATTAAGAGACACATTACCATTAATCCCCCTCAAAGTACTCTTTCTCCCTTTGAAGTAGTGACCTTACTACTTTCTGAAATAGTTCCAGAAGTGCTCCTCTGTGAGGTGTGGCCAAAACTACTATGAATGCAGAAACTGAAGGCTCGAAGTTATATTACAGGGTCCTCATCCATCTTACTCACTGGATATGGCACTGGTTCTTTCCCAAATTCAAAATGACCATGAAAGTAAATACTTTGAATTACTTCAAGACAATGAAACAGCTATAACAAGACAGCTAAAGACACACATAAAAGAGGATTCCCAGAATTGCTTCAGAAAGTTACAAGAACTTCGAAAAAAGTGCTTGGAAGGAAGAGGGAGCATTTTGAGGGGAGTTAATAGCAAAGTGTGTTTTACTATGATAATTTTTATATTTAAATATCTACTATATTTTCGTCACGTATATAGTATCATGTCTACTATGGTCAGATGTTTATTCAGTTTAAAGGGGAGGAAATAGACTCTATGTTTCAGTGGGCAGATGGCAAAGCCACATTATATAAACATCATATGGGATGAGATGTACTGCAATAGACATGTTTGAAAAATCTGCCACTGAGTAATTAAAGGAATGATTAACAGCTAGACATAAAAATATAATGAAGACACCGAAGAAGTAATTATGCAGAATATTTAATTCTGAAGAATAGAAAAAGAATTCTACTTTTGTCTAAGGCACAGTAGCTGCTAAAAATAAAATCTGCTTTTAAAGTCTTTGAGTGGTAAATATACATATGTGTGTATGTATATATAGGAACACAAATATGCATTGCTACATATGTGCATACATGTGTATTTGTGCACATATGTGAATACAAACAATTTGTATTCAAGATCAATAAACAAGTACAAATTAGCAGTGAGAAAGCAAGCCTCGAATAGTGGAACATGGCTCTAATTCCAGGACTCTTGTAGGCTGAGGCAGGAGGATACAAATTCAAATACAACCTGGCCAGCTTAGTAACTTGGCAAGACCCTTATTTCTGAATTAAAAGAGAAACAATTAAAAAGGACTCAGGATGTAAAGGGCATGAACAAAGAATTTAGATGTGTTTACATACATGTACCAACTCCTTATAAGGAATGAAAACATTATGTACTTCAAACGTGTATATAAAAGTGAAATGTTAAAAAATGATTATAGAAGTATTTTTAATAATAGTAAAAATATTTAAATAACCTAAATGTCCATAAACTGTGGAATTAAAAGATAAATTATGGTATACTTGTGTAGAAGAATTTATATGGCAATAAAAAATCACTAATCTATAGCTTTACAAAATGGATGAAATTTACAAATATACGGTTGACAGGAGACCAAATACTAAAAACCACATATAATGTCATCTTAATTATATGAAATGCAAAACTAATATACAGTTATAATTAAAGTGATGAATTGTGGGTGTGTAACTTTTACCTCAATCAATACAATGATTTTAAAAACCCTTATTGATGGAGACAGAATGTTGTTTATTCTAGATGGCCATTTACTGTGGTGGAGCAAAGGGATGTCTCTCATCTTTTGGTACTATCCCTTATCTCCATAGCGATGAGACAAAACACTAATCAAACAACATAATGGCTAAAGGCTTGTTCCAGGGTGATTTTCCTTAAGATTGCCTTAGAAATAAAGTTGAAGTACTTTAAATAGAAAAGGGCATGGAAGGTCAAAGTTGAAAAGATACCTGGGTAAAGGATGAGGTGTCTGCAAACATGGTGTCCAGTGCTTCTGAACAGTAAGCCCAGGACAGATCCCTCTGCCCACTGCTCTGTTGCTTGAAAATTGAAAGAAAAAAGTTAACAAAAAAACAATTATTAGGAAATATATATAAAAAATTATATGGTGAGGCAAAAGCAGTGAAATAACAGTATAATGTATAACAATTTGGAAACTGTTCAAAATACTAAATCACATTTCTATGATTCTTTGTGGATGCTTAGCACGATTCTTCCTGGTGATTTGATTTACTTTAATACATGGGTATGATTTGAGATGAATCAAGTATAAAATAGGTTTAAAATTTTTGTTCAGCAGAAATGCCTATTTTTGAGCATTTACTTGTGTTCAGTTCTTATCGACTCTTCATTTATTGATACATAATTCATTCATTCATGGCCAATTATTCCCCAGTCTGAACTAGCTGCTGAGGACACAGTAATGAACACAACAGAACCATTTTTCCTTCATAGGATTTATATTTTGATTATGGAAGGAGTGGACGATCTATAAAAAAGTGTGAATTAGTAAAACGTAGTAATAATATTAAGGGGCCACTGATAACAGCTCAGCAGTACAGCACCTTTCTGGCAACTGTGATGTCCTAAGTTTGATTCCAGATCCTCCCTCAACAAAAAAATGGTATGAAGTATGGGAAAATTTGAAAGGTAAAAAAGAGAGGGAGCCTGGAGTTCAGAAAAGGCTGCTATGCTTATGTAGTGGTCAAAACATATCCAGCTAAAACAATGACATGACAGTCAGTATTTCCTCACTTTGGAAAAACTCTGAAAGACAATTTAATTAATGCCTGAAGACTTATTCCAGCGCATGGTTTCAAAGGTTTGAGGCCATGGTTAGCTGGTTTCAAGTCAGAAACATCACATGGAAGATTGTAACCGAGGAAAGTTGCTGACCTCATGGCGAGTAGGAAACAGAGAACAAGAGAACCAGAGAGAATAGAGCTAGGGACAAGGTACCTGCTTAAAAATTATACCTCCAGCAACCTTATTCCTTCAAATGGGCCTCATCTCTTAATAGCGCAGTCAACAGTAGACTCATCAATGGGTCAGTCCATCTATGAGATCAGAGTCCTCATGATTCCAAAGCCTCTCTGGGCCCTACCTCTGACCACTGCTGCATCCTGAGGACTGAGCCCTCAAGACAAAACTTTTTGAAGAACACCTCATATTTAATGTATGACAGATGACATTTTTATAAACAAGCGGTAGACAAGAGGGAGCAATTCATGCAGATTCCAATTCTGCTTAGAAGCAAGCATTCTTCAGTTGCTATCCTGGGCACCAGGGACACAGAAATACATGAATTTTGGGGCAGGGGATCTCATCTTTGATCCTAGTTATGCTGTACAGTATGCCATTTCTCTCATTAGCTCACTCTCCCTCTTGGTTGCTCCCCTCTGTGGCCTAAGGGCATGGTCCCTGAGAACTTCATTAAGAGGCTCCTGTTTGGGGAGTTAGGAGATTCCTTTGGCCTTTGACTTCCAGGTGATTTGAGAAAATAGGTGCCACTGGTCAGAGGTTCCTAGGAACAAGAGTGATTTTGAAGTGTTCTTTGGTGTTTATTTTTGTTGGATGCAGTCATTTCTCTACTGAAAGTTTCACCTTGTGGCAAGCAGACCCCTTCTGCAGCCAGAGCTGTTCTTTTCAGCTACACAGAAACCTGTTGCCCGTGCAGTTTCAGACTAAGGATGTCGGCAACTTTCCATATCACTAAATTTACAAACTTCCTCTTCTCTAGTTTCCCTTAACCCTGCCACTCTTTTATTAATAGTCTCTTTATTCAGGTCTCTTTTCCTTTTACTCTGTTCCCTTTGAATGTGTATCTGTTTTCTGCCAGAACCTCAGCTGATATAAAAATATTTACTAATTTTTCTGAAACTCAGTTTCCTCACTGGAAAAAAAAAAGAGGACAAAAAGCATATCTACTGATATCTCTTAACATTATTATGAAAACCCAGTGCAATGGCATTTTTAAAGTCTTATCTCAAATTGCTTAAAAAAAGAATGTAAGTTTTGAGTGGTCACCATCACTATCACATACAAAGGGGAATAATGCTTAGGCTCCCTTAAGGAGATTATTCTGATAGGAGATGGACGTGTTCACAAACAAGATACCTAGCAAATTAACATAAAATATCTAGTAGTTTACATAGGTTTCAGGTTACTGAAAACTCCATGATAGAAATACAAAATGCTAGTCTTCTCAGAGTCTGTCACTGATCCACAACCCACTTCCCCCCTGCCAAAACGAAAAATGCAGTTGACCTGTAATTCCCTCGCGTAAAATTGTAAGACACTGGCAAGATCTTTTGAGATGTGATTTTGTCTCCTTTTGCCCTGGTATTCCCTTTTCTTTTTTATTTCGTGTTGCAACTTTGCAGAAATGATATCAAACTTTATTATGCTAACCTTTCCCTCATCTCCTGTTCTCTGGGATAATCTCCCTTATGCATATTAATTATATAGTTATTATATTTTATTGTTTTGCCTTGACACCATATTTTTTTCTGGATATCATAAGTTTTCTTCTGGATATCATTCAGGAAACTAAGATTATTACCACCTCTATCTTCATGATAGAGTGTTTTTGCCTGAACATAGGATACCTCACATAGTATAAAAACGCTTTTAATTCATGACAGTAAGCTCCAACAGGGCAATGTATTTTTCTATGTTCAAGAAAATTAAATTGTTTACAAAATTTAAAAAAGTCTACAGAGTAGAAATATTTTTCCATGTACATTTTTCAAGATAAAAACAGCATATAATTTAACTTGAACTAATAGAAATGTATGTATACCGTAGCATGCTTAGGAAGAATAACCATACTAAATATAGTTAAGACTTTTGCATTTGCTTGACATTTGCCTTAAAAATTTTGGCAAAATGACAGTCATGCTATGCTGTCTTTAGAAATCATACTATGTAGAACATTTGCGAAAATTTCAGTTTTTTGAAGTTGAATGGATTGACCTATATTTCACGCATTTTAATTTCTATTTAGCAAATCACAGAAGCATTTTGTCTGGTTTCTACACATTTAACAATAATAGTAATAATAACAGTAGTAGCTATATGCATATTTTGTTGTGTATTGGACTACATGAAGGTTTCATGACTACTTGACACTATACTGAAAACTTCTTAGATATGTGTAATTTATGATTTAGTGAACAGTGAATTATCAAAATGCTAAATATTCCAAATGATGTTAATAATGAAGCATTGAGACTATACACTGTTAAGTGAGTACTCTCTTTGAGACCAAGTATTCTATTCTTAATTGCTATCCGTCTATAACACTAGTTAGTTAACAAACAGGAAAACAATTGATCAAAAAATAAGTTACACTAATTCATATAGACTTCTTTTCTTTTCTCATTAATATTTTGCTTCAGAGAAGGCATTTGCTAAATGTAAAGTACCCCAGGTGTGGCTACTTCTAAAAGTTAATTCAATGCTGTACTCATATTCTACATTCTGGTTTTGCCAAAACCTTGGCTGATTGTCTACATTCATCCTTTGCACCAGTTTGACACATACTCTGTCTTGGAAGTACTGAAGACATGAATATTCCTGATTCTTGAGTGTTCTCCCAAACTCAGCTGCAGTGTGTTTTTAAATTTTCTTCCAAGTAGTTACTTTTCCTAGTTTTAAAGTCCTATATTGCAATGCTATTCTCTAATTGGGGAGAGGGGAACGGATGTATTTTTTAAAGTGTGTGACTGTGTTTTCAAAGTTCTTATGGTGGTTGTGAGTGATCTGAAAACACTTTTGGATTTTCAGTGGCACATTTGGTAACTCCTTTGTCTCCAGTAAGTTTAATTTTACTAAGTACAAAGTTTTACAGAATTCCTAAATCACTTAAATATAATGCATAAGCTCTATGCTTTGTTTCATTTTTATACTTCAGATGAATATACATAGCCATAAAAGGCTATGTCACAACTATTATCCACAAAAATTACACCAAGAACATTATGAGAAATTCTGTTTCCAAATAATGTTTTATTTGTTATAAGTAATGTTATTTTTAAAAAAAAATATTTGTTCTTGAAGGATAAATTAAAGCATTTCTAGATGTTTTATTTTGGATTTGATAGTGGATTTCAGCTAAGTTATTATTTTATTAAAATAAAAAATCAAAATTAACTTAATCCCTTACAGTTTCTTTTTTACCATAAAAATATAACCACGTAAACAGAAACACAGGCAATCATATTAATTTATCTCCTTCTTAGCATCAATATTTATATTTTATGTATTTTCATGGTTTCTATATAGTTCCAATTTACTATGAATGCAATAATTAATAATAAATTGTTTATTTTTGAAAAATTTCACATGAGAAGAAATAGTATGGGATTTGTTCCATGTACAAAGAATGTTCATGGAATGTGAATCAACCCTATAGACTGCAAGAAAAAGCACAATTCCACTGAGAACTGACTCAATGGGCATGATAGATCACACCTGCAATCTCAAGGCTGACAGGCAGAGTGGTGTTGTACTCAAGGTTTGCAAAAAAATAGATTTAATAAAGGACATATAACTTATATGATTGTTTTATAGCAATCACCCAAAAAGTCAAATGTAGAAGAGCACAAGAGATCTGTCCATAGACTAGAGAGCAAAAGAATTTAACTGAGGGCATGGATCCCATGGTGATGTCCAGCTGAAGAACTAGAGCCCATGGCAATATTCTCCACGAATCCATCCAGAGGCCTACAGGCTATAAAATGTCTCATAAAAGTCTGTATCAAGGATCTGCTCTAGGAAGGCTGAAAGGTCAGTGGTGGAAGCTAGAAAGTCTGTGCCAGCGGGATGAAAGATCTGTGCCAGCAGGCTGAAGGATCTGCACTAGAAACAAAAAGTGTTGCTCAAGGTAAGGACCAGTCATCCTCAGTGACAGCGAGGATTCGAGCTCCTTCGATGATGAGAACAGTTGAATTCATGTCAGGAAAACCAGCGTGATGAGCTTCTCTAAGAAAATCAACAGTACAACATCTTCTCCTCTGGTTTTCCTTTTATACGGTTGGCAACAAACCTCAAGTGGGCTTTCCACATCCAGAGCCATACTGATTCAGTTCAGTTGGATTTTACAAATTGACTATTAGTTAACCCACCGTAGGTCGCAATTGAGAAATTTAGTAAGAGCATATCTCAAAGTAAAAAAAATAAAAAGGACTGGGGCAAGACTCAGTGTGAAGGCTCTAGGTTCAATTGCCAGTAATCAAAAGGGAAAATAATTATTGACTTTATTGGCTCAAAATACAGTATGTCAATTGTCCGTCTGTGAACTTACTAATCACTATGGGGAAAAGCAGAGGAACTGAAGATTAACGTGATGAGGACTTCTTCAAACATATAGATTTAGAATGTGAAAGGAGGTTACTAAACATAGAAACTGACAAGTATATGAAAAGATAATTGTTATTTATAATAAGAGAAACATTAATCTGAACTACATGAAACTATAATAACTCTTGTATCAGATTGCCAAATTTTAAAAGTTTGGGAGCACATTCTGATAAGTGTGAAGCAGAAGAGAAACACGAACCCTCCTGACAGAAAGGAAAATAGAAATATGTGTAAGAATTTGCTTATTTTTGTTAAAAACAATTGTATAAAAAACCAAAGAGTAACAAAAATGCTCAGTTATACAGGAGGAAGTTGCTAGTATGGATACGGTAGGGATGACTAGACACTTCAAACAGATGTTTATTTTTGACATTTGAAATATACATCTAAATGTTTATAACAAGCTTAAAGAAATCATCCCATTTATGTAGCAAATTAGTAACTTTAAAATGCACTCAGGCCTGAGGATTTACCTCAGCAGCATAAGTGCCTGCCGGGCAAGTACAAGGTCCTGAGTTTGATTCCTGGTACAAAAAGAGAGAGACAGAGACAGAGACAGAGACAGAGACAGAGACAGAGAGAGAAGAAAACAAAATGTGCACAGAGGATTCTTTGTAGTGTTATCTAAACAGAATGCTCTGACAATATTCTCAAGTGCAGCTAAATATGTTTATATTTATTCACAATGCTTATAAGAAGAGCTCTTCAATTTTTCTGCATATCTGAAATTATCCACCATAAAATGGCATATATAAATTATGACCTTTAGCTAAGCCAAAAGGTTCTGAGACATTTTGTGAGCTACCACATTTATCTACCAAAGTAGACATTTTATTAAAAATTAAAATATTCTCATACCCTAAAACCTAGAAGAAAATAAACTTTGGAAACTACTTTATGTCTTAGATAATACAAAATTATTTAAACAAGACTATAAGTAATATTTTGTAAAAGTCTTTTTGTGTAAATTTACAAAATAAAAAACATTGCCTTCAATGAAGAGCATAATTAACATAAAGGAGAAGATATTTCCATCATTAATGGTAATAAAATTCTATACAAATTATTTAAACAAGACTATAAGTAATATTTTTTAAAAGTCTTTTTGTGTAAATTCACAAAATAAAAAAAATTGCCTTCAATGAAGAGCATAATTAACTTAAAGGAGAAGATATTTACATCATTAATGGTAATAAAATTCTAATATTCAGATAATGAGCACCCAATAATTAACAAATAGTTTCCACAGGAAAGTGATCAAAGGAATGAAACAGCTGACACAATATAAAACTCAAGTGCCTCTCAAGATAATCAGATCTTAGAGACATGTTAATTAAACCATTACATAACTCCTAACCTCTTTTAGATTCACAAGTGATGGAAGGATGTGGGGATCTAACACAACCTACCACCCAAAGGAGTGTCAGCTGATAAAATCCTTCCAGAGAGCCTACCATTACCACATGCCACTTTTACTCCAACGTTCAGTCACAAAGATGGGTTCTCATGTACAGTGTGTGTCTAAGTACCTCCCTCATAGACAAAACAATAAATATGCCACTAAATAACAGCATGAAACATCTATTACTAAAATATTGAAATACATGCATATTATTTAATGAATTGGCCCAGAGAGATTTCCAGAAAACCCAATACTAATACTGGTGTCTGTTCTGATTGGACAGAGTCTGTACCAGTTTTAAATATTTTAATATCATTCTTGATAGGAGTATTCTTAATAATGCCAGGGACTTGGATGAAATCTGGGTGCCCATCATCGAGAGAAGGTATATATCATAAATATGGTGTAGCATCATGCAGCAGTTAGAAGCAGTGTGTTAGCTCACATAGCACACTAGCTGTTGTGTGAATATAGTACAAAGGGATTGACCTCCTAGGGAAAATTTCTATCTATTTCAGTGTTTTGCTATTTTGATATCAATTTTTATGCATGTCATGGATTGATCCAGTCTAAACTTTTACTAGCAACTTTTTGAAAAATAACTCATTTATTAAACTTTAGTCATATCAAATTTAAAGTTATTTAAATTTTAATTATAAAGTCTGATAAAATATATCAAGTTATATCAGATTTAAAATTATTTAAATTTTAGTTATATCAAATATGCTAGGAAAGGACAATTTTGCTTGTATAATTGCTTCTCAAAAAAAAAAAAAAAAGAAATAGCCAACCTACCATTCATTTTAAAAGTAATATAAACTTGAGAGTAAACCAAAAAATGTCCAATATAGAAAATTATATGAATTTTTTTACCATAAGCACATCAAATAGTATATGATGATAATATGGAAAATAACAAAAGAAACAAATAAAATTACATATGAACCATATTAAGGGAAGAAAGCAAATATGATAAAATTAAGAATGCCTTTCCACAAAAGCAGAGAGAAGAAACTACTAAACTCACATGATATATATACATATATAATATGTATAATGTATATATATGTATATAATATATATATCCATATATAATATATACATATACAATATACCATATCATAATATCATATATATACATATATATACATATATAATTTATACCATATATAACATAAATATTATACATATATCATAGCATATATAAAACATAAATTAGTAGTATCTACAACATAAAAAGAACTATGTGTCAACAACAAAAATAAATCTACCTAACAGGAAAATGTACCTGGGATTACTTATATTGACAAAATCTTTACTAAACCTTCTAGAGCTATATGACATTATTAATCAGAGAAACTGACAAAAATCACAGTGGAAGACTTATATTTTAATTAGATTAGTTATTTATTAAAATGACTCTAAGTACCAAGTGTTAGTGAGGATATGTATCATTGAAACTTCCCATTCACTGCTATTTGAAATATACATTGTCACAGCTATTTTAGAAAGTGGTTTGTTATTACTTATGTTGAACATATACATATTTTACAATGCCAACATGAAATGAATATTGTATTTATTTTAGCAGGTGAGTTTTCCAGTGTTTGGCTATTTCTATATCTTTAATCAGGTGATTTCTTTACCTGGAGAATTCTATCAAATTCCTCTTTCAACTTCTTATGAATAAATGGTTCACAGGTATCCTCCACTTAAAAGTCACATGGATTGTGTGGATTGCCAAGCTTTCTACTCAGCCAGATAGTTAACTATTCCTCAGAAGGGCAAGGAAAGAGCAGGGACACCTGGGATGTCCTCCTCCTTTGCCTCAGATAAGGTCAGTGTACATTTTCAGCACAGCCTCTGCAGGGAGACCTGGCCCTGATTACTGACCCTCCACATTCTCCCTGCTTTCCACCAGCAGTTGCTTCGTCTTACACAAATTGTTTCTTGTCTGTCTATGTGCTTTCATTTGCTAGTAACCTTCAGTCCCTTGTCAATAAGAAAGCATGTCTTGTGAAATTCATTTCTTTGCTTTTGGAGACCTACTAAATGCATTCTGGCTGTTGGAAGATTTCTGTATGAACATCACAACTTATTTTCATTATTCTGGCTCCTCACAGCGATTGGTATTCATCATTTCTGTTTCAAGACCTCTGTCACTGGGTCCAATTTTCTTTTCTTTTCGTGACTTGTAATAAATGGACTAAGTGATTTTGCTTGTGATCATATTTTAAAGAAAAGTTTTCAGTTAATATGATGAAAGGCAAGTATGGTGTTGAGTACCTGCAATACCAGTCCTGGAGAGATGGAGGAAAAAAAGATCACTAGCTCCAGGCCAGCATAGACAAATTAGCAAGTTTGAGACCATCTCAGACTACACAATAAATTTTTTCTCAGAAAAAAAGGGAAACAAGAAGTGAAAAAATCAGACAAGAATATAAAATTGGAATGAATTTATTCATTTAAGGATCAAATATAAAAATGCTACCTATGGTTTCCTCCATCTACAGTGTCTCAAATGGAGGCCATCTAGTCTCGTACCTTTAATTATCACCTCTATACTCGGAGGCATCCTTTCTCCTGCACTGTGATTATTTCTCCTGACCTTGTGTTCTGTCCTGAGGAATCTCTACTTCAATATATTGTACGATGCTGCACTCCTTGTGAATGCTATGCCAGCACCATAAATGGAACATTTGTGAACCCTAACTTGTCTCTGAGCCAGCCCAAATTGATATCCGCCTTGCTACCACAGTGTCACACCGTTTTCTTATCAACACGACTGTCCTACATGGTATCAAGTTTTTCATCAGTTTTTCCATGGAATTGTCAGTCCTATCCAGTTCTTTGTTCTTTCCTCTAACACAACTACAAACTTTCTTCACCTTATGTAATAGCCTTTCGGTGAGATTCTGAGCCTCCTCTCTTTCAAAAGTGAAAGAGGCAAGTGACTGTATTTTCAGGCAGGTTCAGAGGCCTGGCATTCAGAGTCAGATGGGAAGAAAGGCAGCAGTAAGTAGACTTAAATTGCCACATTATAAGATGAGTCTGTTTTCAGTCATTCTTAACTTACATAATGTGGTGGATACGGTCATTTATTGACTAAATGCAATGAATGAAGGTAGACTTTTTTCAAAGCATCTCTATTACTGGTTAATATAAAGATGCAATAATTGAATCAGATTAGTAGTTCTCTATTGTCTATTATATAGAGTCAAAAAATCTTTAGCATATTTCTGGGTAATTTAGCTCAAATAATACATTTGAATTCATTTCTTGAAACTTCTCAAAAAGTAACTTTCACCAAAGCGAGTTAGTGTGCTTAGTATACCACATGATATTTTATTTTCCACCTTTACATCCATTTATACTTTCTACACAACGATGTGGAATTTTTCTTGACCTGAATATATGTTGCTTACTCCTTATTAGAAAATCTTAGAATAGTTTTCCCTTACTTGTACCACTATATTATTCTGTGTTAGTGCTAAATACTGTCATTAATTCATTCAGCCATTCAATGAACATTTCCTGAAGATGTTGTTCAAGATTCTGTCCACATAACCAAAGGGATATAAATGAAGTATAATACCTGTTCTAAAGAAGCTAATCATCTGTCTGATGAGGAAGAATGTGTTAATAATAAAAATAAAACCAATTCTAATTCCATTGGTCATGGATTTATTTATAGATATATTTCCCCAAGAACAGAGCACTAAAAGATGAGTATCATTTGTCCAGGTGTACCACAGGCATCAAGAGCTCTCCTGGAGGAGTATCATTACTATTTTATGTGTATCCTACACCCTTCCTCATTAATTCTTAATTTTCTATATTCAGACAGTAAGCTAGAAAGCACTGAATAAGGTTCTCTATGAGAATTTTTTATACACAATGTGTGTAATCATCTAACCACCCACAGCAAATGAATACACAGGAGATGATGTACAATTTCCTATGACAAAACTAGCCAATAACAATCAATTAGCTAAAGCAGTCAAATTGTAATAGGACAAAGGCAAGAAAAATCCACTGGTCATCTACCAATAGTAGGAAGGTGCTGGAGAATGAGCACTAAGAACAGTACACCAAGTGGAGTTGCATACAGTCTCTCTGTAATGAGTAAAAAGTTAGCATTAATTTTTAAATGTATTATTCATTATTCTAGGATACTTATGTTGCATACAAACTACACCTACTGTAGAAGATATATTCAGCTGCATAAAACAGTAAGGAGGAAGCTTTAATTGAATTCTAGTGTGTGCTTAAAGATTTAGTGCAGCCTAAATACAATGCTTTCCAGGAGAGAGATCATGAACACAAGGATGCAGCACATGCTAAATGCTTCCTTTAAAGAGCATTTAAAGTTTAGAAGACAATGTTTTCAAGACAATGACTCTGTGTAACTTCACTTGTGTGTCTACCACTGAATTTGTCATAGAAAATGGTGAAGGATCTGAGCTGTGTATTGTCTGTGTTTTTCAGGATGAAAACTAGATAGCATAATTGAATGCAGAAACAGGTAGGAGGAGAAATTCTTCCCACATGAAATATGAGTAAATCATAAAAAATAAACTATTAAGGGAAATAGGAGCATTTATAACCGTGAGAAATGAATTGAGGACAAAGTTTAGAGATCTCCAGAAACAAGAGGAGGCAACTCATACCTGGGCTATTTATGTTCAGAGTAACAATTTTTGAAGCCAGAACAAATATATGAAACATTTTTGCTTGGTGTCACTGTTTGTATTTCCGTCTGAAGTTCAACATATTTTTGAATTCTATCCTACTCAAGTCGTTACTTGCTGTTAATTCCATAATCTTAATTTTAATCATTAGTTTCAGAAGACCTCAAATTCTTGCAAGCATTTCAGGAAATTTGTCTCATAGATATTTTTAAAGAATGCTTTCTCAATTTTTCAGAAACATATTACAAACATGTTTTTATGTATTTGGAAGAAATACTAAAAGTTCTCAAGCAAAGGTAGAAGGAATATTTGGGAACGTTAAGTTCAGTTGGAGAGGTATTCCTTGCAATTAGAGTCCCAGAGCGAGAAGGGAAAAGATCATGGCAAAAAATTTCTAAATACGTTTGAAAAATAAAATTAACTGTTTAAAGAAAGATAACGGCAATGTAGTGGGATTTATAACATTTGTTAACAACACAGATGATTTTAAAAAATCATTCTGCATGAAAGCAGTGAGAAAAAGTCAAACATCAAGCAGAGTAAGTTTAAGAAAAACTATTCCAAAATACATTATAATCAAATTGCTCTGACACAAGGTGGAAAATATTCAAAGTGACTAGAGAAATAAGCACCAAATTTTGGAGAAAATGATAATAATATTTACAGCACACATTTTACTAGAAACTATGCAATGCAGAACACAATGAGGAACTACATCTTTAAAGATACGATTTTTTAAAAAGCTATCGAATGATACTTCTTAGCTCAGTAAAAAAATTAAAAAATGAATACCAATGCAGAAAATTCCTTAAATAAGCTAAGATAATTGTGTACAAGTCTTCATTCTGAAGAAATTATGAAGTTTTTTCAGAAAACAGGAATATGATACAAGGAAGAAATTTTAATCTACACAAAAGATAAAGATCACAAGAACTAGTAAATACATGATAAAATAATTTTTATAATTTAGTTAAAAATCAGCTTTCTATTAAAAGAAAAAGTATTACAGATGTAATATGTGTTTACAACATTTATTAAGAGCATAGGTTTAATCCTGGTCATTAGGACTTTCCTGCACATAGCCAGCATGGATGGGGAAAAACAGCCAGACCAGCCCCCACATGCATGCAGGCTGATATCAGGACTCTCCCGTTCCTAGCCAGTGTGAGCCAGGAAATCAGCTAGCCACACCTTGGAGAAGCTGCAAGTGTCTGGAGAAGCCTGCCCTGTACCCCATCATCTCCTAGGGAACCCAGATTAACAGAAACCCAGGTCGATCTATCTCCCTACACAGTGAATGGGTAGCCAACATGAGAAGTACCTGGGACTCTACAACCCATTCTTCTGGAGGAACCCAAAAAAATGTCAAGGGGAAGGAGCAAAAGGCAATCGTTGGCCTCCAGCTCAAAGAGAATAAGTCCACAAGACATGAACTGAAAGAAAGCAGAAGTCACACACTTGAAATTTCTGGAATGATGGCAATTGAAGTAAAGAAACTATTTCATGAGTCTGTAAAAGAAATAAGATCAGAAATAATATCTCAGGTAAAAAAAAAAAGAAATGACAAACATAACAAAATGGTTGTTAAGCTTATGTAAAGATGTAATAAAATACAGAGGAGCATAGGAGAATGATGGAAACTTTGAATGAACAATATAGAGAATTGGAATGCATGAAACCGACTCCAAGAGATATCCAGGAAATTAAAAATTCCATTGAAAGCTGACAGAAGTACTTGGAAAAAACTAAAGATAGACTTTCAGACCTTGGAGACAGGATGGCAGCCAGTGATCACAAAAGGAAGGATATCTTTAAAAATAACAAGGAAATAGGAAATAACAATTCAATGAATGCAAGGTGACTCAAAGAAAAGTAATTTAAGAATGACAGGTATCAGCAAAAAAGCAGAGGTCAACACAAATGACATGCAGAGAACATTACAGAAGTAATAAAACAGAACTTCGCAAGCATGGGGAAAGGACCAGACATACAGATAAGTTGGGTGTATAGAACTCCAACTAGCTATTACCAAAACAAATCTACACCCAGACATACACAATTCCAGAAATTTAGCACAGAAACAAAAAGAAAAGAAACAGAAAAACTCATTGGAATTATGACAGATTTCTTAAAACAAGCCATCAAGTCAAGAAGAACTTGGAGCGAAGTATTTCAAGTACTGAAAGAAAACACTTGCCAACCCAGATTGATGTACCCTGTAAAACTATCTTTCAAAATTAATGAAGAAATAAGGTATTTCCATGATAAAGAACAACTAAAGGAATTCATGACCACCAAATGAACCCTACAAAGAAAACTGAAGGATGTTCTAGAGAGAGATAAAAATGACCATGCTCCCAAAAATAGCAGTAAAGTGGGGCCACCAAGTGGAGAAGACAGTTGAATGGAGGGGAAAAGTAGGGAGCCAATGGCAGGGCAAAAGCTGGCAGAGATGAACCAGTGCATGTTGACCATAACTATTAATGTGGATGGCCTTAATTCACCAATAAAAAGAAACACAGGGAGAGTGGATCAAGAAACAAGATCCATCTGTATGTGGTATACAAAAAACACATTAACTCAAAAGGAAATTCGTAGATTGAAAGACAAAGGAGACAAAACAATGCTTCATGTGGTGGGGAACCAGAAAAAAAGGATAAGTAGCTTGCCCATCAACTGCAGAATGGATAACAAAGATACAGTATTTTTATACAATGGAAAACTGTTCAGCTATAAAGATAGATAATCACAAGGCTCTTGTAGGATACAATTTGTGATCATGCTCTTGGGTAAAATGGTTCAGACTCACAGAGGTGAATATCATGTCTTCCCCTAGAATAAAAAAGCTGAAGAAGTTAGTGGGATACAAAATGTACAATAGATATTGTGAAAGTGAAAAAGGAGGAAACATCTAAAAAGAGAAGGAGGTAGCCATTCTTAATTCCCTATTGTTTTCCTTTAAGTCTTGTATTTATTGTTTTGTTTTGATTGATTTCATTCTGTTTGTTTGCTTTGATTTTATTATAGCTTATGGCTTGGACAGCTATTTTGAAAATAATAAGATACAGTATGGCAGCCATTGTTGATTTCCTATTATCTTGTTTTGAAGTCCTATACTGCTTTCAATGTTTTGTTCTGATTGGCTTTATTCTATTTTATTTTGTTTGGCTTTGTTCTCTTAAAAATAATTAAGAGGGTGATGGAAATGTTCTGTGTCATCAGTGATTAACTGTCTACTAATAGTTCCAGATAAAATTTTATACATTGAACTGGTAAATACCATTGTGCATAATATACACCTCTGTAACAGTTACTCTAACACAACAAAAGTTTTTAGAAAAGAAAGTTAAAAGTCAAGCAACAGTTTTGCATCTGACAAATTGTATTTTGACAGTATTTTTTATTGATATCTATTTTTTGGATCAATTTAACTGCTTGCAATTGAAGATTGAACTGAGAATACCAGGCATGATAAATAACTACCCTACATGTGAACTAAGTCCCAGCTCCCTCTTTTAATTTTTTTTTTTTTTAGTTGACTGAACCCTGAGGAAAAATGAATATATAAAACAGATATATCCATACACTGCTGCTTTCAGTAAACATTTGTGCAAAATCTTTTGGAAAACAGTTTAGCAGTTACTGTCAACAAACAAAAGCTTTAATTTGGTAATCCTTTGTATCATGAGCTTTGATATAGCAACAAGCAAATTCACAGTCAGAATGGGCTAAAAGAAAAAAAGTGGTATTTATTTGATGTATTATGTATGCCTGTGTGCTACAGTTTTGACCCACCTTCTGGACTGCTCCTAGTGGCTCTAAATCTGGGACACAAACTGAGACAGGAATGCTTTTGCAGCATGCTCTACATTCATGACAGAAATGCCAAGATGTGACGATTAGTCGCTTTAAAATGTCTCATACTCGGGGGTTGGGTGGGGGAGAGGAAAATGTCTCCTACTCCAACACTGTTATTTCAGCTCATATTTCATTGTTGCAAACAAGCCATACAAACAACCCTGGAAATGTAGCAAGAAATTTTATCCCACCACCAAAAACAAACAAACAAAAAAATCATCAGCTCACACAACTAATTTAACAAACCTAATCCTTCTAGGAGGAAGGAGCAGAGAAGGAACTGTCATGCATTTTACCAGTCTTCTTGGTATTTTTCCTAAGTATTTTTCCTAAGTAATTTTACTCCAAATAATTCAAAGACTGAAACAATTATTATTCACAAAGATTTTAAGTGCACTATTAATTACATTAATAAAGTTCACAGATATTTCATATTATGGTAAAGACTACACAATGTTTGCTAGCAAAATAAAATATATAACTATGGTGACACATTGGATGTCAAACTCAATTTATTGCAAATTTGTGTTCAAACATTGAAAAGTTCAAGAATTAAATGTATTTTTCCATAGGAAATAATTTAAAACCAAATAATTGGTGCTGAGGTCCCAAAATTGTACTTATGAATTCATTTTTTAGGACTCTAACAAATTTCACAGTAATTTCTTTTTCTTTAACTCTATCATGTTTCTCAGAGTTTTCTTCTTAGCTTTGTTGTTAATATCACTAATTCTGAATCCATGGTTATGATATTTCATGCAAATAAAGCTCATACACACACATGCACACAAAAGGCACAATGACAAATATTTTAAGCACTAACACAAGCACTGTATGCTTTCTGGGCTAGAGTGGCATCTGTGCTGATGCATCACACCTTTGTGTCCTGGAAAGATGCCATGAGTGATGCACCATCAGCCCATACAGGTTTTTGTTTGTTTGTTTTTGCTTTCCTTCAAATAGGATTTTTATTTCGCTATCGAGCAAAATTACAAACACACTGAGTAGAGTTTTTTAAGAACTTTATTATTTGAGTAGTGGAAAGCTTGAGCATGTAGTCATTTGACATGTAAGGTATCACTTTATGAAAATGATAATGTAGCTAGAAGTAAAACTATTAGAAAATCTTGTAAAAAAAAGAAAACAGCTGTATACAAATACAACTGTAATATATTCTGCATATAGGCAATGACTTGAAAGAAACTTAAAAACATCAAAAGATGAGCAAAGAAGCATAATACAGAGTGATAATAAATTTTTTTTAAAATTTCTCATCATTATTAAAATGATAATTATGCAATAAACATAAATATAATAATACTTCTTACCATTTAAGGACACAGATTCTAGCAAATGGATTTTAAGGTGGTTGTTTCATTGCAATGTTAGTCATTAGACTAAAAATAAAGTGTTTCTCACAGGTGAGTTTTGAACAGTAGTGTTATTCCCACATGAAAAAGAGGAAGACAGTCCCTACTTTTAGATAATCAAATGTATTTGATGTTTGTTGTTGTTGTGGAAAAAAAAAAAAAATCCCTGTCAACTGTTGCCTTAGTTCCTTCCTTCTGAACCCTATTTGATTAAAACAATTATAATATGGCATTCTTATTTTTTATTTTATTTAAGGAAATCTATGTATAGCCTACTATCAGAATGAAAGAGAGGTAATGTAAGCAATGATAATGACATTGTGTAAGATGGAACTAACTTGTTTTTACAAAGCACCTGCCTCCTATGATTCAGCTGTGGTTGGTCCCCACCAAATCTCACACTGAAATTGCCTGTACACGTGCAGAGTGAGTGAAGCATTTAAAGTGTTAAATTATCAAGAGGGAGCCCTCGTGAATGTACTAGTGCTTTTATTTTTAGAAGTGGGTTAACAATTTTGGGAAGTTGGCCCCTTGCCTCTTACACACACCTACTTGCCCCTGCATATTTGCATCATGAGTTGAACTGCCATGAGGCAGTAACCAGAAACTGACAAGCTACAGCCACTGTATCTTGGCAGCCTCCAGAATCATGAGTTAAAAGCAGGACTTTTTCTTTGTAAATTAGCCTTATGTAAGTAATGCCTCAGTTCATGAATGCTTCTCTTTGCAAGGGAATGCATTTGGTAAAATTTCGCATTTCGCAGATTCCACATGGGTTAACAAACACAACTAAGGTCATTTCCCTCACACAAACACAAATGCAATCATCTTCCCCAAAACTGTAAAACAAACTGAGTTTGTAAAGCAGGGTGCCACTGTGTTATGTAATAGAAACAGAAAATGGACTAATAGTACACAACTGTGGAAGTTAGAGTAAAGCAGCGTCTAGACTGGCTTTGGAATCCCCGCCATGGGATACAGGCACACTTTGGGCTGCACCAGCTTGGGTCCTGGCTGTGTGACTTTGGCGTCTATGTCTGGTCCTTTACTCCTTTCTATCTAGTGCTGTTCCCCTGCTTTGCTTCCTGGCCATTGTTAAATAAGCAGCTCTGATCCGTTATGTCCTTCTGCCACAATGTTGTTTTCAGAGACAGCTGATAATAGACTGAATCCCCTTAGAAAATGATCCAAATTGAACCTCTTTCCCTTTACATTGTGAGTGTTGGGTGCTATGTCCTGCAATGGGAAAGGTAGTAAAGCATGCAATCTTTGAAATTAACAGTATTATTATATTTTTCTGATATAACATATTGAGATAGTTTAATATAAACTGGCATATTCAGAATTTATTATAACAATGTATTTTAGTAAAGATGATTAATAGTTCTTTTCAAAGCTCATTTATCAAGTTCGGTTTTTTTTGGTACATAACTTCTGAAAGCATAGAAATCTTATTGGCAGTCACCAACAGAATTCAAAACAAAAGTAGTAAAGTTTTTTTTTTAATTAAGCAAATAATTATAATATCGTGTTGAATGGTCATGTCGAAAACTTGGCAAGGCTAAATATTCCAAATCTGACATTGCACATTTGTTCCCATATTACTAATAACAGTATATTCTACACTGTTAATTTTTATTGAGTCCTTTAATCTTTTCTTGTTGCCAGGAGATTTGTTAGTAAATTACCTCTTCCAGTATTCTAAATGGTCCCTTAGTGGCCCGAGTTAATTCAACTACAAGGGAAGATATTTCTTTCCATCAAAAGGATCAAGACTACAGATATTAGTTATTTCCTCATTTAATGTACAAGTAATATTATTACTTCTTTTTTGTAAGTATTGACTAGCTGTATTTAACCATCTGTTACTTAGTAAAATTACTGTACAGCAACATATCCCTCATTACTGAGACTCAGGTCTTCTATTTCATCCTACACATGGAAGCATTAGCTCTGTGATTCATTAATATTTTCTCAGAGTTGTCATAAGGAACTGTGCATGTGAATTTTATCTCCATTCAACTAATTCATTGTAATCCAAAAATAACTAATAATTATTGTTTGATTCAATAAAAATCCAGTGTCTTTTTATTGAGTAGATTAGAGATATTATCAAAATTGTGCTCACTCTGCCTGTCATGATACGAACAGCAACTTAATGGGAATTCAGGCTGGGTAACTGAAGTGACATGAAAAACCCAATAAGTATTTATTTTTTAAATTACATCCAACTGCATTTTGGAACAAATTCTACAAAATGCTTTTCACATATTTCTCAATGTGATAAATAAAAATGTTCACTATTGCACTTTCTTCACAGATTGTATCAGAACAACCGTATTAAAATTCAATATAAGAATCTGAATCCTGGTGTATATACCCAAATTAAGAAACTTAAATTTTATAATGCTTATGTTAAAATTAAACTTCAGAAATACATTATTTAAATTTGAATGTCACCAGAAAAGACTCTGACTCATCAAAGCATACTTGAGCAAAAGAATAAAATGGGAGGCACCAAACCACCTGGCTTCAAAATCTATTGCATGACTCAAATAGTTAAAACAGTGTGATATTAGCAGGAAAACAGACTCATAGAGCAACTGATTAGGATAGTAAATTCACAAAAAAACACCCATGCATTTATATAATTGACTTTGTACGAAATTGTCAACAATACACAATAGAGAAAGAACAATCTCTTCAACAAATGTTGCTGGGAAAACTGGGCATCAATAAGCAGGAGAATGAAAGTGGAGATTTGTGTAACTTCATGTAGAAACTAACTAAAAATAGAGTACAGACTTCAGTATAACAACTAAAATTGTGGAACTATTAGGAGAAATGAAACAAAAATTCCTTGAATCTGACCTCAAAAGCACACTAAGCAAATGTAAAAATGAACAAATAATATTATATCAAATTTAAAAATTCTGCACAGAATATAATTAATAGAGTACAAGAATAAATTATACATAAAAATATTTATAAAATATGCATCATACAAAAAGCTAATATACAAAATAAGAAGGCACTGAAACAATTCAATACAAAAAATGTGGATAAATGACCTAAATAGATATTTCTCAAGAGAGGATATGCAAATAGCCACAGATACAGGAAAAATGCTCATCATTATTGATCATCATGTAAATGCAAGTTACAATTAAAACAAGATCTCACTTCATATAGGTGAGAATAGATATTATAAAAAAGATAAATGATAGTAAGTGTTGGAAAATGTGTATAGAATAGAGAACTATCATAGTATTGATAAGTTTGCAAATTCATGGAGTCTAATAGAAAAGAGTATGGTAGTTTTTTTAGAAAACTACAGTTGGAATTACAAGATCCAGTAGCCCCAGTTCTGAGTATACATTAGTTAGCTTTCTGTTACTGAAATCAATACTTGACATGACAACTTTCAAAGGCCTTGCAGTTTTAGATGTTTCAGTCCATTATCCACTGACCCTAGTGGTAGTCTGGGCCTGTGAAAGCGCATCAGGGTGGAAGACAGGGCAGAGCAAATGCATTCATCCAATGTCCAGATATGTAAGACAGGAGGAAGAGACTGGGATTCCACTATCCCCCTGGAAAGCACAGGCCTGTGACCTAAATTTTCTGCTAAGCTTCTCATGTTAAACCATCACCCTGTGTCCTAAGCCTTTAACACGTGGGTCTTGCAAAACAGCAGTCATGAGATATAAACTACAGCATGAATAGATAGCCAGATGAATTCAGATCAGAACACCAAAGAGATATCTGCACACCTGTGTTGTTTGAAGCATTATTCACAATAGCTGAGATACGGAACCAACGTAGATGTTGGACATTAAATTAATGGATGAAAAAAATCTGGTACATATAAATAATGGAATTCTATTCAGTCTTATACATATGGAAATACCATTAGATGCAACAACATGGATAACTCTGGAGGACATTCTACAAATGGAAATAAAATAAGTGCAGAAAGATAAAAACTGTATGATCTTACTTACATGTGAAATCTCAAAATGTTGGAGTGGTGAATGGATCAGGAAAAGGGAAATATTAAATTAAAAAATGCAAAATTTCAATTAGACAGGCAAGATAAGTGATCTATGGCAAAGAATAGTAACTATAACAATAATGTGCTACATATTCCAAAGTTAGTAAGAATAGATTTTAAATATATCAGCCCAAAACAGTGGAAGTATGAGAGATGATAGATCTGTTAATTATCTTACTTGAATCACTGCCATTCTAAATATATATCAAAACATCAAAAGTTTTCCACAAAAAAGTGCAATTTTTTGTCAATTAAAATTTTTAAAAATGAAACAAAATTTAATTTCATTATTCCTCATAGAAAGTAGTTGTGAAAAAAATCTAAATCTATATAATTGTACACGCTTTTTCTCCTGAACTCCATTAAATATGTAAGAGTTTTCAAATATATTTATAAAAATATTTTTTGCTTAAATAGTCTCAAAATGTCAGAAATGAAAGAAATAAAATCATAATTTTACCAGGGCAGAATGAAAAAAAAATCTGTCTCTAAAAAATATTTCAGTATTGTTAGTTGTGAATGTCATTTAACCTATTAATAATGTTAGATTTTCATGCATATTTACTTTTACATAATTTCACACATATTTGTTTTAATATGAAACTTCATTAGTACTATATTATACTGGGACATGGTATAGTAATTATTTCATGAACATCATGTAACACATTTAATTTTAGTAGTAATTTTTTTGTCCTGATCTAATAACCAAGAATTTTTAAGGACAGAAAATATATCATTCTGAATTAGCTTAGAATAGTCATAGGGGATTTTTAGCCTTTTGATATACTAGAATAGTAATAGATATATGGAAAAACAGAGATTATAGATTATTATAACTGATTTTACATGTTGTATAATATAACCTACCTTCCAAATAATATTAAATAATAAAATATACATCTTGACCAAGAAGAACCTATTCATACCTCCAAAGTAGGTATCATACCACACAGAAAATAAGCAAGCGATGTACCAAATCTTAACACTAGGAGCAAAATTCACTGCAAGTGTGCCCATTTCATGGTAAGTGTTAGGGTTACTATTTTGGCTTGTATCTAGATGCCTGCTCAGAGTCTCATGGGCTTACGGATGGCCCTTTTCTGTAGGTAGCTGGATCTAGGACGTGTGAATACAGGTAAAGTATAGGATAACCACACTAGTCCACTAATTGCCTTAGCATAGTTCTGTATGTGGATAATGGGAAGACATACTTGGGTATGGGTGGTACCATCCATGAATTTACAGCCTGGAGGAGATAAAAGGGAATGAAAGGTTTCCTTCTTCCTTCCTCCTATGCCATGCCCAATTTCCTCCCCCTACTGCCTCCTTGGAGCCAGCAAGAATGGCCTGAAACCTCCACAAAGTGTGAGCCAAAATAAACTTCTTCTCTGTTGACTTGCTGGTGTTGGGTGCTACATTTTGTTACAGCAAAAAGAAAAATAAGTAATACAGTTTCCAAGAAAAAAAACATGACCTATACAGGCCCTAGACACACATAGAGGAGAGAAAGAACATGGCAAGCTTCAGTGCTAAGCATTGGTTCAGCATGGCCAGTGGATCTTGCTGGACAGCTACTAAAGGAAGATGGCCATCCACTTTTCTTTCACTGCAGGTCAAGGGCTGTGTTCCTAATGGGCTAGAGCAAAAACAGCAGTTGCCTTGGACAAGAATGATATACTGCACATGCTTAAGGGGAACAAAGGAGTACCAATGAATTATAGAACAGTAAAAGAAATTCCCAAAGAGCTATATATCCACACAGAGTACACTTTATCTCTTTGTTAAGAAATGTTCCAGGTCCAAAGAGTATTCTTAGTTAACAGCAGGAATTAAAGGACTACATATGGTCAAGCATTGTGGTACATGTCCATAATCCCAGAATTCTGTGAGGGTGAGAGTAAGAAAGATTGCAAGTTCAAGTCTACCTTGGGCAACTTAGGAACTTAGCAATGCCCTATGCCTAAATAACAAATGAAATAAAATATAATGATAAAGTTCTGGAGATGCAGATAAGGGCAAGGGCCCTGAATTTAATTAACAGCATTGAAAAAATAATCTGTACATCTGCCTTTCCTAACAGCAGATCTGTCAGAACAATATAAAAGAGGACAGAAAACTACTGTCCTTAGACCCTAACCCATAGCTAGTTTTGATAAGTAAACATCTATTGAAATGGATCATGCCTGTTGACTCCATATTAGGATACAACTTTGAAGCTGGTATTCGGCAGTGCAACAAAACTTCCTGGGCCTTTGCAGAAAACATTTGACAACTCTTGTAGTAGAATACTACCAACTACATCACAATGGCATCAGTGAATTTAAGTTTACTGGTTGACATCAAAGAGTTGGATGTATACCGCATTTTCCAACAAATATTCTTTTGCTGTTACACATATTACAAATCAGAAACATGAGAAATACATTTAAAATTATTGAACCCACAAGAAATAGTTAAGGTCACTTGAAACTGGACTTCAAGGAAATCTTTAAAATTCCAACAGGAAAATCTGTTTTCCTGTACCTGAAGGCTGGATGGTAGTTTGGTTGAGCTCTTTGCAGGCCTATCTAGGCTTTAGACTGTGATCGAAGAAGAGTTTTGCTTTTTAGCCCAGTAAAATATGTTTCCGCTAACCCCAGAAATGCTTCTAAATGTACAACGACTGACATTCTTAAAAGTAAACACGGTGTCTTTTCTTCTGGAAGATGCTATTGTTCAAATAATGACACTTCCTCTGACATTGACAGTGGTAAGTGGAGTAGAATGTCAAACTAAGATGAGAGACTGCATTCTAGTGAAAAATTGGATCAAGAATCCCCTGACACCACATCAGCATTTAACAGGCCAGACTTACCTGCCATTCCAGTGTAGGCTAAAGGACAGGCATGGAATCAATTAAACCATCACTAAACAGAATTCAAATTTTTTCCTTTTGTTTTTAATACCAATAGTCAAAATCCTGGTTCTTAACTAGAGCTTGCACACAAACAAAAGAGGGAGAAAAGATGCAAAAATCCAAGCAAAAGAAAGCATTCATTTAATATCATGAAATTAGAAAAAAAAATTCTTCCAAATGCTTTCACCGTAGTCTACTTTTCCCCCCTCATTTTTTATTCCTTTGGTGACATTCACGTCCTAGAAAATGTTTTTGAAAGCAATTATATTTCTAAAGCAAGTTTTCCCAAACTCCCACAGCTTAACTTTTTGGCTTAAAATATCATGTTTTAAAAGGTGTTGGCATTCAGTTTTACCTAACAAATCGCTGGTTCCTGAAAAAGAAAAAGAAAAAAAAATCTGACAGTTTAAGAAGAATAAAATGTGTGTGTGTGTGTGTGTGTGTGTGTGTGTGTGTGTGTGTGTGCAAAGCAGGCTGATTATTCCACTTTAAACCATTGGTTTTTTGATCAAAATCTTTTGAAAAGCCCTTATGTGAATTATAGACATCCATTCATGCCCATTTTCACATCAGATAATTAAAGGACAGTATGAACAATGTACCCTTTTGGAACCATTCACTTAAACAGGAAAATCAGGGGGAATTGTGTTTACAGTATTGTACACTTTTCTAATTTTAAATATAGCCTTATTTTCACGTTAATCTACTTGCCTAAATACAAATAAATGACACTTGTGAGAACAGGAAATTCCTAAGAACAAAATAGGATTTTGAGATAAAAATCCAAAGTATTTTTCTCTTAAAATAACTTTTACTTCCAGCCTTGATGGTATATCTGGTGTCAGGTATTCTACAATAACCAAAAACAAAGATTGAAGAGCTATTACAAGAAATTGAGCAATAGGTTATTCAGAGCCACAACTTAAAAAAAGAGAAACTAAATAAGGCATCTTATAAATATCCTAACCTTCCACCTGCAGGCATTTTTCAAATAAGAATGTAGGATAGGAAAACCCAAACAGCACAGCAATCTAGGCCAGTTGAAGAGGCAGAAGTTTGAATTTAGAATCTGAGGAGTTTAGAATTCATAGATCAGAATTAGCAAAGAGAAAGCTGTATAGAAATGAGGTCCTAGAAACCCTTGAAGGAGTCCTTATGCCTTCTCCTAAATACTAATTCATTCATGGGATCATAGAGCACATGAGGCAGGCAAGAGAAAGAGCAGTTAGCAGTGAGCCTTAAGAAGATCAGTTTCAAGGACAGAAGGACCTGGAGCTGTTCAAGTTCTGAGCAGGAATTTAAAGATGTTCCTGAATAGCATAGCATTAGGAGAGTTTCAGTAAAGTAACACCAAAAGAGTGAGCATACCCTCAAGGAAACTTTAATCTAAACCCACTTCACAAAGCTTAAACACGAGAAATGCTTAAGCAGTCTGTAATCAATTCAATTCCCTGGAAAAACAACATTCAGCTCTTCCAAGGAATAAAGGAATGTCAGGGACTTACTATAGCTTCCACAATGTACTATATCTAACTTCAAATTATTATTGAGTGAATGGGAGTGGGGATTCACGCAGAGAGAGGAAAGAAGTCAACAAAAACAGACGTACAAATTACAAGTGCCATGGAATAAGCAGAATACATCAAAAATGTCTACCATAACATGCTCAAGGACTGACAGGACAATATAAACAGATTAAGGAGAAAAAAGTAGTATGCTATGCTGTTGGTTAAAATGTTATGAAATGAAAATCTCACTCAAGTTTTTCATATTGAGCACTGAGAAACTACAGGTCAAATTGTAAACATCGCATCAGAGTAGAGACTATTTAAAATGAATCATATAGGGGAAAATTTACCAAAAGTGAAGATTTTAGAGCAGAAGATGTGGTTTCTAAAAAACAATAACATTCTTTATTCAAAGGAACCACAGATTCTTAGACAAATATCTGTCCCTAGTTTTGAGAGGGAGAGAGAAGGGAAATACGAAATAAGTGTAGAACATATTAAAGTATCATGAAGTAAGGCTAGTCTTTAAAAGTACAGGGATGAGATATGTTAAAAGGTCATGAAAAGCAGTGTAAAAGAAATTCCCTTGACCAAAATTGGGGGAAAAAATCAGCAACCAAAGAAATAATATACTATTTTATTCAAAGTCTGAAATAAGAAAGTATCTATACAGAACTCAACTGATATAACTAATTTAAGTAAATAAATACAAATATTAGAAAAGACTTCCTTATACAAAATTGCAAATAATGTCTATCAATGCCCTGTCCTTACGAATGTGAGTAGGCTTTAGTTTACAATAGAGAAAAAGAAGCCATAACTTTCTGAAGAGAAATCCAACACTATCTTAAGTGATCAAAGTTAACCTCAAGTATACTTGACAAATGTAATATAAAGTACACTTTGCTTTCATAGTTTTCTTTCCTAAAATCTACAGTCTTAGTATAATTACAATGGAAAAATAAGTTACAAACACAGATAGAGATATTATACAAAACATCTGACTGACTCATATAAAATTAAATCTGTTAAGGTCATAAAAAATATGGAAAGCTTCAGAAACTGTCACATTCCAGGACAGACTATATGAAATGAAAAAGACAGTGCAAGTTGAAAGTTATATTCTGAGTTGAACCTTTGAGGAGAAAATTATATTACAGAAATGAGGTCCTAGAAACTCAAAATGAAGGAGTATTTTATGTCTTCCCCTGAATACTTCTAGCCTTGATGGTATTGGTGTGCTAGGTATTCTGCCACAACTAAAAACACATATTAAAAGGCTATTGCAAGAAATTGAGGGGGAGTGGAACAAAGATGGCAGATAGATAACAGCTGGCTACGAGGCACCCTGAGATAATCAACTTAGAATTCAACATAATACAGTGTGGGGAGTCCCAGATAGAGGGAGATGAATTCTCTCATCCCAAGAAGAAACTAAGGTGAGAAGAACCAATCAAACATACAGTCCCAGTGCTATTATTGGAACAGCTAGAGGTTCAGTGCTCCCACTGTAGCAGGCGGCTTGCCAAGCCATCCGAGGTTCCCACTGCTTCGACTCACTGGAGGCACAGTCACATTAAGGTCAGGGATCAGCCAGACAAATGGAGAGCTGAGCTTGTGGGGAGCCTGCACTGACCTGTGGTGAGTGATAGTAGTGGAGCCATTCCACAGAAAGGGGGGCTCCAGCGGATGACATTCTGGGATCAGGCAGAACTGGCCAGTACAAGGGGCAGCAGTGACTTCAGTCAGTTGTTCCCTTTCTGAATGGGATTGGTGGAATGAGCTAGGCCTGTGTCAGGCCAGCTAGCTGAGACCCAATAGGTTATCCAAAATCAATTCCCTATGGTAGTGGCACACACTAACACAGTGAAGCCTCAGTAGTTTGACTGACCTGGAGGGGAGGGGCCAGCCTATGCTGCCCCTGTCTGCAACTCACTTGCACACTGCAGTGGGAAGGGTCACCTAGCCAGCATGCTTCAGAAGAATTGTAACCAACAAAGAAAGAAACTGAGGCCTCCAGGAAGAAACAAAAAAGATGGGAAGAGGAGGCAACAAGAAAAAGTCCCCCCCGTCCCAACCCTGAGAACATTGACCCAGGACAGGTAAATACAAAGGAGAATGAGAACAGCAAACATGCAAAATCAGACACAGCACCAGTGGACATAAAGATATATCTTTGGGATGTCATAGACAAGTTCAAAAGTGAAATATTTAGCCAAGTAAAGCAAGATATAAGAAGATTAATAAAAGAGATGCTAAGCACCCCTCAAGCAGACACAGACATAAGAAGGGAGGAACTCAAACAAAGGAGAGAACCATTTGATGAAGAATCTAAAGAAAATATAGAATACATGCAGCAGATTCAAAGAGACTACTAGAAAATTAAAACTCTATGGAAAGATGGCAAATCTACTTGAAAGAAATTAAGGATAGATTATCCAAACAGGAGGACAGTTTTGCAATGTGGGATTATGAAAGGAAAAACTTTTTAAAAATAACAAGGAAACAAGCAGTAACAATAAAAGGCTAGAAGATGACAAGAGGATCTACAACTTGAGAATAAAGAATGTGAATGAAGAAGCAAAGGTACAAGCAAAGGAACTACAAAGGCTATTCACAGAAATAATTAAGGAAAATTTCCCAAACACAGGAAAAGGAAATGATATTCTGATGTATGAGGCATACAGAACTCCACCCACCTACAACCAAAACAGAGCTACACCCAGGTATATAATAATCAAGATCCCAGAAATTCAATATAAAAACAGAATATTAAAAGCTGTCAGAGACAAGAAACAGATCACCTATAAAGGAAGGCCCATCAGAATCATGGCAGACTTCTCAACACAAATCATCAAGTCAAGAAGAGCCTGGAGGGAAATATTCCAAGCCCTGAAAGAAAATATCCTCCAACCCAGATTGATATACCCTGCTAAACTGTCTCTAGAAATTAATGGAGAAATAAGATGCTTCCAAGACAAAGAGGAACTTGGGAAATTTATAACCACCAATCCAACTCTATGGAGAATACTGCAGGGCATTCTGGAGAGAGAGAGAAAAATACTAAGATTCCAGGAACAGTGGCAGAGCCTCAATGAATGGAGCAGATAACGGAATGAAGAAGATAAGCAGACAACTGATGGCAAAAAAAAGAGCATAACAGAAATGAAGCAGAGAAGGTTGGTTATAATCTCTAATACAGATGGCCTTGATACACTAAATTTAAAAACAAGAAAAAGAACCACACATGAAGTAGATCAGGAGGCAGGGTTCACCAAGATGCTATTTATAGGAAATATAATTAACATGAAAAATATAATTAACATGGACTGAAAATCAAATATGAGAAAACCGGTTCTCTATGTGACAGAGAACCGGAGAAGGGCAACTAGACCAGTATTTGTGGATAGGTTGGAAAGACAGGCTTTAATAGGTAAAGGAATACAATTAGAGATGAAGTCCAGAAGAGAGAAGGTTCAGAACTACTTAGATAAATAGCAGATTCCCCCCCCCCCGATTTAAAACCAAGGGTCTTGATGAGACCCAAAAATGCACAGTGCACCTTGGGGAAGTGAAAGGGGAGGGACAGTCTTAAAAAAGATGGTGAAAGATATTGTTAATAGTGTATCAGAATTTAAAACCCACATTACTCACACCAATCTGCTTAGATAGATTTTATTCTTCTTTTTTTTTTTTTGATAGATTTTATTTTGTCCCAGTTTTTCTACTTGCTTTAGATTTGAGGGCACAGACAGCTATCCCCAAAACATCAGGATATAACACAGTAATCATCTTTAATTTCCTATTATCTTAGTCTGGAGCTCTGTATGACTTATACTGTTTTATCATGACTGATCTTAGTTAAATCTGGTTTGTTTGATTGCTGTTTAGTATCGACAGATTTTATTCAAAACTGATATGATTGATAGTATCAAGTATGAGAGTATAGGCAACTACACTGAAGAAGACAAGTCTCTACCATACACATTCTGGTTTGATAACTGCCTGTTTTTGAAGTTTTATACTATATACAAAGTTGTTTTTATTAATACTGTTATGTACTGATATATTCAATTACACTATGTCTGATGATACAGCCAATTCTGTTGAAGATAACAAGAGACAACACAGACACTATGGTAGAACTCATTGTACAATGGTCTTATATGTCTTTTCATTTCATTTGTTTATAGGAATATGTTTTGTTTTGTCTTGCTTTGTTTTATTTCTCCCTCTAATATAGAAAATATAGAAATACATGTTAAGATTCATGCATGTGTAAAATCCATAAATGGTTTATGAGAACTTATCTTAGGACACATCATGAAATGAACAGATACTTTAAAGAAAAAGAGACACTAAAATATCCAGTGCTGATTCTGGAGTGTCATAATGTGAAACCCAGAAATAGTATTATTCTTTGTTCAGAGTGATATTAGTCTGCCTGGTTTTGTTCAATCTCAACATAATTGAAGATATGGATAACTTCATGTATGTTTAAGTGTATAGGATTGATAACCATATTTCTAAGTTTTTGTTGGATAGTTGAACAGAACTGGTTGCAGTTTCACTGTTTGAATACCCAATTTATATGCTCCACTTTAGTATCTTGAATAACTATTTGTAAGACGACAATCTGTAATCATCAACTAGTGATTTTTTACTGTTTTTTTTCTTTGAAAGTATGTACTATTTTTACCTGTTTTCTGTTTTGTTTAGCCTTGCTTTAAACAATAATTTTTTTTAAAAAGACACTACAGTACCCAGTGCTGATCCCAGAGGGTCATGATGTGAAATCTAGCAATACTATTATTCTTTGTTCAGAATGACTTTAGCCTGCTTTAGTTTGTTTAATCCCAACATAAATGAAGATATGGATAACTGCATGTATGTTTAAGTATATAGGGTTGACAACCATATTACTAAATTTTTGTTGGATAGTTGAACAGAACTGTTTGCAGTCTCGCTGTTTGAATTCTCACTTTATATGTTCCACTTTTGTATCTTGAACAAGATACAAAATTGTCCTTTTGTAAAAGTACAATATGTAGGGGCTGGGGATTTAGCTCAGTGGCATTAAGCACCTGCCTTGCAAGCACGTGGTCTTGAGTTTGATCCCTGATACCAATAAAAAGTTTTTAAAAAAAGAAAAAAAAGGACAATATGTAAACATTAATGAGTGATTTCTTACTGTTTATTTTTTTTTCTCTGAACATATGGATTATTTCTACCCATTTTCTGTTTTGTTTAGTCTTGCTATAAATAAAATTTAAGTTTTTTTTTAATTAAAAATAAAGAAATTGAGCAATAGACTATTCAGAGCCACTACTTCAGAAGGGAAACTAAATAACAATCTTGAGAAAATTATATTAATGGAAAAAATGATAAAATTCAATAGGATGTAATTATCTTACTTTCTTATTACTAACACAAAATACCTGGCACCCACAAGTTAAAGAGGACAAGTTTATTTTGGCTCACAGTTTGTAGGAATCCAGTCTATAGTCAGATGATTTCAAGACAGGGCAGCACGGCAGAGAGGCATGACAGTAGATAAGCAGTTCATGGCATGGCAGGCAGGAAGCAGAGAGGGAACAAGGGAGGAGAAAATAGTCTTGTAATGGTTTGCCTGCATTCTAACATCCACTTATTTATTGCAAAGTGCCAACACTGCAATTTAACTATTTACTGAAGTTTTAGCTTAGAATAAGTCAACTCATACACTGACATATTTTGTCTTAAAAGAAAAAAAACATGCATGCCATCGGCTACACTCACCAACCTCTCTGACCTATTTCCCACCAAAGATCACCTCCTAATATAACAGTTACCCATGAAACCATCAGTGAGGTAATCTACTGATGAGTCTCACATTTAAACTCATCAGTGGACTATTCCAATGATGAATCATTCTCCTGCAATCCCTGAAGCCCCATCTATGCGCACACGTGGTGTTAAAGGGACATTTAGATAATAAGCCACAACTATTAGTGTGAACAAAAGAAGCTAAAACCTCATATGGCAAATTGAAAGACAGTCTTCCATGTGGCTTTGAACCGGTCCAGTTTCTCTCTCTCTCTCTCTCTCTCTCTCTCTCTCTCTCTCTCTCTCTCTCTCTCTCTCTCTCTCTTTCTCTCTCTCTCTCTCTGTCTCTCTCTCTTTCTCCTCCTGATTTTTGTTCTCAGGAATAACTGCAGATGTTGCACTGGAAATGCAACATCTTGAGCTTACCCTGGTCCTTCTCCCAGCCCCTTCCAACAAAGTACATCCTCCAACACTCTCACTAGCAAGTCGCTGAGAGCTTCCTTGGGATTTAAGAGACTGGCTTACAATGTCATCCTTTGATGTCTATCTGTAAGTAATACTTCTACTTTATGTAAATAATGCAAATGTGCATTCTATGTCATTATGCTCAAAGTGAGTTGATAGCCAGAGCACAGTGAAACTACTGCACAATTACGTCAAATTACTTAGCATGTCAACAGCCCCAAGAAGAAAGAAGAAAATTAGAAGAAAAACATATTTACTTGAATAAATCTTGAATAAATAAAGCTAAACATTTTCCAAATATATTTAAACTAACTACCTAGCTACTGAAAATACCTTCTGATTCCAAAGATGAAAAGACACAGACATGAGAACCACACAATAACCAAGTTTTAAAAATAAAAGATATAGACAAAAGCTTTAAAACAACTAAAGGCAAAAAATAGATTATACACAGAGGAACAAGGAAAAGAGCAAAGTTGAGAAGATCAGAAACAATGTCAAAGTAAGCACCACCTAATGATCTCTCTAAAGCACAGATAAAACAGAAAAAGAAATATGACTCTGTAGTCCTATATGCAATGGCTCTTCCACCAAAAACTAAATAAAGATGTGTTCACATAAAGAAAATGTATCACCAGCAAAACTTTGCTATAGACTTATTGAAAGAAAATCTTGTATCTTTCCTGGTAAATTCATACAAAATTTAATACCAAAATTTAATACCAATCTTATGTAAAGTCTTGCAAAAAATAAAGAACAGAATTCTCAATTAGTATTGAAACCAATATTACTCTGATATCAAAATGATATAAAGAAATTATAGAAAAAGAAAATTACAGACCAACAAATTCATGAACACAGACATGTAAGTCCTTGAAAAAATGAAAATCAAATTTGCAATGTTTAATAATGAAAATGGATAATGGTTAAATGAGATTCTAGCTATTTAAGATATTCTGAACACTTGAAAATCAATCTGTATTATTTTCCATATACAAAAAAGGGGAAATCTTACTTTTTTTAACCATACAAGCATGATCAAAACATAAGGTGACCATTTAAATTTTAAAAAAGACACATTGCCATTAATCCTCTTCCCAAACCCCTCTTACTCCCAACACAATTATCCCATTTTTCATTTGACTTCTGAATTGGTTCTGGAATCTTCTTTTGTGTTTTTTTTTTTTTTTTTTAATCAAAAAACAGTGAATACTGCTGCCAAGGTCCATCCAATGGAAATGTGAACTGGCCAAAACTTCAAGATGTGTCCTCCTTCATTTTACCCTGAGCATCTGGCATTTCAGCTTTTGAGTCTCCATCAAAGTCAAAATGGCCTTGAATGGTAAATGTTTTGAATTGTTTCAGAACATCAGGTAGCTTGGGATAGGGAGGCGAAAGACAACCAAAAAACCGGACTTGCAGAAAAGCTTCAGACTGTGACAAGAACACTGGGCAAGTATGTGTGAAAAGAGAGTATTTTGAGCAGGTTATTTGCAATGTGTCATTTATTGTAACAAAACTTTTTTTAAATTAAATGCATGTTTCATTCATGATTTGTAAGATTACATTAAAATGAAAAAATGCAAACTATAATAAAAACTACATGTAAACTAGGAACTGGATTTTAAAAATCTGATTTTATAAAGTGTCTAAAGAAGAATGTTGGTACAGCTCCTGCCTGGCAAGCACAAGGTCAGGAGTTTTATTCATGGTACAAAAAAAAAAAAAAAAAAAAAAAAAAGCTGTGTTGGAAACACCAGAATTGTGATGAATGAAATACTTTTACTTTGCATACCTGAACAGGTAAAAATGACTGCTTCTGGCACCATTAATAATATACTCAGGGCCTAGTGAAATGAGAAAGGAAATGTAGATTGGAAAGATGAAATTAAAGATTATTTATTCACAGAAAAAACTATTCATATGTATAAAAATTAACATAAAAGATGCCAGAACTATTAAGGGAGGTTAGTGTGGTTACATGTATACAATATATAAATAAAAGTATACAATATCTTAAATTAATTGAATTTCTGTGTACTAGCTACAAACTACTAGAAAGTAAAATTAAATTAATAGGGAATCTGAAAAAGTGATCTGCTATGTATTATGTCAGTTATAAGACATTCTCGAAAGGTAAAATTACAAAGACAATAAAAAGATCAGCAGTCAGTAGGCATTAACATGGAAGTAAGGATGAACAGAGTATAGAGGGTTTTCACAGCAGTGAAATTAGTTTTCATCGTAGTGCAATGGTGCATACATTTCCTTATACATGTGTCCAAATCAGTACAACGCCCACCTTCAAGAAGGGAGACTTCCATACACTTGGGGCATTGAATGGCAATAAGCTGTCAGTGTAGGTTCATCTTTGTCACCAGTGTTCCACTCTGCAGGGGAATGTTGATTATCAAGATGTTATGCATAATACGTTAGGGTAGTAGGATCATGGAAAATATTTGTTCAATTTGTTGTAGTGCTAAAACTTATTTAGAGAACAAAGTATATTTAATAAACTAAATTAAAAGTATAAAACTAAATGTGTTTAACATATAAAACATTATGAAAGAATTTTCTCAAAAATCATCTATAAATTTCACTCAATCTCAATAAAAATTTCAGGAGTGTTTTGTGCACATGAACAATCCAACTTAAAGGCATACAGAATGCAAAATATCTAGAAAACCTAAAACCATTTTTAAAAAAAATAATCAAAAATTCATACTTATTGGATGACTGAAATGTCTGGCAATTTTAATTAAGAGTAATTAATTAATTAGTTGCAAACCGTGGAACAATGAAGCCTTTCCTGCATCATTGGTAAGAACAGGTAGTGGTACTTGAGAATTATTTAGTAGTTTCTTATAAACACAGATTTAACATAAGACTCAAAAATTCCACACCCACTTATTTAAACTTGGGAATTGAAACCACAATTTCAAACTACTATTTATATATTCAGGTCTACGAAACTTTATTTACAACAGCCAAAAGATAGAAAGATGTCAACTTTGATTTTTGTGGGGAGTATTTTTATTTTTGTTTTTGTTTCTGAAGCAGGATCTCACTATGCAGTTCAGGCTGGCCTTGAAATCACTATGTATCCCATTATGGCCTCAAAGTCACAGTCACCCTCCTGCCTCAGCCTCCCAAGTGCTGAGATTACAGGTGTGTGCCATCACACCTGACCCATGAGATGTCAGGTTTTAATAGGTGAGTTAATAAACATGTAGTGACAATACTCCTGCTCAGTTTAATGCATTCCTCTCCATTAAAAATGTGAATGCACATAATAGCAACACTGAACCAATGAAATCAAATACAAAAAAAATCTATGTGACAAACCCCATTTGTGGGAAAGTGTATAATACTATACAAATGTATAATAAGTAAATCTAATCTATAATTGCAAAAAATTAATCAGAAATTTCCTGTATTCAGGAATAGAAGGAAATTTTCTTCCAAACTGGAACTTCTCTGAATCAAGATCTGTACATTGTCAAACATTATCTGATTTCATCTTTGCTAGTTATATTCCAAAATTTACTAAAAATAGAAAAAGAAAACAGAATGAGTTATTTCAGATTGAACTATTACTACCACTGCCTCTCATTCACATCTTGATTTCATTGATTTTATATGTCCAGAGGGCCTAAGTTTAAACGTTGGTTCCAAAATTAGCTTCGTGACCTTGGATAAGTCACTCACTTCTCTTAACTTCTTTCCTATTAAAGAGCTGTTCTAGACAATTCCAAAGCCCCATCCACCTCTGAAAGTGTAAACCTTAATAAGGTCATTAAAATGTTCCTTTTTCTTCATTATATATTTGATTTGTTAACACAACAACAAGTTTAATTACTAGACTGCATCTATGTGACTGAGAATTTAATATAGATAGATTTCTTCCAACGTTGAATGATATTACCTGCAGGGACGACAAAAAACCTAGAAGGAAGATTAATAGTACCTGGGTTTTAGCAGCTTAAACAAAGGATGCTATAGTTTTTCTGCTGAGTGATTCCTTAGGTATCCAGGAAGTGAATAAAATGATTACTTTCCCTTCTTGATTTTCAGTCACCAGTACTAATCAGTACTGGATAAGAATGTAATTATTTAATTATCAAATTCCTCTATGGATGTAAAAACTGGCACTGACAAGCAAAATAGATTCTCAGGCTTGATTATTGCAGTTGAGATACGTGATAAATAAATGATTGAATTTTCAGTTGGCCCTTGATTTCTCAGTAACCATAATAAAAGTGTTTTCAAAGCTGTATACTATTTCCAATGTGTCTATAGTACAATCATCAACAGCATCTGAAAATAATACTGCTCCTGTCTCCTTTGTTACTTTAAAAACTGTCATGACTTTGATGTGTGTTTTAAAACATTGAAATCCTTCAAATTCATTTTTTTCAGATTCATTTTTAAAATACATATCAAGTAAAGTCTTTACACAAGTTTCACCCCCTGCTCATATAACTCTATACTCAGGGACAGTTTTAATCTGTGAAGAGGCTGAACCAAGAGCTCATACAGTCTATGTTTAAGAACAGCTTGGAGTAGGGCCAAGGCCAAGGTAAAGTAAAGTGAGACACTTTTCACAGGCACAGAAATACACAGAATTCCAAAAACTCACCACCAAGATAAATAATATTCTAATGCAATATTCTTAAAAAATTAAGTTTAATGTAAGACAAACATCCAACCTAAAGACAAGATAAAAGTTTGAAAGACAGAGTCTCTAAGCATACTGAACTGAGTGCAGGTTTTGATTAATCCTACTAAACAAAATTGTGTTATAAATGATGTTGTCTCATCTTTAGTCTTAAAAATACATTACATAAGACAGGTCTTTTGGACTTTGCACCAGAAACAAGAACAATTATATTTCATCAATATAAAGAAAAAACAAAGTTTATATTGCAATCAGAAAAAAATTCCTTTCTTTTTGTAACTATAATAATACTACATCATTTGTGTTATTTTTTTTATGTATTGATCTAGATAGTATTTACAAGACACAGATAATTTCTCCACAGTTCCTTATTCAAAAAAGGTATTTGAAATGCACTGCTGATAGTGTTAAAAAGAATACTTCTTTTGTTTTTACTAACGTGGAGTCTGACCAGTTCAGAAAGAGCTCTAATAACACTTCAGCCTTACTGCTGGTCTCATTAAAGGAGAAAAATGTCAGGGAACTTGTTCATGTGCAAAAACTGTGTGTAAAGTAAAAAGAGAATATTTTAAGGGATTCTACCTTCACAAACTTACAAGTATATTTCTTTTACTATACAAAATTAACTTAAATTTAGATGTTTAAATGGTGGTCACCACAAGCAAATTTCTTTATAATTCACCATAGTTGCTATAATTGTACGCATTATAGAGGGAATATAATAAAACATGAGCTTTTAAAACTGGATTACATGACAACTTACAGATGATGAATATTAGTGCATACAAAAAATTAATAATTGTGAATTTGGAGATTTTTAACTCTTGTTTCAATTAGAGCATATTGATTCTACGGAATAATGGATTGCAATGTGAACAATAATTATCTTAATTTGAGTCTGTCTTCATGTGTAAAATAATTAATATTTATGAGTCAGTCATTATATTTTAAGTAGCACCTTGCGTTTGATGTTGGTAACTATAAAATAATGACCAAGTAATAAAGTTATTGAGACTCTGACAAAATATATAAGACTGAGTGTGTCATATCAAAATAGAGGGACCTAATATGAGCATTATTGTTGTCATTTTATGAGAAATTTTAAATTTTATTATATGTAAGCCTGATGAGACTTTATTGAAAGCTTTAACATTGAATACATCACCTCTGTTTTCTATATTTCAGCACCTCCACTGTGTGACTCACTACTAAGACAATGTTTTATGCATCAGCCATCAGTAAGGAGCAAAAGTTCTGTATCTGTGGAAATGCTCCCTCTGCACATTCACAGATACAATGTAGACAGTTTGTTTATTCACATAATGTGACTCTATCCGTGGTGGTTGAGTGTATCCACAGCTATATTCTATCTGGATATAGATATATAAAAAATCATAAGAATAACTGGTGCAGCTTTATACATTATAAGCATTTTATAGCCTAGGGGTAAAATTTTCCTGTCAGGGAGATTGGTTCGTGAATCTTCCATTTGTCTACAGGCAGAGTGCATAGGCAGGCTAGTATCATTCAAATTGTCCTGTGACTAGCAGGCATATCTGGCCATAGAGGAAGTATGTGTGAGAGGGGATGTCTATATCTGCTCAGCTAAAAGCAAGACCACTATTTTACTCACAGAGGCAGTGCTTCATCCTTTAGTTATTCCTTCTACCTACAAAAACCAGGTAAGTAGCAGACTTTCTCAGCCACCAGCCACAACAGTTTTATCTCTCTCACAGTTGGTATCCTCTTTCTAGATTTAATGTGGTATTTACAGATAAGACTTCCTAGATTTTGGAGATATTTTTCTTATGTATTCTCTCCTTTTTCCCTGAAAGTAATTGGAAAATGCATTACTATATACAACTAAGACGTAAAGGTTAAATAAATTTCTCTGAAAAACCCCATGTTGTATAATTTGACAGTTATCTCAGGTTCAGATTGCCAAAGAAAGAAGCAGAGACCGCGTTGTGGCTGTGAGGAAGCACATCAGCCATGGCTGACATCAACGCTTCCCAGGTCAACAGAAACTCTCTGACATAAGCTTCCCTTTTATGTCCAACAACCAATTTAGACCCCTTTGAATTAATGATGTTTCAAGAACCAACTCTAATCAAAATGATTATATACCATGATGCATTGTAATTTATTTCAGGTATGACAAATTGATTTAAAATTAAAAAACCAATCATGTTATTCATCACAAGTTATAACAAAATTCCTATTATTACTCAAATGGAACAAAGAAATCACTTGACAAAATACAGCATTTAGAATAAAAACATATACTGAAAGAGAATAAAAGGTAATTTCTTCATTCTGATAAACAATTTAATGACAACCTACAACAAACACTAATCTTAATGGTTAGAAGTTAGATATACTCTTTCTAAAATTAGAATAAGTCGTGTGTCCTTGTTCACCAATCTAACATTGTAATAGACATTCTAGCTTGTGCAATAAGGCAAGAAAAAGAAACAAAATTTATAGATTTATAAAGAAGAAACAAGACTATAATTCAAAAGTGGTAGGATTAACTATGGGAAAAAAACCCTCACAATCAGTAAAAACAAAATCTTCTAGATCTTATAATTGGAAATAACTAGGTCTTAAAATGCACTGTTGATATATAAAAATAACAGCAAAAGAACAATTGGTATTTGAAAATTTTCAAAGTACCATTCATAGCAGCACCCTGAAAATGAAATGCTCAGGTATAAATCTTACAACAAATAAAAATATGCAGAAAAATGCAAAAACCAATGAAAAGAAATCAATGACTCAACATATGAAAACAGTTACTGTTTATGAACTTTAACTTAATTAAAACACTCAAAACTACTTGGATATCTTTTTTTTTTTTCAAATCTGATCTATATATTCAGCATAATCCCAATCAAAATCTCAGAAAACTGCTTTGTGGATATTGACAAACTGATTTTGATGTTTTAATATAGAAAGACAAAAGACTTCAAATGGCTAATACAAAGTTGCAAAAGAAAAACCAGATGGAGGGCAAATACTTCTTGATCCAGACTTAATCATTTAGCCACAGTAATCAAGACAATAGAACACTGACAAAAGAATAGACTAAGATTCCTCTAAACATAATAGAGAGCCCTAAAACATACCTACTCAAATATAATCAACTCATCTTTGACAAAGAAGCAAAAGCAATTGAATGGTGAAAGGGCAGTCTTCTCAACAAATGGTGTTGCAACAATTGTAAGCTACATACAAAAATACAAACATTGACACGAACTTGGCTCCTTTCACAAAAATTTACTCAAAAATGCATCACAGATCTAACTGTGAAAATCTGAATTTATAATACTTTTTACAGATAACATACATTTTTGTTCACAAGTTTTAAATATAATCCTAACACCACAATTTATGAAAGAAAAACGATAACTTGCATTTTATACAAAGTAAAAATTTGTGTTCTGTGACACTATTAATAATAGTGACCCAAAAACATGACCCAAAGAGAGAAATTGTTAAATATATATGTATATGTATAAATTTAATACATATGTATGTATAAATATATATGTATATTTATATGCATTTATGTTTATGTATGTATAAATATATATGTATATGTGTATATATAAGTTGTGAAGGAGTCACAATTAAAATATGCAAAACAATAAAAAGATAACTCATTTTACAAAAATATCACAAGTCTGAACTGGCACCTCCACAAGAAAAGGCACAGAGGTCAAATAAACTTATGAATTAAATTATCAATATTATTTTTCATTATGAAATTACAAATTAAAACAACAATGAAATTCTTCTACACCCATCTAATAGCACTGGTGCCTCTACGCATGAGCTTAATCGTTTCCTGATTCTGATTGCAAACCATGATAGATATGAACTGAATCAAATTTTCCCATAAGGTCAACATTGAATTTAGTTATTGAATATGATTTGGTTCTCATCCAACTCAGCTTGTGCCCAGAATTATGGAAAGAATTAAATTGATGAACCAAAGTGTTACTGTCTAGCTAAATATCAAAACCTGACAAAAACCAATTGTTAGTGAAAATATCAAACATTAAAGACTTTCATTCATTGCTGGTGGCAACTCAGAATGGTACGGTCAATTGGGGGAATAATTTGGCAGTTTATTTACAAAACTTAGCATAGTATACACACAAAGGTCTGCATGCACATGTTGAGAGCAACCATAAATATTGCTGTCCCGAACTAGAAACAGGCAACACACAGTAGTGCCTCGGTTAAGAAACTTAATGTGATCTACTATTTTGAAAAAGATGGCCATATTTGTGTTTGTGAAAATAGCAATGGTCATGTTGGTCACCTGATGAAGATTTTGCAAATAGAAACAAAATTTTGTCAAATGATTCTGTTGGGAAACCAACTGTTTACAAAGAAAAGCATGCATGAACTGAGGCAGCACTGTATTATATAGATAAACTGTGACGTTATTTTGCAATTGAATACGACTCAGTATTATAAATAAGCTTCCAGACCATGACAAGATATACACGAATCTTAAATGTACATTGCTACATGAAAGAAGCTGGTCAAAAAAAAATATTCCTACTATAATATTTCAATTACATGACATCTTGAAATGATGAAAGTAAAGAGATAGCAAATAGATGAGTGGAAACCACATTTTCAGGTGTAGAAGGAAGCATTGAAAAGTGAAGCACAGTTTTTTTAATAGTGGTTAAACTGTTCTACAAGATATGGTAAACACAAGAAGTAAGCATTTGTGAAGACACTGGAACTTTATAGCAAAAAGAGTAAACCTCAGTGTTTGTAAGATTTCAGAAATTATTTAGGAGGTTACAGGGATCTCAGATTGGACAGTAAAATGTGCTACAGATCCACGTATATTGTAAGTATATAAAACAATTGCCCCGAAAGGAATGGAGAGAATGTGCCGCTGGTGTAAATATGTTGGCGGTGAATAGAATCTGAAAAGACTAAAGGCAAAAGAAACTATACTTAAAAACAAGCGTATTTTGGAGTTGTGTATGTGGATATAATTTACACTCTGAAACCCCTAATTTAGGAATTATTTATTGTTGGAAGAAGCCATACTTCTGATTATTGGAGTTGAAGTTTATAGAGCAGCAAAAAGGGGAGGCTAAACTCATCCATGCAATGATGGATTAGCCTTGTAAATATCAGTACTAACTCATTTTTATATACACACAGATGGTTACATATAAAAATATCCATATGTATATGTATCTCCATGAATTATTATATCTGTATCTCTTTGCCCTTCTACCTAAAATAATATGAAAAATAAGATAAATATTTTTTCTCCTGTACAATATAAAATAAGTATTCTTGAGCTTGCACTGACATCAGTAAATGATACAAGAAAGAAAGAAGATGGACAGACAAAGAAAGGAGGAAGGAAAGAAAGAAAGAAAGAAAGAGAGAGAGAGAGAAAGAAAAAAAGAAAGAAAGAAAGAGAAAAGAAAAAAGAAAGGAAGAAAGAAATTTGTGTTGAATTCTAAACCATCTATGTAGATATTCTATACATAAAGTGATGCATAGCTACTTAGTTCTTGGGTGTAAGCTGCTCTTACTCATTTTCTTGCAAAGATAAGAGAAATAGTAGCACAGAAAAACTGACAAACATTTCTTCAGATGTGTTCAAAGTCAGCATCACCTTTTCAGAATGATACATCACAGTGATAGTGTATAACTTTGCTATGATGTGATTTAAATGGCACTATAGTTCAATCCCCAACATAGCCCCCACTTACAAAATAATGGTACTTCATCTTTGCTCTTTTCTAAAAATCCAAAATTTATCTTAATCATGACAAAAAGAAAACACTAGAAAAATCTAACTGAGGAATTACAAAATACCTGAGAAATAGTTTTCAAAAGTCTCACTATCATCAAAAACGAGAGAGTTCTAAGAAGCAGTCACAACCAACAGGAACCTAAGGACAAATGACTAATTGGGGAAAGGAAAAAGAATGGACTTCAGTTATTAATAAGCATTGGTTCATAAATTATAAAAATGTATTATAAAAATTAAAGATGTAAATAGAGGAAACTGAGGATATGAAAATTCTAAACTATCTTCACAATAATCCTATATTACCTAATTGTTTTAAAATAAAATGGCTTATTAAAGTTTCATAAAGAATTACTTTAAAATCTATAACACTATCAATAATTAAGTTACTATTTTATAGGAACCAGAGATATAGCAGCAACAAAGATGAAATTCTTGTCCATACAGAGCTGTAAAAATAGTTGAAACAAATACCTTGTAAAATATCATGAAATAATGAAATAATAACTGTAATGAACCAATATAAATCATGCTAAAACAAATGAATAGGGGAATCTCTCTTAAATACTTTTCAGATTCTACCTGAACTGTACACTTAAATGAAAGTATTTGCATGTTATTGGGTAACTTAAAAAAAAAGAGACAGGCATTTTGAAATACAAAACTTAGATTCGCAAGTCCTCTATAACCATGTATAAGACATTTCACGTCCTTAGACCTCGGCATTCTTGGTCACTAAATGACAGGAAAAATTTAGCAGCTTGTTAGAACAGAAATTTATCATCTCAAATGAGATAAGGTATTAGAGTTATTGAAATATTTTACAACTGTGGGTTAATAATAATACTTTCTTGTAGAAATATTCTCTGGACCAAGTCAAGGAACATATGTAAAGCATTTAGAACAGAAATGGATAAACCATTTATATCACATAAGTATTTCTGTAATCACCATCATGATCATCACGATAACAGGAAGTCACACAGGGTTTGAGCAGAGTGGTAGATTATCATTCTGACTGCTGAGTAGCGAGCTGTTTCTGAGACGGCAGGATAAAGCACAAAACGGGCAGGAGTGACCACTTCTGAATGAAGCTGCTTCGGGAGTGCTATGACTCTGAACTGAAGGTGTTTGCTTGGTGCAGGGGCCGAAAATTGTTAAATTATTTCATGTTTTCACTAACAAGAATCTTAAACCACCTAATGGGAAACCAAGCACATTTCTAGTGCTCCAGAAAAAGGGTCACAAAAATTAAGACAAATGGGAATTCTTTATTATTTCGTATTTCTAGAGAAGCACTACAAGTAAATATGGAGGAACACTAGAAATTTCCCCATCTGTCTTACAGTTTTTGCAATTTAATATATTATTATTATTACCTTCACTATTATATGTGGAAATGTGGAAACAGATCCCCTTTGGCCCCTTTCATAGTCACTTTTTCTGTCACTGAGACACAGTCCCCAACACTCACAACTTAATGTAAGGGAGGCTTATTTTGGCTTGTGTTTCAGTCCCTAGTGTCTTGGTGCCAAGGCAGAAGCAGGATGGCATGGTGAGGGCACAGGTGGAGAAGAGCTGAGGAGAGCTGCTCACACCACGGCAGCAGGGAAAGAGAAAGGAGAGAGACAGAAATCAGGGCACAGTTTCACATATAGCATAGTCAACAAACGACCAAAGTAGATGCTGCGGATAGGTCAGAAACAGAGCCTAGAGTCTAGTGGTATAAAGGCATTAACCACTGAAGGAACTGGAGAAAGGAATAATGATCCTGGACTGGGGCCAAAACAGCAGGAGAAGACAAAGATACTTGCAAGTATCTGCAAAGTATGGACTGCAGAAGTAGCTACCTAACAACCCAGACAGAAGTCAGGATTTTAACACAAAGATAGTCATATCAGAGATACAAAGTGAATGTTACCCTATGGTCTATGCACCCCAAGTTAATTCACCAATACAGATTCTAATAATGAGGAGCTAGCAAAAAATAGAAACAGCAGTCATATTCAGGCAATGCCTTTTAGTCTCGCTGCCTGTGTTATTTTTGGCTTTAAGGGTATAAGAACATGTTTGTTTGCAAAGTCAAAGTCACTGCTATCTTATGAAGCTGACTGATTAGATATAAAACACAGCACAGTATTATGTCAGGCTCTGGAGTAGTCCTAATACTTTCCTTTAAAACTGCAAAAGAAGGAGGATATATTTTGGGATCCTTATTTGGAAAACTGCAAGATCTTTAAAAATACCTGAACCTTGACAAAATCACAAAAGAATAAAAGGCATGCTCAGATATGACTCATAATAGCACAAAAGATATTTAGCTTCATAAGAAAGGGTTACCTTTGAAGAATATGCACTTCTTGCCACCGATCAATGGAGAAAAAGGTACATTCATTTACTGAGAGCAGAACATGCCCCCAAATAGCAAACGAGGTTTTATATAAGTCACTTTTCAAGTTAGCTAAGATTTTGTCAATCATTTGATGGGTTTTAGCTTAGGGATAAATTTAAAGCTGTTATTTTTTTCTGGTGAAGCCAGCAATAGGGAAATGTCTGCTGAAGAGGAGCTGGAAAATTGAGCTAACTTAATAGAAATCTAACATTTGTGATTCCATTGAATAATTACTTTTCTCAGATCCCTTTGAAGATGAAAGGTTTTTGTATTAACAATTTTTATTTCTAGGCTATTATAAAAAATTCCTACCATGCCTGTGCATTTCTTGTTTCAAAATATACAAATGATCTGTTGCCTATCTTTATGACAGTAGTTTCTGCTCCGAAGAGCTTTATTCTGAAGAATACATGACATAAACAACTGAGACTTCTTTAAGATGAGCAATGTAAAGAATCTTGCCACTGATACTGTTAGACATTGTGGAAGATTGTCCAGTTCACAAAGACAAAGGGGGCATTGTGAATAAATACGGGAACTTGGGTAGAGGACTCATTCAAAGGTTTTCCTTATGCTGTTATGTGACTCAGACTTAGTAAGCTCACCTGTTACCTTCCCCAGTGTGTATCTTCAATTTTTAGTACTTAAGAACTGCTTTGGAGATTCTAATAAGCCTGAATGATTATGAAAGAGAGGAGGGAGGCAGACAGGGAGGCAGGCACAAGTATCTTTTGGGGAAGGTATCTCCTTCCTATAAATTCTGGATTATGACCAAACCTAGTTTGTATTCAGGGAAGTCAAATGAATTCTGTAAGTGATAAGAAGCTAAGTATGCCCACATAGTTTCTGAGTATATCAGTTTTTCAGTATACATTAAGCTTTTCCGGATTTATCCACAGCGGTTGGCTATTTGCCAGAATGCAGACTTGTGCACTGGGCTGAGTATTCCCAGGTGCCTTCGTAGTTTTATGCCTAGTCCTTATTTACAATTTTTCTTTGAATTGCTTTGAAGTGTGAACAATCAAGTTGCAGCATGTAAAGTTCTCACACAAGCCCTTTTTTTTTTATTTTATATTGCAACTCAAGCCTTCTCAAAACAGAAGTATTTATCAGCAACTATTAAAATGAATTAGGATTGATAAATTACAAGGTAAAAATACCTTATAAACAATTTTATGCTCTGTGGGTAAAATAAAAATATAAACAGCCAATATTATTCTTTCTCTACTATTTATGATATTAGTAGTATACAAGAAGACTTTTACCTAGCATTTCTTAAAATAGACAAACCATCCTGTAGCTTAGTTGTACTCATGAAAGATGGGGCTTCAAAACACCTTGTATATAGTTTGCCATGTGTATTATATTGAATGCTTAACAAATATGCTATTATATAACTAATCTGTAAAACTGTAGGTCATTTTTTGGGAAAAGGGAATGTATTTTACAGCATGCATACATACCATGTCCAAACATTTGTCTTTATGATAACTGTCATTTCAGGAAACCCAAAACTAAATGCAGATATTTCTTATTTCTAAGCCATTTTCTTATGGCCAAAAGTTCTGAGCAGAATTGAATGGAAGGAGGCCAAAAAGCAGCCCAGATCCCAAACACACTTTCCAGTGACCTCTCAGATGTAACCTTCATCAGCCACTGGCTTTGTTAACTGCATCCAGTAAGAAAGACTGCCATCAGTGAAAAAGGGAGGCTCCCCTAGAAATCCTCTAGCAAGTTTTATTTTAAATGTGTAGTGAATTTGGCCTTCCCACTTAAAAGACGATTTGCACTGTCTATGTTTTCGCCTCTCAACCCTGTCTTTTTATTTTGCTAGAATCATGCTCACTGTGAGAAGAGTGTGCAAAAACACAACTGGTACAGTTGGTGGGGTTGGGGTAACACAGGAGAGCTGGAAAACCACAGCTAGGAGTTGCCCTTGTGTTATGCTGTCTCAATTGGTAGCTCGGCTCTCATACGTGGATTTATGGTACTTAGACATCTCCCTGTGGATGACACCTATTCTTTTAGAACTTTTGATTTTTCCTGTTAAGTGTCATAAACCTAAATGATTGTTTTTCACAGGTCACTTCAAATAAATGGTTTCTGGGAACAATGAGATAGTGATTGTGAGCTCTCCTGTGATTGTGTTGATGGCACATGAAGCAATACTGTAGATAATGTACAGCTATCAGTCCCTGATCACTTTCACCTATCCCCAAGATGAGGTTAACACAGAAGACAAATAGAAGGGAAGCACAGGCCCCATTTTTTCATAAGACTGTTACATAAACAACAGATAAACATAGTCCTGTTCCCATCAAAGTGGAAGGAACTGCCAACTTCAAACCATCAGTGACTTAAAATTGCTGTTGTCAAATCAATTTTTTACAGCAGACTGACCTGTTTGCCGATCATTTTTAATAGCAGGAGAAAAATTTGGGACTTGGAGTACACAAGTGATTTCCAAATGACACTCCAAATGTAAAAATTCAGCCTGCCAGCATGTTCTTCCTGCATCCCACACCCCACATCCATACACATGCATACACGCCCCATCAACTCTCACTGACACTTCTTCATTACCATGACAAAGCTCAGGCAGGCAGAGGATTTTGCAAAGCATCATTCCTCTTTTATACTCAAGCCTTCACTTTATCTCTATAAATACTTTGCCAAATGTTGTGCCCCAACAGGAGACAGACTTCTAGTCTTTTAAAGTTTGGAAACAATAGTTTCTAAGTTCCTCCTTTTGACTTCTCTGGTTATTACCACTCACCGGATAAGTCCCCAACCAGAAACTTAAAAGCCAAAGGACACTTTGGGCCGAATGGTCACAAAGACTCATGAGCACATTTAATGGAAGAAATCTGGACTCAGTTATGTGGTAGGAGAAGATTGTCAGGAGTATGTCCCTTTTATTTTTTTCCTAACCCCAAACACAGCCTCTGTAGAGTTTTTTCAAATGTTCAAGTTCCACCTTCCCCTTCAAATGATAAAGGAATCCAGTGTGAAATTTGCTTTTATAAACTTTTGTGAAAGGTTCTGTGGTTCTTATATAATGCTTCGGGAGTATATATAGGGAACACATTCAGCTGATTCCCTTGATGCCTTAATGATCTGATGCTGGAAGAAAGAGCTGTATGGGCTCCATTCTTATTTCTTATTCAATTCTCTCCTCTGTATCATCTGAACTTGGGTTATATTGACACTGTCCTTTTTTTAAAAATAAAAGCACAGGTCATTTTACTGCAAGATGTATCTTGACACTCAGCAAAAGTGTTACCTACAGAAATGAGCCATTAGAAAACCAGGGATGTTATAAAACAACTACATTATACTGAGAGGTACAATTGGCAAACAAGGGTGGTGTTTTTTAGTGCCTCATCCAAATATATTTGAGTATAGGATAAATACTTTGAAGACAATGTGTATGTTTCCCCAAGATATAATTGGCCAGATCAAACTTATATGACATATAAAGAAAATCATATTATAGCAATATTAGTGTTTATAATAAAAGTCTATTTTTCCTTCTAGAATGCATTAATATAAAAAATCAGAGATATTCAAAAGTTAGTACATAGACTAGCAAGTACAGTTATTGAAAATGAATTTTGCAGAAAAATCCTCTTGGCTATGTTTAAATGATTGCATTTCACCTCACACAAATTTATTTTGCTTATTTTATTTTACTTATTTTATTTTTGACCTCATATGACTTTAGAATGGTTTCAGTTTCAGCCATTAGCCCATGATGTTGACTGATACCTTTAGGCATTTCAGGGATAAAAATAAAATGACCAAGTTATTTTGTTTGGAAAAGCAGTTTCTTCCATGTACTATTCTTTTTCCTCAATTAATATTTCATAACTTCTTATGACATAACCTTATCCTTTAGCAGATATAGGAGGCAGCTGAATCTAAACCAAGTGGATGTCCTAGAACTATGATTTCATAATTCAGGACCATTAACAGTTTTCTCAACTATGTGAAATACAGAAATATGCATTACAAGCTCTTTAATCTCAGAAATTATTGATAGAAATTTGTAAGAGAAAAAATAAAAACAACACTAAAACAGTTTGAAAACAGGTTAATGTTACAGATGTTAGAGGTAGACAGAAATATTGTAGGCAATCAGACAGGGGTGGACTCTCAAAGGAGCCAGTGCAGAAGATGAGATACCTTATTGAAAGGTTTTTGCCCCAGATGGGACACTGTGGCTGGTGAAGCCTTGGAGTCGGAACCAAGGGGCTCTATCTTGAGGTCATATTTCCCCACCCCTAGGCAATTTACCTGTGGCACCAAATGAATACCAATGGGCTACCTGGGCATCACTAATGCCCCTTAGGCACCACTCCAAACCTAAGTTACTTGTATGCCACCACACCACGTGTCTGGAGGAGAGAATGCCAGACCCCAGAGGTCATGGAGTCTCTCCCCACATTCTTAAAATAAAAGCCCGCTTTTATTTCATACCTCTTATCTTTTTAGCCGCGCTGAAAATCCTATCAGATGGTTCCCTTCCGCCGAAAATTCTATCACTCATAACTCTGGGAGAGACAGACTCCTCTGCTATGGGCCAGACCTCAAGACAAAAGATAAAACAAATGCACCCACATACTTCCTAAGGGCAAGGATCAGGATCAGGAAATGATGTTCTAGAAGAAGCTAACAAGAAGCCAAGCCCTCCCTTAGAGTCAGTGCCATGTGCATGTTGTTGGGTTAGAACCAGATGCCAGTTCCTTCCGGCACAGAGCCAGTGTCCCCTGCCGCCCCATAAGCAACTGGCTGATCCAAAGAAACACAGGCTACCATGATAGCTATTGAGGGAAATACAACTTGATGCTTGTAGCATTTAGTGTTTTGCTGACTTTGCAGACCTAAAGCCAGTAGTCTGGTCAGCCAATCAGAGGATAACAATACCCAATGTAGCATCTATGGGGGAATCTCCTTCTGAAGGTGGTAGCCAGTGTTAATTCCCTACTATCTTGTTTTGAAGTTCTGTATTATTTTAATTGTTTCGTTTGGTTGGGTTTTACTCTGTTTTGTCTTACTTGATTTTATTTATCCAATGAAACCAGCAGCTATTTTAGAGAAAACAAGAAATATTATGGTAGCCATTTTGGACTTACCATTATCTTGTTTTGAAGTCCTTTATTGCATTCATTGTTTTGTTTTTATTAGTTCTATTCTGTTCTGTTTTTACTATGTCTGAAGGTATAGGTGGCTATTTTGAAGACACAAGAGGCATTATGGTAACCATTGTTGATTTCCTATTATCTTATTTTGAAGTCCTGTATCACCTCCATTGTTTTGTTTTAATTACCTTTTTTCTACTTTATTTTGCTTGTTTTATTCTCTTTAAAATAAAAATTATTTTGAAACAGGAATTGATATTCTAAGGTCTGTATCACCCTGAGGAAGTTACTAGTCCCTAACCCAACCCTGAACAGGAAGAGTCACTGCTTTTTATGTGTGTCAGCTTGCTATGTGACTCACTTTCACATTTGTCCCTGATTTAATCAATTTTACCTGAGCAATTAATCTTATTGGTACACCCCAGTTCTGTCCTAACTCATTCGCACCTTTCAGTTCCCATGTTTTCTCCACCTTAAACCTGACTCACTTTGTGGTTTTACTGTTTAAAAGTCCCTAGAAAAGACAGCTTTGGGCAAATACTTGGGCCACCTTGTGTTTCTCTCTCGGACAGAAGCTTTTTTTCTCTTGATAAATGTACTCCGTCCTTAACCTCCATTGTTCCTGAACTTCTGTTTTCAATTTTAGAGAACATGAACTCATATTGGACATCTAACAGATTGGGAGTTTTGTTCTTCTATCTCATCAGTAAGAGAGTAACAATAATTAATATGTTGTATAGTATTGGCTCCATAGTAGTTATTTAGAATAAAAATATAGGCATGATACCTTGTTCAGACATTAGCACAAACCTTTCTTTTCAATGAACTAAGAGAAACTAGCTATATAATTATCTTAACTATCTTGTTTATAAATATAATTTTCCTTTTTCCCTTTCTCCCTTACCTCTTTCCCCCATCAGAGTTTGTTTTTGCTTTTGAACTGTTTCTTCTCAAATCACAATATCTATTACATATTTTGGATCTTATTTTCTCCTTCAGTTTCTCACACTAGGGAGACAATACGATGTTCACACATGCGAGTCTGATTTGTTTCACTTATGAGTATGGTCTCAAGTTGCACCTACTAATACTATAAAGTGTTTTTCACAATGCTGAGAACATGATAGACAAACAGTAAATTTTAATTCCATTCATCATTTATTCTTCATATTCCCATTTCTCTTTCTCTCTCTCTCTCTCTCTCTCTCTCTCTCTCTCTCTCTCTCTCTCTCTCCCCTCTTCTCTCCTCTCCTCTTCTCTCTCCTTCCCTCTCTCTCCCTCTGTGTATTTACACTTTTGCAAGTATGTTGAGAGAATGAACATTTCTTAATATTCCACTATGTGGACAGCCTTCTTTTAGTTTTTTTCTTTGTTTTTGTTGTGTTCACCTTGGAAATTTAATATTCCTTTTCAGTTAATTTCCAGTGGTGACAAAACTCTCCTAGAGAAATAGGTAGGTGATCTTTCTAAAAGAATTAATGGCATAGAACACAGATGGCCAATCCCAAAACAAGAATAACAGCAGCAGAAATACTGAAAAACTATCAGACATTACTCTCTTTTAAAAGAAGCGTTGTAAATAGAAAGATATGACTTCATTAAAAAGGACTGTAAGTATTCATTTTTCAGAAATTTAACTCTCCATAATACTTTTATTTCTTTCACAAATTGGATAATTAATGTGAGTTAGTCAAAATCCTCTATGGTTACAATTTCTGTGATTCTTTAATATTATAACTCCATGGGCTCATTTCTCATTTTCCTCCATACCTCATTTAAGGCTTGAAGTCAGTGGGAATTACCCCAGGCAAGATGAATTAGAGACTATCTGCCTAATCACTTAAGGCAGACTGTCAATTTTTAGAAATTATTAAGCACATCTATACAGACATAGCAAAATGTGTGTTCATAAAAATCCACATTTTTATATTTCTTATATAGACGGGAAACTTCTCTTTTTTAAAACCTAAAGCCTCAGAGGATCACAAACTTGAAACTATGAGACTCTTGCAGATTTTTTATTTATTACTCATTTATTCAAAAATTGCCCAAGAACTTCATGCACCAAAAATGTAACCTCTTTGTCAAAGCATTTTAACTTTCTGAGCCTCAGTTTCTGGGTCAGTTGGATGAGAACTGTGAAAAGAATGAAATCACATGCAAATCCAAGGTATAATATTGCATGATTCCTAGCTGCTAACTTGTAAAAAGTTACCTAGCTAATTACTGGCACAGGCAAGGGCTGTTCTCCAGAAGTTAGAATTTCTTGGTGTGAGCTTGAACTTCAATATGTCAATGTAATTGACTTTTACCCACCTAAGGAATTGGCAAAGTACACTTCTTGGTGTGTCTGTATGGATCATAGAGGCACAGATATGGGATCTATGTCATGTCCCTTCTGGTGCTGTTCCTGGCTTCAATGACGTCATAAATTAACCAGCTTTGCTCTACTGTACCTTCTGCAATCATGTTCCAGCCTGGGAACTAACCTGAAAGCTACATTAAATTTTTCTTTTAACTTATAAGTGGCAATTGTTGTGCCCCAATAAGAGGGAAAATGACTAATATAGAACAGTAGTACCAGAAAATGGGTCATGTCTATGACATTAACTGGTGATATGATTTAGAAGTCTTTGGAACTGGTTTTCAAGAAAAGTTTAGGAACACTTGATGATACTGGATAGAGAAATCTAAAAGCTATAAATAGACCCTGATTAATGATTCTGTTCAAACTGCAGAAAGTCAGAATGCTAGTCGGAATGTGAACAGTTAAGTCGAGGCCTTGAAAGTTTAACTTGTAAACACGGATTTCACTAGCAATGGAAATAGAGGCCATGTGATTTACACAATAATAAAAAGAAATTGTCCACATTTTGCCTACATCCAGAGACTGAGATCTAAAGGCAGTGAACTCACTGAGCTTTTGGAGAAAAGTGAAAGACACACCAACATATGAGCTGTGGCATGGGTACTACGGCTGCTTCTAGCCAAATATAAAGTGAGAATTTGAAGCAAAAGACAAGGCAGAAAATTTCAAAACATTCAAATTTCAGTCCAAAGGGGACCACATGTAAATTTAGACCCAAATGAGGTACTATTGTTGAAGAGATTGTTGCCATTAAGAAGAAACCAAGTACTTTACTTTGTACATGAACAACTAGTTTCTTAGGAATTATTTCATCTTGCTCAAACAACCACACACTCAGAAATGACTGCAGCTATGGACCAAGGGGCCTGACTACTCCTGTTAACAGAAGATTTTGCTGTGGTCATTGTCCACATGATGGAGGACATGCAGGGTACTTTTAACTGCATGAAGAATGCAAAAGTTGTGAGGTTAGGGAGAGTTTTTACACAGATTTACAAGGAACTCCTGAGAGGGCAGTGTAGAAATGAAGTCAGAGGTACAGTGTAGACCCAGAAAACCAGATATATTAGGCATTTAAAGAACATCTGCTGAGGAAAACTGTCCTCAGTTTGTGGACCTAGGCCAAGGAGAGGCCATGTGGGCTGCTTTCAGCAAGGCCACATGGGTAGCACCACAAAGTCCACTGGAAGTCACATAGTCCCACCATATTTCCTGGATGCTAGATATTGGAGTTTCATGTTTAAATACTTGTCCTACTAGGCTTTGGTCTTGTTTTGGTCCAATTCTTCTTTATCTTCCTTTTCTCTACTTTGAAATGGGAATCTTTATCATGTACCTATTGTATTTTGATATTGCATATCTTGTTTTGATACTTATAGTTCATAGCTAAGAATTTGCCTTGAATCTGAGGAGACATGGACTTTTGAAAAATGTGGAACTTTTGAGACTTTGAAGAGGGATTATTGTACTTAGCTGACATGCAGGATGGTGGAAATTACGCTATGGAATTATGAGCTCGTATTCTCTTCATTTGGCAATTATATTCAGTTTAAGAAAATGTATTTGGATGTGAAATTGACAAGAAATGGATTGTGACTACTACCCCTGATTTGTTAGCTTCAGTGAGTTAAGAACTGCCTGGCAGATTAGTAAATCTTGCTCCTGGGTGAGTATAGGTGTGTCATGGAGGAATTGCTTTGAGGTCTCTCTCTGGTTCCTTCCCCTTTCTCGCTGCTGCATCTCTCTTGCTCTGCTCCTCTGCTGGGGTGAGTTAAGCAGCCTGTTCCACTATGCCCATCCACCCTCATGTTCCTGCCATGGAAGTCCTGAATTCTCTGAAATTGTCAGATAAATTGTAACACGCCTTTTTTTTTTAAATTGTGAGTTTCAAACATATGTCCCAGCAACAGGAAAACTGACTGACACACTTGGTTACTCCGTTTGTGTCAGTTGTGTTATGTTATATCAAGTTTTTACTTTCAAAGAGCAAATTATTTCTAATATCTGAAAATTCTTCTCCATGCCTATAACACGTCACTTCAAGCCTTGACAGCTCAGATAGTTACATAAGAACTCTACTGATTAAGTAGCAAATCATTATATATTATGTCCTAAAATTCAATATCAAATAAATATTAATCTATGTGCAACTTCCATGTATTTCTTTGATTTAAACAAACAACATAGCCTTTGGATATCACTGTTATGTCTCACAACGGTAAGGTTGAGGTTCATAGTAAAGTCAAGATGATTCAGGATCCAGCTTTGGTGGATGCAAATCAGCACGTTGATTTCCTGCTTTCCATTTGTATAAAGCTGTCAGCTTGGTAATGAACATGAGAAGCAACCTTGAAAGAAAAACCATTCAATGCATCCTAAGCCAAATGCAACATAATTTGTCTAAAGAGCAATGGCTGGCCCTGTTTTTATTGTTGCTGATGTTTTCTTTTTTTCTTTTAATGGTAAAGAAGATAATAATGCATCTTTTTTTAGTGCCAACCTGTAATCCCTTTGTCTTCCACCAGTTGCCTAAATGAAGCACTTTACAAATGTCAACAGCAGAAGGACAGATCCACAAGGGAACAGATTCCACAGCCTATACTGTTCTTATCGGTGTCATCTTACACTACACAATAACTTTCAGACTCAGTATACAGTTGAACAAAACCAGTGCAGCCCAGTGGTACCTGATTTGCCTCCAGAGGCTCCCTGCCATGACTTTATTCCTAAATCTGCTATTTAATAGCTAGCTGTCCTTGGGAGCAAATAAGTTGGGATCTTAGCATCCTCCTCACAGAGTCATTGTAAAGATTAAAGGATTCAGTGTTTCTGTGAGCTGTTTAGAAAAGGCTTTGCTAGCTTTTATTATTAATGTTCTTTCATTGAGCATTTTTTCCAGTTTCCATGCCTGGAATTCATGCTGTCATCCTAACACTCTCTCACATCTAAAATCTACCCATGTCTTCACAATTCCACCTCAGCAATATGTTTATGATGCAGCCTTTTCTTCATCCTTCAACTAATGCATGAAGCGTTACTGTCTATATCACCCAGGTAGAATTTACATTATATACCTTATATAGACATTATACACTACATGACATTGTATACTCTGTGATTCTTTCTATCTTTCTTTCTTTGTGTTTTTCTCCTTTTTCTGTTTTTGTTTTCTCATTGATATGTTTTCTTTCATTTTAAATATTTTTATTACACTTAGTATTGATGATATGTGGTGTATAATAATATATAATGATTATTGATTGACCCAACCTCTATTTCTTATTGTATTTGTTCAACACATTATTGATATCTACTAAATAATAAGTATCAGTTTAAATAATTGCAATACAATATGGCAAAAACAACAGTGAAGTCATGAAGAATAATATTTTCAACAAGGAAGTAGTAACTGTTGGAAAGAGTCAAAAAGTTTATGAAGCATATTCATCAACAAACTACTAAAGAAGAAGTAGGAATTTTCAATTCATGAGAAGTAATAAGATGCACAAAGAAAGAAAACATATGATTATTGCAGTAGAGCTATGAAATAGGATGAAAGAGCTTACAGTAGCCATAAGACAATAGGAAGAAGAGTGCTGGATATGTAACAATAATAGTTTAATATTAAATGAGAACTTCTTAAATTTCCTAATTTAGAAGCACTCTGTGTACATTATTTTGGATCCTCATAATGGTCTTAAAGAACAATAATATCTACTTTTCCATGTGAATGTAGTAAAGATCAGAGGAATAATAGGGATAATAAGAAGCAGTGAAGAAGTAGAATTCCAACCCATAGGCCCCCAAACATGTCATAATTGCATTATCCAACCCACTACTGTCATAAGCTACACAGGTATGATTTTAATCTGGCAGTAGTGGTGAACTATTGCAATGTTTTAATTTAGAGGGTGACATGACCAGATTACTATTTAAGGATAATCTGTACACATGTCAGTTTCACCTTACTGCTAGACTATACTGTTCTTTGACTTGTCTTCATCTAATTACCTAAACTGAATGATTTCTAATTCTATTTGATCTCATTGTTCTATTGTCATATTTTTATTGAGCATTTTTTTGTATTTGGCATGTGTACAATGATGGTGCTTTATGAAAGACATGTAAGTATTATCAAACAGTGGCAGAAATATGAGAAATGAGAGGAGAGAGAAACAGTAGGAGACAAAGAGGGGAAAAGATGGGGCAAAGAGCGGAGGGGAAGGGCAAAGAGAAGAAAAGAGAAAATGTTCCATATGTCAGACAGCGCAAATTAACCTTAGGCTCAATATACTGACTAAGTGATTTTTCATTTTGTTTTTCCTGTGTTGAAGTTCCTTCGCTACTATGGGAGATAAAAAATGTAAAGCACAATGCTTATTTTAAAATTCCTTTCAATTTTCTACAATGGAATCCCACAGAAATAGTGAGGGAGATACATATTTTCATTTTATGTTGCTATCCACTGTGAATAGACTACAGTTGGGGTAAGCATACATTATTCTATTTTTTTCTTGAATTCATCAGGGTTCATAGTCCATATTTTAAAGGTGTATAAACTAATGCCTCATAAATTTATCAAAGAAACACTGACCAAATTTCTGTAAGATATATCGAGCTGAAAATTGTCTAAAAACTGATAACCAAATGCCAGTACAATTTCACAATATTCTAGTATCAAGAGGCCAGTAAATAGACAATAATCAATAACAAATAGATTCTGTCTGGATGTGTGCATAGGATAATCTGACTATACTAGTTATCAGAAAATTTGCCTAGATTTGAAGCTGCAAAAACAAGAAAAAGCCTCTGCTGTACTCTAGAAGTTAGCTTGAATGTGTGTTTTAAAGATGTATATTTGCAGTCCTGTTTCTTTGAGTTACACTTATTCAACACATAAGTAAGCTGTTACATACTTGCAGACTCCATGTACCAATAGGAAATACTAAGTAAAAAAGCAGTACACTGGAAAACTACCAGGTGGAAAATCTGAATAAGAGATAATATAAAAAATTATCAAAATAATATTTTCTTAGTGTTTATTGTGTGATTTTCATTTTCTAATATTATTTCTTAGAGCATTCATTTAACATTTTTGTATTTTCACAATAGGAAAATAATTGGTATTTAAAGCAGCACACATAAAAGAACTTGCAAGATTAACTTGAAACTTTAGAAATCTTTAACCACTCATTATAATTTGAGTTTGAATCATTTAATGCTGTAATTTATGTTAGAGTGTGTGTTTCATGTGTTCCCATCAGTAAACTAACCAAAGATGAACTTCATAAGATATTTTCTACTTTAGTTTAGAACATATTACCAATAGTAAACCCTCTAACTAAAGTGCAGGGAAAAACATGTTATATTTTTAGCTTCCAAAATTCATTTTATAATCAAGTGTGGTGGTGAGCAGACTAATGAAAGCGCATAAATGTTAATAAATTTTGTCTCTGGATACAGATAGATGATTTCTAGATTTCCTTTACTTTTGGGTCCGAGTTATCACACACAATCCAACAAAGGGTGTCTCTTTTTCAGGATTGGGTTAGAATAATGTCAGAAATAGTTAAAATCTTTTTAAATTTATAAAATCACACTCCCTGGCAACTTTATACATTTTCAAATGTTGCCCAATGATAATTATCTTACATTAAGCATCACACATTTTAACCAACAATTACAAAGCAATTATACATGTGCGTTGTCTTATTTTCACTGTTGACTTGAAAGTTTCCTAGGAAAGTTTTTTATTTTAACTGTGTGTCATACACTCAGGCAAGGAAATGTTACTGACAACCACAAAAATCATCATTTCCTTGTTTCAAAAGAAAATGACTGGGCCATGGATATAGCTCAACGGCACAGTGCACCTGCCTGCCTGCCATGTGCATGCATGAAGCATGAAGTGGTGAGTTTGATCTCTTGTACCAAGGAGGAGAGAGAGAGAGAGAGTGAGACAGAGAGGTGGGTGGCTTTTCTCAGAAATTCTACAAGCAAAGCCATGGTTTTTTAGCATTCCCAAGACCATGGGGCATGCTAAGAGCAGGTGAAAGGCAGCATTTTAGAAAGGGCAAAATTGCCAATTTTTAGAGAACAGTTTTCTTTCTAAATGGGCAGTCTTACATGTCTCTGCTACAAATCCGCAGTTTCCAAACTAGTCATCTCAGAAAGGTTTGAGAATTTTTTATTCCTGTTTCACCAAGTCACCCAGTCACCCGGGTCTGAAGTGCCTGGGCCTTGACCTGGTGAAATCAGAGGAGCTCAGAATAACTTTGCATCACACTTCTCAAAAGACAAAACCACAGACCTTACAAAGACAAGGAAAAGCTGCAATAGACTCAGGTAACTTCAAGTGATTTTCCCTTCCAGTATTTATAGATAATAGTATAATCAAATTAAGTGAGGGGGAAATATATTCTGTAAATATTTTGGAAGCTGTCTCATATTGGTCTGAATTTCCTTTCATCCTGAATTTTTATCATTTGAAGTTGCATATGTATGGGAAATAGACCTTTCTGGAAGTGTAATTCTACAGAAAATCTGTACTTATGGGTAGTGAGCTAATTCATACAACCAGTAAGGAGTTTGTTTTTGTAAGCAAATGTTTTACATCTGCAAATAAAAAAAGCTGAAGGAAGCTCTAACTTTAAATTCCATTAGAAAATGCTGTGATTAACTGTAGAACCTCATAGATTGCTCAGGTAACAGATGGACATGTCACAATGAAATATTTTCCCTTTTTATTTACAAACAAAAGAAGATCTTTATGTGGGAAGAAATTAAAACATTACTGAAATACTGGTTGCCTGAGCTTAAATTCACGTTAATACAGATTCTTCATTACGTAATCAACATTTTTAATATTTTTTGCATGGTTGGAAGATATAACACATAATATGCTGAGATTTCTCTTCAAATGGGTTGATTTTTGCTGGAAGAATTATGTACTTACTACGTAATGAGGTAATTAACTAGAGAACAAAAGCTTTTTCTTCTGTTTTAGACAAAACTAGCTTCTAACATACAGCAACACATGCATTATTTCAGGACCATCTCCCTTGTGTAGGATGGTGATTTTGTTGTCAGAAATGTTACATCATTTTGTGTAATATGTAAAAGACCTGAAATAACATTGAAAGGACAATTGGGATAAAATGTACTACATGCTGTTATGTGGCTTTAATAAATATTTTGGACTTGTCAATATGCTAGCATTTGTTAATTCAAGATATTCTTACAAGTGAAAGTCACTGATGTGTACTTTGACAGCTATGTTAGGTGAAACCACAAATCATGTTATAGTCAACCCCTTATAAAATCACATTCAAATAGTTCAAAATGCAGTTGATTAGAATACACTTTAAAAGTCTTTTAGCATAAAGCATGAGCAGATGTTACCTACATGACCTCTGCTTCATAGTTATATTTAAACAGATTCTACTGGTTACATTTCTTACTTTATCACATCTTCTTCTCCCCAATGTCAGACCCTTTCTTATTTAAGATATGTCACAAAAAGTGAAAGGAATAAAATATAAACTCAAAAGAAAGTTCAATAATTTGACAGTCTGCAAACTGAGTTTGTTCCACTGAAGTGTTTACTTAAACTTTGAGTGTGACTAATGTACACCAATTCTAGTATTGCTTGCTGTGATGAATAAATAATGTCCACTCAAATATGTCCATGTCCTAATTGTTGGCACCAGCACATATTGCCTGAAATGGTGGGAAGGTTTTTGCCTACATAATTAAGATAAGGATATTGAGATAGAGAGATCATCTTGGATTATTCATGGGCCTCAGACTAAACAAGGGTCTGTATAAGAAAAACACTGAAGGTATTGCAAAAAGACAGATGAGGTGACATCAGACGAGAGACACAGATTTGAAGATGCTGTCCTGCTGACTCGCAGGACATGGGGGCCGTGACCCAAAAGAATAAAGTGCCTTTGGAATCCGGAAAGGGTAAGTGATCAGAAGCTTCCCAGAGTCTCTAGAAGGGATATGACCCTGCCTCCCAACTTTAAACTTCTTATGCCCAGAATAAACCTGGGATGTTTTACTTCACTAACTTTCTGAGAATCTGTTACAGCAACAATAGGAAGCGAATATAGTTTCCTACAACTACTAATTAGAAGGTTTCATATAAAAGTTCTCTTATTTATCTATTTTTTGCTCTCCTTAACAACTGGAGAATTGGATCAAGGTTGAATATCTTCACCTTTCTTCTGGCAGCAAAGATCTAGAGCTATTCCTGTTAGAAGCCACAAGTTCTCCAATCTACCAAGAGTTACTGAGTTTTTTCTTTTAAGCATCTGGGAGGTGTGTGTCTTGCTAGATAGGGTCTTACATTTTGCATTTTCCTTATCATTCAGATCACACTTGGTTATTTTTAAAGACTGCGTTTACTTAACAACTTTTTTGAAATAACATTCTGTTAAACTGTTGATCTTTAGAAATTTTATTCTCATGTGCTTAGTCATCTTCCCCTGCCCTCTTATTATGTCTTTTCCTTAAATTTGCACCTTGAAGGTTAACTATGCTTCAGGAGCCGGAAGCTCATCCTTTGCAGCACAGGTATTCAGATTGCCCTGAATGAGCTGTATTCAGAAGTATCCAGCTTTCCTTGTTCTTCCTCCCTGTGAGTCATCTTTATGGAAAACCAGGCCTAATGGGCACTCTTGGGTGTTAGTAAATCATTTCATATCCTACAACTAAAAAGTGCAGGACAGTCTGGTATTAAGTCCACTTTGGTTAGCTTTAGGCTTCAGTAAAGAAAAGTATATATCAGAGAGACACAGAGCAGGTATCTTTCAGGGGAAGAAGCCATTTCCCTTTCATTCTGGCTATTACAGCTGTATTTTTTCAACTCCTTGACTCATAGTCTCTTTATCTCAGCAGATCAGTACTTTGCTTCAGTGTTAATGTTACCCTCTTCTCCTGTAGCCCTAATCGGTCTCCCGCCCACTCTCTAGAAGGATATTTGGAATTCCATCATTGAGTCCATCTAGATTATCACATCCCAACACTTTTAACTTTAGCACATTTGAAAAATGCCTGAATGTTACCCTTTGTCATAAAGGGTAACATTCCAGATATCGGAAGTTAAGAAGTGGACATACTTAAGGGTCAATATGCAGCAAGTCACATTTGGTCTATATATTAAAACCACAAAATGAGTTTAGACCAGCGGGCCCCTCAGCTATCCACTTTCACAGTTCTCCTCCTACTAACATTCTGTTTTGCACTGCAAGTGACTAAACATTTGTGCTGTTTTGAACATTTTATTTCTGTTAGATTTTAGATTCCTTTTTATCTCTGTCATCCCTCTTTATGACCTCCTCTTTTGCTAATTTTATTTTCTTTCAAATGACTTTTAGACTGAACATTCGTTCCTGACTCCCATTTTCTGCTCTTACAGCTCTTATGGCTGTAAATCCTGATGAGACCACATTCAACCTCACAAACCCTAATCTTTTCTTCACTAACGTTTTCAACCGGATTTGGGCATTTTCCTTAAATTCCCTGTTTCTAAAACTGGATGCATCGTTTTGCTCTGCAGTCTGTCAATCTTCCTATATTTCTTACTATTTTCCTCAGTTTATTCTCATTGACATCATCCTTACTTAGACCTTAATCTTCATCCACATGGACTTTTACAGTAGAGCATATTGGTAGCTTGACTTCCATTCTCCTCACCCAAATCCACATTAGTACTGGAGTCACCTTCCTCACACTCAGAAGTAACCGCAGAGTCCGTGTATATGAAAAACACCAGCTGATACTTGCTCTTTTGTAACTTCTTCCTCTATCTTTGCTTAAAAACACTCTACTTATATACAACTCTCCTCATTTCTAGAGTATTTCAATGATACTTTCTCTGAAGCCCCTTTATTCATTTTCTCATATATATATGTATATATATGTATATATCCATAATAGTAAATATTGCTGCTTTTATAACTCTATTTTTATTTAGCATTGTAGAAGAATCATCAAAGCACAAATTTTTATTCATTTTGGAATGCCTAGAAACACTCTAAGTAATGGTTCTAACTAACATTTTTTGTTTTGACCTATATAGCTAAAATGGGCTTTATTGTTGGCTTAAATGCGCTGGCCTCAGCAGTTTCCTCGTGGTATGTATTGCAGTAACCTTTAGGAAGCACTTAGGGTAATGCCAGCCATGTAGTGAGGCCAATAAAGTGTTTACTAAAATTAAATAAGCACTCATTAAATTACACTGGATTGTTGTATACCTAAACCAAGGTAAACTCAGATAGACTGAGACTTGTTTCAAAAGTGTGTAAGAAACATATTTGATAGCATTAAAATAAAATAATTAAAACATACATGAGCAAATGTAAAATTTTTCAGAAAGTATAAAGTGGTAAAAGATGTGTTTATCTTGTGCCAAGAATAGAAACAGGAAATTATTTCTCATCTTGTCCCGTGGATACAGTGGATGCAGACTCTTCGCAAAGTTACCTCCAAACAGAAAGAAAAATTTATATATATATATATATGGTTGAACTAAGTCCTTGGGACCACAAAGAAAAATGAGAAATTATCATTTTAATTATCTGCAGCTAATTTCAATTAAATTATTTTCTGACAATTAACAATAGTGGAAGAACTTTCTAGGTCTTCCTTTTAAAAGAAACATGTAAGTCTCTTTAAAAATCAAAACCACTACCATAAAATTTTCTTAACCAGAATGAAGAATTCTCTAGATATCTGCAATTTGAAAAAAAAAAATAGAATTAAGAAGTCTAATATTGGCATGATGACACTAAATTACTAAGATCATCATATAATTTGCCCAGCAGTCATTTTTTGAGAAAGCTCCGTTTAGAGCCAAAATTTAAGAAGAAAATTGAATCTGCAAAAGGAGGAATCAATGAAGCATTGTGTCTTGCAATACTTACAGATGAATGGATAAATTTTCAAGGGTAAGAGAGTCATTGAATAAGTGGCAATGATAAGTAGAAGAAAAGGCACTAGAAAGAAAGTCAAGATTATGTTCTTTTCTGGCTTCATTCTTTCAAGGCAAGCTACCCAAGCTTCTTGGAATCTCACTGGCCTCATTTCTGAGGCTGGATTAGATATGTTGTAAGTTTCTTTGGTTCTAAACATGTTCCTGTGTACAATAAATACTATATCCATATACAGTATTTTAGTGATAAACTGTAAATATACAGGTTTGCTATTTTGAAATGTGTTAAGATTCTTTTCTCCTTAGTAGAATATACTGGTCTTTTTGGTAGAAAGAACACATTTCTCTAATGAAATATTAGAATTTGTATAAAAATAGTTATTCTTTGTTTTCAACATCTGAAATGAGACTTTTCAGCAAGGCAGGGCATAAAATAGTCTTAGGCTATTATTTTAAGAAAGGTTAACTAAGTTCTATCAGCTACCATTTACCATCACAAGGGATTGGCCCATAGCTTTTATCACATAGACTTCACAAGTAATAGAGAAAATGTTACCCTCCAGACTATAACATCTGAACTGGTGCTAGTTCTTCTATGATGTAAGAGAGGTAGGATGTGGAGATTTGAGCAAAATCCCAGGCCCTTAGTCTTCAGTTAATTGGAGCATTCATGACCTGGCCAACCCTTCTCTCTAGACTTCACCAGGAAGTGATAGTCCTTATTGTTGACTCAAATTACCTCAGCTTTCACTTGAGCATAAATTCTCAAAATGGGTTGACTATTTGCCTAGAAAATCTGTCTCATATTGTTTATCTGAAGATCACATTTATAACTATCCATGTCTACGTCTCCAGCTGGCTAAGTCTGGTTTTCTCTCAGGACACACGGGAGCTAGTAAATCCTTTCTGTGTCACAGGAGAGCAAAAACAGGGAGGGAGAATTTGCTCACCTTCTCTTTGTCTTGCTGCTTACCCACTGACACTCTGTCACCTCTTCCTACTTGATGCCTCCATTTACAATGTGCATTCTTGCTATCTCCCAAAAAGAAGCAAAGAGAAAGAACCTTTTCTCTATAATCTGACCTCAACCTGTGCCGATTTCTTCGAGTCCCTTAATATTTCACTCTGGCTGGGAATTTAGCTCTGCAGCATAAGTGCCTGTCTGGAAAGCTCAAGGTAGTGAGTTTGATCCCTGGTAAAAGATTTTGCAATAGAAAAATAAACTAGAATACAGTTATCTCATCACTTACTATCTTTTCTCCATTCTTCCCTCTTTAATTAAGTACAGTTGTTCCTCACCTGTACTGGGAGACACTTTCTCCCTTGCCATGTCTCTGTGTCTTCTCTCTCTCTCTCTCTCTCTCTCTCTCTCTCTCTCTCTCTCTCTGTCTGTCTGTCTGTCTTGTCTTCCCTTCATTCCCCTCCTTTCCCTTGCCTTTTTCTTCTTTCCTTCTTGTTTTTCTCCTCCTCCTCCTCCTTCATTTTTAGTATACAGATTGAAGCCAAGGCCTTTGCGATGACCTACTACTTCAGCCTTTTAAAAATTTGTTTTATCTTGAGGCCAACTCTCTCTCTAAGTCATTGAGATGCTCAGGCTGGATTGAACTCTGGAAATCTTTCTGCCTCAGCTTCTCAGAGTGTTTGGATTACACATTTGTATCACCACATCCAACCAACAAGATTATTTTTCCTATTATCTTTAGGGAGTGTTTCACATTAGTAATATTTTCTTTGTTTCCATCTCTAGTCTCATGGGCATGATTTAGTGAGAACAAGATTTAGAAGGAAAAACTAGCCTCAAATAAATGTGGAATTAATTTTAAAAATTATGCACATTACATAAACTTGTAACTGTGATTTCAACTCTATAAAATTCTAATATATATCATAAAATAGATATTTTATACATAGTTTAAAAATAAATCAGGGGAATGAAATGGACAGTGTGTTTTGATTTCTGACAAATACTATGATTCTCCTAAAATATTTCTATTTTTCAAAAGGTGATGTGCGCTGCACATCCAGTTGAACTCAATTATTTGAAATATTATATCTAAAAGTACTACTTAATTATTTTGTGCACTCAAAGAGAACTTACTAGTGGCATATCACTTACAATTTATAATTCCTGTTTATCACATAGTAAAACTATAGCTAATGTTTATTTAGTTCATATTCTGCATCACACAAAAAGTAACACTACAAGCATCTTCTTTTTCATTAAATAGGTAGTTCTTGAGTGATATGAGAAAAAATAAAAAAATAATTTCCAACATTGAAGAAACAAACAGAAGCTATTAAATTGCATTAGTTTGTGATGGATTCAAACAGCAAGAGGCATATTAAAATGATGAGCAACAGTAATTATGATGATTTCAATAAAGTATCAACCGTGTGCTGTTTCCTAAAACTGTTAGTAAAATAAAGATCTATAAAAATTATTGAAATGAATTATAGAAATTTTTAATACTTTTTATGGAAAAGAGGAGCATCGTTCCCCATATTTTCTTTTAGCTGCCTGTTTTCTGAAGGAAGAGATCTGCTAAACTGATCAGTCGACAGATGTCCCAGAAAGTGAGGGCTCTTACTGGCCCATGAACAACTCTTCCTCTTATTGGTTCGTGCTTATTTTTACTCCTACTTTCTCTCAAGGTAAACCTGATCATTCTGGTGTGGAAATAAAAGTATAAATTAGTGGAGACAAGAAATTAGAGTACCACTGAGTGATTTCACACAATATTGAGGAAATCACTGAGTGATTTCATACAATATTGAGGAAAAATACCTCAGTGAAGTCTTTCTTGTTTTGGGGACTTCTGAAGACAAGTACAGAAGAATCCACACGAAGTATCAACTATGGAAAACCTTAGAAAAACACACTAACTCTTCAACTAAAATTGTACCCAAGGTGTTTGTACAACTATCTGAAGCTGCCAGTGAATCTTGTTATATGAAACCTAGATTTTCTTTCTTACCCCTTTTCTTCTGTATGGGCTCTTCCTTGTTAAAACAATCACTAAATCATAACACTCAGCAGTAAATTTTGTGAATGTGGGACTGTACTGTGTTAATTTAAAGTGCCCCACTAAACCTCTGAATTTTGGGGTCGTAAGAGAACTTTTAGATTTGATAAAAAAAAAAAAAAAAACAGAAGTGTGATTTATCTGCCACTCTGAAACTGAAATCCAGAAAAATCAAATGATCAATATGGTGGACAAATAAATGGGAAGTATAACTACATATATAAAATGGAAAATATGAAGGAAATTGATTATCCAGTTGCCAAATAAAGGGTGTAAAAGGAAACACAAGCAAATGGAGAATATAAGATACATCCCAGTATAATTGAAACAATGATTTTTAAAAATAGAATATTTTAAAAAAGATATGAAGGTGCTCCACCTACTTGAAAAATACAGATTTGCCAATGTTTGGAGGCTTTTTGAGAACAACATATATAGAAAAAATTTAATGAAACTCAATAGCAATTGTTTAGAAGAAGCAATAGTAAACATTAATCTATGCAAAAATAGTTATTTTAAAATAAATAATGAGAAAGGAATGCATATAATCCCTTGCTATTCAGTATCTCTTCCAAGATTCTCTTGTCTAGAATAAAGGTAGAATTTTAGTTTCATTTTGGAAAATTATCTCTTTTTGCTGTTACTACTGAATATCTAAAAAAATCCAAAAGGGTTTATTAAAAACTTCTTGAATTTATGAAGAAATGTGACTGGTTAAATCAAATGATTAAGCATTAGTAGCTGTGTTTTACAGTAGCAAAAGTAAGACAGAAATAAAATGAAAAAATACATAGTTATGAACAATGATATAAATTATTGAATAAATTTAACATGAAATGTGCAGAACAAATACATATAAAACTGTAAAATCATTCTAGAGCCCCAAAACACAGTATAGAATACATGAAAAATGCACCATGTTGTAGGAAATGGTAATTTGCAACAAGTGATGTGAAAATATATCCCATCTCATAAAATGTCACTGGTTCCCTTCCCAAACCAGTCACCAGATAAGTGAGTAAAAAAGCCTTAAAATGTTTATACCCCTAACCACCACCTAAATGCAATTTTGTGAAAGTCCCACAATGTAGAACCTTCCAATCAAATGATTTCCACATTCTTGAAATGACAGAAATCTAGAAATAACATTAATCAATGGTATTTTAAACCATTCCATTTTAGAATGGTTTGTTATGCAGTAAAAGTTAACCAATACATTAATTACATAGAAAAACTTAGTATTACACAAAAGATATACTGTCTTTCAGATAAATGATTTGAGTGAAATTTCAGCAGACACTTACCAATGTTATACTCTCTTTTACTGTGTGATAAAAAGACATTAAATTTCCAATAGCACATAAATTTCATGAGGATAACCAAATATATTTAAAATAAAATTAAAGTAGGGATAGGTTTCATTTATAGGTATTGTGATAATGCTATAAATAGTAAAATAGATTACTTGATGTCTCAGTTACTTTTTACTCATTGTTGAGACAAAATACCTGATGCCCAAAATTAGGGAAGGAAAGGTTTATATCTTACAGTTCTTGAAGGTTTCAGTCCATACTCATTTGGCTCCAAGCAGCAGGGTGGCAAGGCAGGGTGCCATTCATGGCCAGCTGCAAACAACAAGGCATGAACCAGCAAGAGAGAGCGAGACGCACCTTCTTGGTGCTATTACAGCACATACTGGCTCCACCTCTAGGCAGGTGTAGCACTCACACCACCAATCTAAGCTCTATCACAAATGCCGAGCTAATCACAAATGCTGGATTTGGTCAAGTCTATAATTGCATGAGGCTTAGGGGCCACTGACATGAACCATGACACTTGAAGTATGTAGAAAGCCAAGAAAGAAATTCAAGTATGGAAAGAATTTAATGTATGACAAAGGTAATGATCTATTGAGTAGAAAACAATGTTTAACTTAAAAATACTGCTGTGATAGTATGGTAATCATAGATAATATACGTGCTATGTATTTTAAAAAGCTAAAACTGACTTTGAATTCCTGTACAATAGAAAAAAAATGTTGAGAAGCTTTGTACATTTAATAGGATGCCAACAATGCACAATGTGTACAATTATGGAATATGTCATAGTAATATATTATTATATAAAACTTTTATATATTTATATAACAGTTAAAATGTTTTTAAAAAGCAAAACCAATTTTGTAAATAGCTCTTCACTTTTGCTGTTGGAGTACTATTGATTGACTTAAACTTATAATTGCACATATGAAATTAAAGTAGAAAAAATATTGCTGGTATAGGAAAATTCATCGAGGAAAATAAAATTGGACTTGCCTTAAATGTAGACAAAGTAAAATTTTTAAATTTTAAAATAAAAAAGAATAAAAATGATATGGGATTTCTTTATTTTAGTGAGAGAAATACAGTAAAAACAATGGTAAGTGTTTCAGAACAAGAAGATGGGAGATTAACAGTGGCTGATATATTGCATACTATTATCTTCTAAGTACTTGCTCATATTACAGTATATAGTCATGAAATTTGGTCAAACAATAAAAGTACAAGCAGTTCTTTTCAATGACTTAATAGGAATTGGTAATATCTTAGCTATCTTGTGTATACACACACACACATATATATACACACATATTTTTCTTATTCCTTCCTTCTTTTATCCTTTCTCCCATCCCAGTTGTTCAAATGATATGGAAATTCAAAAAAATACAACAGGAAATTAACAATGGTTAATATTTGGTATATTGTAATCTTTAAAGTAGGTTGCTCAGATTACAAGATACAGGCATGAAAAGCCAATCAATGAAAGCATAACCATTCTTTTTGGTGAGCTAACAGAGATTAGTAGTATAATTATAAAGTTAAGAAAAAACCTACAAAAATGCATATATACTGGAATAACTATTTTTATTAAGATATTCAGAAGATCTGAAACACACTTGCTGTATAAAAATGATTGTGAAAGACCATTCAATAAAATGATACAAAAATTAAGGAAAATACTTGCAATACAAGTGTAAGAAAATATCTGTAACATACCAAAACACTTCAAAATTCCTCCAATAACTGCAAATATATTAATAAGCAACTAAAAGGAAAGCAAATACAAATGACCAATGGATAATTAAATATGCTTATATAAGAAACTACAAAATAATTATTTATTGAGTATTACAAGCTTGTGAGCATAAAAGTACAGTCAGTACTGTCATAGACATATTTTAGTTGGAAGTAGAAAAGATAATATATAAATAAAATGTGAAAAACAATATATCTTGTGGATAAAACCATGGAGTATAATAAGGGTGGAAATTGGCTATTGCAGATATTTAATCCAAAATGTGATCTCTAATAGAGTGAATTCTCATCACAGTCCTCAATAATATGATACAGTATGATAGCCAATAACTGGAAGCTATTACAATACATGCATTAGATCAGCAAATATGAAAAGGTGAGAGGGAACTTTTGGTGTTAGGGGTATTTAAATACATGCTATATTCTGTTCATACACTGCTGTTGAAATGTGAACTCTTTCAGCCCATGTGAAAACTTGCCAATATCTCTCAAAATTGTACATGTTCTTTAACTCAATAGTCTCTCTAAAAGAAATCTATCCTACAGAAATGACAAGAGACACACATTAAAAACTTGTATACAAAGGTGTTTAACAAAATATTATTATGGAAATAGTCAAGTTTTCTTTATTTATGTTCATGTTTTTTGTTTTTGTTTGAAATTCACATGATTCTAAATAAAGCAAATTCCTAAATGTAAAATCAAGTTATCCTGAAGAATGTGCTTATGTATTTGTATAGACCTTTTATACTAAAATGGGTTGCTCACCGAAATTATTCCATGCATGTTATTGGATCATAGTCATGAAACTAGAAATGAATGAAAAAAGAAACTTCAAAAATCCCACAAACACATGGAAATTGAATAATAAACTCCTGAGTAATCAGTGGATCACAGAGGAAATTAAAAAAGAAATTAAACAATATCTACAAGCAAATGAAAATGTAAATAATACTTCCTGGAATCTGTGGGATGCAATGAAAAGAGTCCTCAGAGGAAAACTTATTGTGGTGAATTCCCACATCAGGAAAACAGAACAAATACAAATAAACAACCTGATGCTATACCTCAAACACCTAGAAAAAGAAGAGCAAGTCAAGCCCAAAGCCAAAAGAAGGGAGTAAATTATAAAGATCAGAGCAGAAATCAATGCAATAGAGACTAAGAAAATAATACAAGGAATCAATGAATCAAAGAGTTGGTTCTTTGAAAGAATAAATAAAATTGATGAGCCTCTAGACAAACTTATTTTAAAAAGGAAAAAAAACTCAAAAAAGGAATGAAAAGGATGAAATCATTACAGAAGATCATCAATATCTATTTCGAAAATCTCTACTCTTACAGGTTTGATAACACAGAAGAAATGGACAGATTCCTAGAAACATATGAAGTACTAAACCTGGATCAGGAACATGTAAAACTGCTGAATAACCCAATTTCAATTAATGAAATTAAAAATGTAATTAAAACCTTACAAACAAAGAAAAGCCCCAGGTCCAGATGGATTCACTGCAGAATTTTACAAGAAACTCAAAGAAGACTTAATGCCAACACTCCTCAAACTCTTCAATGAAATTGAAAGGGAAACAATTCTCCCTAACTCATTCCTGAGCAAGTATTACTCTAATACCAAAACCTGAGAAACACCCAAGCAAAAGAGAACCTCAGGCCAATCTCCCTAATGTACAAAGATGCAAAAATTCTCAATAAAATATTGGCAAACAGAACGCAGCAAATCGTCAAGAAGATTATACACCACAACCAGTGAAATTCATCCCAGGCATGCAGGGACGGCTCAATATATGCAAATCAATACAGGTAATCTACCATATCGATAGAGACAAAAATAAGAATCACATGATCATCTCTATAGATGCATAAAAAGCTTTTGATAAGGTCCAACACTTTCATGGTAAGAACTTTACAGAAAATGAGAATAAATGGTCTTTACCTCAATATGATAAAAGCCATCTATGAAAAATCAACATCCAGCATCATATTAAACAGCCAAAAACTGAAAGCCTTTACTCTAAAATCAGGAACAAGAGAAGAATGTCCATTATCAACACTTCTATTTAATATTGTGCTGGAAATACTAGCCAGAGCAATTATATAAAAGAGAAATAAAAGGAGTAAGGATAGGAAAATAAGAAGTTAAATTATCATTAATTACAGATGACATTATACTCTACATAGAAGACTCCCAAAACTCCATTGAGAGATTCCTAAATATAAAAAATAAATTCATTAATGTAGCTGGATACAAAATCAACACTCAAAAATCAATAGCATTCTTATACAAACAACAAACTCACAGAGAGAAATAGGAGAAGTCACACCTTTCACAATAGCATCCAAAAAATGAAATGCTTAGGAATCAATCTAACAAAAGAAGTAAAATGTCTGCTCAGGGAAAATTATAATACCCTGGAAATAGAAGTTGAAGAGGATCTCAGAAAATGGCAAGATATTTCTTATTCATGGGTAGGAAGAACAAATATTATGAAAATGTTCACTCTCCCAAAATCATTTTTTTTCACCCAAAATTATTATAATGGATTTAATGCAATCCCAATCAGAATACCACTAGCATATCTCACAGACCTGGAGAAATCAGTCCTAAAATTCATCTGGAACTAGAAAAGTCTCCTAGAGTAGCAAAAGCAATTCTGAGCAACAAAGGCAAGAGGCATCATAATTCCTGACTTGAATTATACTACAAAGCTACTTTAATAAAATCAGCATGGTACTAGAATAAAAGCAGATCAGAAGATCAATGGAATAGATTAGAAGATACAGCTACAAGTACAAACACACTTAGCCACCTTATCTTTCATAAAGGGGCCAAACACATTCACTGGAAGAAAGATAGACTCTTTAATAAATTATGCTGGAAAAAACTGGCTCTCCATATGTCAAAAACTAAAACTAGGCCCAATGCCTATCACCATGTACTAAGCTAAAGTCAAAATAGATTAAGGATCTAAATATGAAAACAGAAACACTAAATCTGCTGAAAGGCAAAGTAGGTAAAATCTTGAAGTCATAGGGGTAGGTAGAGAATTCATGAACAAAAATCAAACTGTACAGGAAATACTTCCCAGAATCAATAACTAGGATCCCATCTTATTCAAATTTTTGCATGTTTAAAGACATCTCCAACAGAATGAAAAGAAAACCCATGAATTTTGAAAAAATCTTAACTGTCCCTCAGACAAAAGACTTCTATCTAGAACATAAAAAGAATTTTTAAAAAAATCAGACCCCTGAAATTCAATGGCCCAAACCTAAAATGGGTATCTGAGATGAATACACAGTTCTCAGATAAAGAAATACAAAAGGCAAATAAATACATGAAAAAATGTTCAGCATCATTGGTCTTAGAAAAATGGAAATTAAAACAACACTGAGGCTCCATCTCACTCCAGAAAGAATGGCCAAGATAAAGAAAAGTAACAACAATGAATGCCAGAAAGAGAGACTGTGGGGGAAAAGGAAGTCTCCTGCACTGTTGGTGGGAGTGTAGACTGTGCAACCATTGTGGAGGTCAGTTTGGAGATTTCTCAAAAAGCTGGAATTGGAAGTCCCATTTGACCAGGCTATTCCACTTCTGGGCATATTCCCAGAAGAACTGAAAACATCATATCACAGTGATATATGTGCATCCATATTTATAGCAGCACAACTTGTAATAGCCAGATCTTAGAAATAACCTAAATTCCCATCAACTGAGGAATGGACAATAAAGATGTGGTATTTTGTACAATGGAGTAGTACTCAGCTCTTAAGTATGATCACATTGAGATATTTATAAATAAATGAATACAACTTGAGACCATATTCATAAGTGAAATGAATCAAACTCACATGAGTAAGTACCATATTGTCTCCCTAGTGTAAGAAATGACAGGAATACGTAAGATACAAAATCCTCAATAAATGCAGTGAAAGAGTAAGAACCTGCTCAAAAGGGGAAAAAATAACATCTCAGGGAAAATGTGGAAAAAGAAAAAGGAAAGGAAAAGAAAATATATCTAAATTTGTATAAACACAATTAGGATAGCTAAAATGATTGTGCTACAAATTCTGTAAGTTTATAGAACAAAGCAGTTAACATTCATAAGATTGGAACAATTTTGCATGTTGTGTCTAGTGACCTGAAGAACTCTTAAAGATCACTATATAAAATATCAAAATTAATTCTGTTCCTACCATCTTGTTTTGAAAGCCTATATCATCATTATTTTCGGATCTTTGCTATTGTTATTTATTTGTCTTTTTTGTTTCTTACTTTTCTAATAATACGTTTGTTTTGTTTTGTTTTTCCTTCTAATGCAGAAAGGATAGCTATACATGTAGAGGCCTAGAACTTCTCCTAAGCAGTTTACAAGAATCGATTATACTATGTGTGATGAAATGAACAGCTACTTTAAAGAAAAACAGACATTATGGTATCCGTTGCTGATTCCATATCATCTTGCTGTGAAGTCCAGTAATGCTTCTATTCTCGGTTTAGAGTGGTTTTAGTCTGTTTTGTGTTGTGTAACTTCAACATACATGAAGGTATGGACAGCTATTTTTAAGAGAACAAGAAACATTATGGTAGACATTGTTAATTTTCCTATTGTCTAGTTTTGAAGGCCTATAAGGCCTTCATTACTCTATTCTGATCAATTTTGTACCACTTTGTTTTGTATGCATTCATTGTGTGTGAAGATATAGACAGCTTTTTAGAAGAAAACAAGAGTCATTGTGGTAGCCACTGTAGATCTCCTATTGTGTTGCTTTGAAATCTGTGTCACTTACCTTGTTTTCTTCTGATCTTCTTTGTTCTGTTTTGTTATGTTTAGATTTACCCTTTTTAAAATAAAAATATATATATATATATATATAAAGAGACATTAACTACAGCAAAATTACAATTGTGAAGTGGGTCTTTTACTTACAAACTCAATTCATTTGCAAAAACTAGATGTAATTCAGGTTGTTTGTAAATCGACTCTTTTTCCCACAAAAATTAACCACAATGCATTCCATACCACCCAAAGTACAACATAACTAACATTTTCATAATAAAAAAAGATTGTATAATTTGTGTAATTTTCCAGAAACACCAATAGTTTTCCAAGTATACTTTCCAAAAGTAAAACATGCTTAGTTTACCCAAAACAACAATTTCATACTGCACTCACCATTCAAGTTGCCTTCGTTGGCTTGCAGGAAGAAAGGATGAAATGGAAAGTGGTACTGTTTAGGAGAGATCACTTCTAAAAGAACATGAGAAACCTGGCTCTCGGATGTCCTTTCTTTCCTTGGGAGAGTCTGAAACCGAGAAGGACCTGATTCTGTCTCACTAGGTCTCGACTTTTTCAGAACTAAAACCTGGTCTAAGGTTATATGTTTCTATCTTTTCTTTGACACTGTTCTATAGTGTGTCTTGAAACTGTCATTAAGCAAGTAAATGGAACAATTTTTTGACTTTTTTTTTCTGTCTTCTCTACAAATGTTTGTAGCTCTGTCTATTTTTTTCTGGATTTCTTTTATTTCAGGAGAACCTTGCTGTACTGATGGTTGAGACTCTCCCTCCTTTTCAGGAAGCTCCTCAGCTGCCATTCTGTGTTGCTCAGCCAGAAGTTGCTGAAGCTCCTCTGTAGACAGTTCCTCTTAGTGTTCCTCCACCAGTGTCTCAGCATCACCTCTCTCTACCTGGAAGCCTATGGACTCTGCTACAGTGACAGTGTCATCAACCACAGAGCAGTTGAATGCTAAGGCTTCTCTATACAGCCTTCAAACTCTCTCTCCTGTATAATCTTAAGCCATACTTTCTTCCAAGCAGATCTCAGAGTCTTTGGAGAGACAGTGGTCCTGGATTTCTCAGCTAAACCCATACAGGGAAGGAATTTGTAATGTTCCCTTCGGAGCTCTTTAAGAGTTAAGTCTGTATCTGAGATATCTGGAGGCATTTCAGAAACAGTCTCTTGGTGTGTAAGTTATTAAAGTTACCTATAACCTCTTGGTACCTAAGTCACAGTATAGGAGTTATATTAGATGGGAGGAATTTGACTGAGAGCCATGAGAATTCTTCAGGTAATTCTTCTCCTAAATCTCATATTGGAGCAGGTGTATTGTCCATGATAAGGTGAGCTTTGAGTAGTAAACTTTTGCCCTTTAGATATTTCTTAGCAGCAGGACAGAAAGTCTTCCTGATCCTCTCAAGAAAAACTACTCTTGTTATCCAAGTTTTGCATTAGACCTTCACATGAACCGTAGCCTATTCCTCATGATTTTGTATTTTCTGAAGACTCTAGATGTCTCAGAGTGATAAACCACTCTCAGTGGCACATAGCAATAATACTAGCCATCTTCATAGGCTTGTGACCTGGCATTTTCTTCTTATCCTTGCTAATATATGTTCTCTGAGCATTTTCTTCCAGAAGAGACCAGTTTCACCGCAGTTGAAAACTTGGTGAGAGCAAAACCTATTTCTCTGTGTCATCATTTCAAAGTATTGCACTTAATTTTCAGCAGGCCATTTTCTTCAGTATCGGCTTCTTCACCACTCCTAGTTATGGTATAAACTCCAGTTCCTGCCTTGAAACTGTGAAATCACTCCTTACTTTACCAATATGCTTCACCATTTTCATTTGTGGTAAATTATCCTTAAGAAATCTGCATTCATACCCTACCTTTTCCACAAATTATAGAATTAGATAATTGGACAGGATATCACCTGTCATCTGCCTTTCTATTAAACACACTAATCACAGCCTTTCTATCTTGTTTAATGCTATTGATCATGGCATTAATTTGAGTAACACTATACAAATCCATATACAAATCTTTTCTCTGTAGGATTGCTAAGATGGTAAATTTTCATATGCTGTACATATGAGTGAGGTTGGTCACATGAATGCCATTCTATTTTACAATGATTTTGTTCTTCTTTTGAACTATGACTGCTTTCCTTTAACTCTTCTTCCTTTCTTAGTTTCTTTTCTAGCTTTTCAGGGGCCATTTTGATAACAGCAATTGTAGTGATTATATAAACCACTGACCAAAGCATATAAGCATATGTGTCTGTGCTCATACTGATGCTTACATATGCTTGTACAGGCTTTTTGGCATCAAAAGTCTTTGTGTACAACCATTCAAGCAAGTGGCATTCTGGTTGTGGCTCAAGACTTTGGTCATAAGTTAAACCTAAAATTGCAGATGAAACCCAGATTGTTTATTTGTGAAGCTGGTCATAATCTGAGGATCCACTGTATAGGCAAAGTGATGATAAAAAGGTGAAAATTGAATAACTTAATATGTTTAGAATCACCTGCACCAGTCACAAAGATTAAATTTAGGTCTATAGCTACTTATATCAAGAGATATATTTTATTTTAGAGTATTGGTGAATGAGAAGAATAATATAATCGAAGAGGTATATAAAATATTATTCTGTTTAAATGACTCAAGAAAGAAATCCACAATAATGCTTTGAAAGAAATTTTTGTTTTCAGTTCTTAGTGTTTTTTGGATGTTGAGATGTCTCAAAATATAATTTGTAAGATTGAGCAGCATCTTGGGAACAATGAACTGGACATATTTGACACAGCTACCACTTAACTAATTGGAGATTTCAAGATGCATACAGGAAAGTTTTTCTGTACCACAATTGTGGGCACAGCTGTAGCTCTGGAGGACAGTACTCAACCCGTAAATCCTTTTTTCTCTTGGGGTGACTGCGTACATGGAGCACTAATAAACTCAGCTGTGCACAAGAGGCCTTTGCCTCTATGCAAGGTGATGAACCTTCCCCCACCCCTCCACTGAGCAGGACTCACTATTAAATACGTAAATTAGTCCCCTTCTGAAATTAGTTAGCTCTTGTGGCATTTCCATCTCCAACATAGCTTCAAATAAAATTATATTAATGGCTTCTCATTGCTGCTTCTTTCATTTTATACATAACCTAGGAATAAGGAGACACATTGTTCGACTCCCATCAAAGATAGGTGGACCTACACAAATATTCACATGGGGTTATCTGAGCATGGATAAGGGATGAAAATGCACAAGGTTGAAAGGAAAGATAAGGGAATAAAGAAACTGAGAAAAGGGATAAGTTGAAAAGAATAAAAAATGTTTATTAAAAAAGATTCATAATGTGTTCTCATTTTTGCTGAAAGTTAATGATTGTATATCCATGAAAAATGCTTAAGAAATATCATCATCAACATATTAATGATTCATTTAATTGTGGCAGGATTTTAAATAATCTTTGTTTTCATTATATTTTTAAAATATTATTTTTCTTGAATATTGCTTTATTTTTTACAACATGAAATATATGTAATATGTATATATAGTTTTATTATATACAAATAAACAGATGTGTGCTTGAAGTTTGGAATGGGTTTAATATTACTCAAACATGATTTATTCTTTATTGAATCATTTGAGCTCATTGGATAACCACATCTAATAAAGGGGGTGATTTCATTGGCAAAAGGTTAAATGTTCTAACTCCAATAATAGCATAAGAATAGTGGGAGGTTTGGTAGCTTCTTTAAAGTTACAGCAAACACTAAGACTTCCTTGAGAAGCTATTGAAATTTTTCCCTAAATAGCACAAGACATTTGCACAGCTATACTCACTCACCTGAGCTGGGGAAAAGGGACTCTTCAGTTCATTCCCTGCTCTTCTTATTCAAGGTCTATTGAAACTCAAGGGAATGAAATTTGAAAAAATACATCAAAATATTCCCAGTATATTTATCAAAAAGGAGTTTATAGGGACTACTTTGCCATAAAGATCAGTAGTATCCAGAACTGTTTCTTTCTGCTTTAACTGACCAGCCAAGCCAGCCTCTGTGATGTGGGCACAACCATGCTCCTCTCTTGTCACTTCCAAATAATCAACTGAGTTTGTAAGACAAACCAAACTCTGCATCCTGACATAATTATTATTCTCTTTCCTAATTCTAGGTACCTCAGAGTAAATTTGCAGAAATGTGGAGGACAGATGGTTTTCCTCAAATTAAGTACGGCTGCATACCTCTTCATACTAGTGAAAATTAACAATTATTCCTATTTTTCTATTGAACATAGTTTCTGCAGGAACTCTGTAAAGAACTATAAATATTTAAAAAGACAAAATATAACTATTCTGGTTCTCCACTTGTGACACTCAAAATACTTTCAAAGTGTTACCCATAAAACATAACCATCAAAAGGTCTATTGGAAATAAGAAGATAAGCAGAAATTCTGTCACCCAGTTGAAAGGATCAACTTCAAAATTTCAAGATAAAACATTAAAATACTAAAATCAAAATAAATGTCATTGGACTTTCAGGAGAACATGGCAGAGAGATAACAGCAGCTATGGAGGCTCTCTGAGATAACCCGCTTAGAATCCAGGAATGGTGCGGTGTTAGGAGTCCTAAGCAACTGGAGATATACTCTGCCGACCTAGGAATGAACTTAGCTGAGAGAAACCAACTGGAAATGCAATCCTGGGGCTATAACCAGAACAGATAAAATCTCTGCATGGAAGCTGGAACCCACCCCTCTGGAAGCTGTGATTTGAATTTCCTGCCACGGCTTCTGCGTCTGAATCAGCACAGCAGGAAGAGAGACGTGTGAAAGCTCTGAGAGTGGGAATCAGTGAACAGAGTCGAGAGCATGACTGGCAAGGAGCCCTGCATCGACCTGCAGTTAGTGAGAGGAACAGGACCCCTTCCATAGATTAGGAGGCTCTAACAGAGGACATTCTGGGACTGGGCAGACTAGCTGTAAAAGGACGATGCAGTGACTTTAGTTGGATGTTCCCTCTCAAGCAGGATTGGTGGGGAGTGCTTGGCCTGGGTGACGCTGCGGACTAAGACCCAGTAGGCTAGCCCAAACCAGGTCCCAGTGCCTGGTGGTGCGCCCTAGCAGTGAAACCTTCAGTAGGTTGCCCTGGAGGTGTAGGCCCAGCAGAGGCTGCCCAGGTCTGTGTCTCCCTAGTACACTGCAGTGGGTGGGAATACCCACCAGCAGATTCAAACAAATTGTAGCCAACAAAGAAAGAAACTGGGCCTCCTATATACACTTGTATGGAAGGAACAAAAAGTATGGGAAGAGGGAGCAACAAGAAAGAGTCCTCAGTCCCCAGTCCTGAGAACACTGATCAGGAAAAATAAATGCAAAGGAGAATGAGGACAGAAAATATGCAATATCGGACACGGCACCAATAGACATAAAGCGATATTTCCGGAGCCTCACAGACGAGTTCAAAAGTCAAATATTTAACAAAATAAAGCAAGATATAAGTAGAATAGTTAGAGAAATGCTAAGCACTACCCAAGAAAAAACAGATGGTGGAATGGAAGAACAGAAAAAAAGGGGAGAATTGCTTAATGGAGAAAATAGAGCAAACATAGAATACGTGAAGCAGGTTCAAAGAGATTACCAGGAAACTAAAAACTCTGTTGAAAGCTGGCATAACAGCTTGAAAGAAAATAAGGATAGATTATCTGAACTGAAGGACAGATCTGTAATGTGGGAGCATGAAATGAAAAACTTCTTAAATATAACAAGGAAACAAACAGCAATAATACAAAAGCTAGAAGATGATAAGAGGATCTATAACTTAAGAATTAAGAACATAAAAGAAGTAGGGATACAAACAAATGAACTACAAAAGCTATTCACAGAAATAATCCAGGAGAATTTTCCTAATTTAGCAAAAAGTAAAGATGTATGAGGCATACAGGACCCCAGCCACCTACAATCCAAACAAAACTACACCCAGGCACATAATAATCAAAATTCCAGAAATCCAATATAAGAACAGAATATTAAAAGCCATCAGAGACAAGAAACAGATCAGTTACAAGGGAACACCCATCAGAATTACAGCAGACTTCTCGGCACAAACCATCAAATCACGAAGAGCATGGGGGAAAAAATTCAAGCTTTGAAAGATAATAACCTCCAGCCAAGATTGATATGTCCTGCACAACTGTCCCTAGAAATTGATGGAAAAACAAGGTGCTTCCAGGATAAAGAGGAACTAGGGGAATTTGCAACCACCAATTCAACTCTACAGAGTTGCAAGATATTCTAAAAAAGAAAAATACCAAGATTCCAGAAACAGTGGCAGAGAGGCCACAATGAATGGAGCAGAAAGTGAAATAAAGAAGACAAACTGACAACTAACAACAGAAAAAGAGCTCAACAGAAATGAGGCAGAGAAGGTTGGATGGTAGGAACAGCTATTTTGGAGAAAACAAGACATCATAATAGCTAGTGCTGATTTAATATCATCTTGTTTTGAAGCCCCATCAATCTTTTGTTTTCCTGTCTCCCTAGGTCTTTTTTTTTTTTTTTTTTAATTTAAAGAAAGATTAAACAAACCAGAAAATAGGTAGAAATAGTACATACATTCAGAGAAAAAAAAAAGAGTAAGAAATCACTAGTTGATGTTGCCGATTTACAAATAGTTGTTCAAGGTACAAAAATGGAACATGTAAAGTGGGAATTCAAACAGAGAGACTGCAAAAAGTTCTAATCAATTGTCCAACAAAAACTTAGTAACATGGTTGTCAATCCTATACATTTAAACATACATGCAGTTATCCATATCTTCATTTATGTTTAGATTAAACAAACTAAAGCAGGTTAAATCATTTTGAACACAGAATAATAGTATTGCTGGATATCACTTCATGACACTCCATGATCAGCACTGGGTACTGTAGTGTCTTCTTTTTAAAACTGAATTTAAAGAAAGACTAAAAATACAGAAAATGGACAGAAATAATACATAATTTCAAAGAAAAATAATCAGTAAGAAATCACTAGTTGATGATTATAGGTTGTCTTCTTACAAATAGTTATTCAAGATACTAAATTGGAGCATATAAAGTGGGGATTCAAACAGTGAGATTGCAACCAGTACTGTTCAAATATCCAACAAAAACTTAGAAATATGGTTATCAATCCTCTACACTTAAACATATATGCACTTACCCATATCCTCAATTATGTTGACTTTCAATAAACCCAAGCAGGCTAATATCACTCTGAACAAAGAATAACACTATTGCTGGGTTTCACATTATGACACTCTAGGATCAGCACTGGGTATTTTAGTGTGTACTTTTCTTCAAAGTATCTGTTCATTTCATCAATTGTCATAAGATCAGTTCTCATAAACTGTTTATAGATTCTACACATGCATGAGTCTTAACATGTATTTTTTTTTTTTAATTTTGAAAGTAGAAAATATGCAACAGCGCAAGACAGAACAAAGCCAATCAGGACAATGCAGTGAAATTGGTACAGGATTTCACAGTAGGATACTGGGATAGTAGTACTAAGTACTATGGTATATCTCTTTAATTTAACAATAGCTATCCGGTAAATTACATATTGTAAAATCAAACTAAAAATAGAATATTGTAAAATCAATTGAGAATACTGAATATAGCAAAAGAAATATAACAAAAAGTGAAAACAACCTATACCTTGAAACAGAAAATAGAAGGAAATCCCCCATATTTGTTATACTGCATATGGTCATCCTCCCAAGAGATGTTGAAATATGTATACCCAGTAGGTAAGGGGGGAGGGGGCAGGTGGGAGAAGGGTGCTTGATTTTCAGCTCGAGTGGAAGTTGGCTCACAGGAAACGATTCTTTTCCAGGCCCAAGCTGCAGGTGCTTATCAAAAGGGCAGGTGAATAAGCTGCCTGAGTCCCTCCATGTCCGGAACTCTGGAGCTCTGTTTTTCTGGCCTGCATTGCAGAAGCTTACCAAGAGGGCAGGTGAATAAGCTACCTGAATCCCTCCATGGCCAGAACTCTGGAGCTCTGTTCTCCTCCTGGCCAGCATTGCAGACGCTTAGCAAGAGGGCAGGTGAATTAGCTGCCTGAATCCCTCCATGGCCAGAACTCTGGAGCTCTGTTCTCCTCGTGACCCGCGTTCTCTCCATAGGTCTTAACATGTTGTATCTTATTGGATTTAATTATATGTGATAAGATAAACAAAAACTTTTATAGACAAGGTGATTATACAGAAACCATTGTTCTTTTTCTGTTAGTTGATTCTAAATACCCTGTAATACTGTCATTCTCTTGAATGGTTTTACCTTGTCTTGATATGTTTGATGCTACAGTATGTGAAGTTATACTCAAATATTTCAAGGAAAGAGACACTATGGTAACTACTTTTATTTTGGGGTATCTTGTGGTGAAACACTATTTTGCTTAAATGGTTATGTTTTGATCTGTGCTGTTTTGTTGTTATGCCCTCTTTTATCTCAATCTCCTTTCTTTATTATTTACTTTTGTATTTTTATCTTTTTAATTAAGGGAAAAATAAATTTTAAAAAACAGGATATATTATAGTAACACACTTTAATTTCCTATTAACTTGATTTGAAACCCTGTATTGCTCTCATCATCTTGTTTTGACTGGTTTTCCTCTATTCTGTTTTGCTTGATAGTACCAAGTTCAAAAGTATAGGCAATGAGATTGAAGACAATAAGATTCATTATGACGCCCATTCTGGTTGACTATTATATTCTTTTGAAGTCTTGTAATGTCTCCAATGTTTTGGTTTTGTGCAGCATTGACTTCATCAGTAGACTAATCAATTGATGAGATAATCTGACGGCATTATAGGGAAGAAATGGAAATTTAGGTGGAGAGCCCAGTTGAAGAGCGTGTGTGGTAGTGTGATAGAGACTCTGTGTTAGACCCGGCCCCACTACACTTTGCCTCTTTTGGTGTTCCTTTACTTTCCAGCTCTTATGAGGTGAACAGTTTTTCTTCATTCTTTCATTTTTCCATGATGTTTTTTCTGGCCAGAAGTCTAGAAATGAGGAAGCAAGTTGATCATGGGCTGAAATCACTGAAACTATCAGTGGCAAGGAATCTTCTTTCACTAAATTGTTTATTTCAAGTGTCTGTCACAGTGACAGAAAGCTGACTAACTCAGATAGAGGTAGTTTCAATGTTAATTTTGGTTGATAATTTTAATTTACATTAATAAATAAAGCAAAAATGAAAGAACATATATTCATCTATTTACTAATTCAAAATTTCACTCCTTTATCAATGATATAAATTGTTTTTGGTCTTTTTTCACTGTGCAATTCTGGTTCACTGAAGTCACTTTGTAGCCCAGGGTGACCTTGAACTTTCAATGATTCTCCTGACTCAGCTTCCTGGGTGCTGGAATTAACACCACAACTGGCATAAATGGCTTTTTGGTTGAACTGAATAATAATTTTGAATACTATATTATTTCTTAAGTGTTGGTATTGGGTCCTGACCTAGATCCCCAATCTCCGAAAAGAGTGTATGGCAAAGGTTTAAATAAAATGAGACAAGTGGTATGATTTTAGAGCTGCAGGGGATTGAAACCCTCTGCAGAGTTTGAGACTCTGGGGGCTAAGACAAAGACTTCTCTGGAGTGCTATATTTATTAGGCCCCTAAAAAAGGGAGGGGAAGCTGAGGAAAGCATGGGAAATGAGCAGGACCCTGGCAGTCACTTCAAAGACTTCTCCAAGTAGTAAATTATGTCAATTTAGGAGAACTGTCTTATCTCCAGGATGACATTTATGGTAGGATTGAGACTTCAGGAGTGAAATTCCTTCGGCTGCAGTCTCTATTTACTTAATTAGTGTTGGAGCCAAGGTGTCCACAGTTGTGGCTTTATCTTCCCCTTTGAGGTATCTCTGGCCTCACAGGATACTCAGGCCTCAGCCAGAACCAGTGATTCACAGAGGTTCACTTACTATGAATCAGCTCCTCTCACCAGGCAAGGGGCCAAGGCTTAGGACAGACTCACAGGTAAACATATAAAGCAAAGCCAATTATTTAATTATAAATCCTGCTCAGAGCTGCTTCGTAGTGGTCTCCAACATGTTGGGAAGGGACAGTGCTTGCAAATGAATCCCAAACTTCATTCATGCTAGGGAAACACTTTACCACTGATTCATATTCCTAACCCCATTCCTTCAACTTTTTTCAGTATTCACAGTGCAATTGCCACAGATTGGGAACCTCTTAAATTTAAACTGCATATTAGCATTTTTCCATTACTTTCAAAATCTAGGCAATCCATAAAATGCTTAAACAAGTCCCAATTTGTGGTGATTGTCAATTTCTATGGTGTGAACTTTTCCTCTCATGGCCAACTTCAGGCTATATCAGATAAACAGTTACAAGGGAGGAATAAATGTGCAATAGTACATTATGATAAAGTATTTATATTACATAGATACAAAAGTAATAAATAACCTCACATATATGGAGATAGTAAAATTTGTGGGACATAATGACTTTGAGTGTTTATACCTTCAGTTTTGATTTGACTGTGAGTTCATGTAATTTATTTTTTAGCAGTGGCATTTAACAATCAGTGTTAAATGATTTAACAAAATTCCTGAAAATTTCAAAAACAATCCTTGTGCATCAGAATAAGCTGACTTCGGCACATGACTGGTATAATTGCACATTTTGTACATGAAATTCAGTCACATACACTCCAAAATCGTTTTTCCAAATCAAAGTAAAAGGAAAATTTAAGAGATGCAATGCACCTATTTCTGAGTGTATGAAAACTAGTTAATATTTGTTTTCAATAGAAATTGTTCTCTGTTAAAGAACTTTTTCCACTACCTTTATTAATTTATATTATTTACATTTTTTTTTTCAAATTACACACACAATGGCATTACAGAATCACAAGAGTAAGGTTCAGTAAATAATTTCAAGTAGACATTGCAGATTTAAAATATTGTGTAAAAAGGAAGAATTAGCATCCCCCAATGAATACCTTAAATAAGAACATGAGTACCAAGCAGGAGACTATTTTAAGTCATGTAAAAGAGTAATTTAAGAAAAACCACATCCCTAAATTCAGTATGCCCACATCTACTATTATCCCTAAAAACAAACTACTTAAAGTGAAAAAAATACAATTCATAATTAGAAAAACATATTTTCAAATCTGAGTATTTTCCCTGTCCCTAAACTTGAAAAATGTTTTTAAATAATTAGTAAACAATTTTCTAAAATAAAAACACATCTTTTATCTTTTTCTTTCCTTGTATGGGGAATGTAGATTTCGAGTATGGCTGGAGCTCCTAAAAATTCAGAGAAGGTTTATAAAAATACGCTTTTCATCTATATGTATATGGCTTTGTACATTTTGAAGGTTACAAATATACTTAGAAGCCTCTCCCTGAGATACAAATTCACCCTGTGGCTTCATCATCATGTAAGTTGCATAGACAATTGCTTAGTTTATTACTTATCATCTTATTACATTAAATACATAACCTGATTAAACAATAGATGGTAGACACGCAGGCATTATGGGAGAATAAAATTTATGTCTATTATTTCAAATGTCTAATACTAAAGTCTGCTTATAATTACTAGTTTGTTGAATATATTTACTTATTTTAATAATAAAATGGCTTCTTTTTTTAGAAGGAGTTCAATAAACCCCAGGAATACTAAAATTCTAAATGCCTTTTGAAATGTGACTAAAATTTAAATTTTACTCTCTTCCTTTGGAGTCACCATACCACTAGCTTAACAAAATGTCTTATCATATTTTAAGGAAATAAAACTGCAAGTGTAAAGGCAGCCAAATGTGAATCTACTTTTAAACCTCATGCTTATGTGGAATCTATTTTTCTTACATTCTTGTATTCACAGATTTTCATTATCTTTAAAATTTTTAATATAGCTAAAAAGATTAAAACTTGAGGCATTAATATACTTTTTTGTTATCTATCTAATTTGTCAAACATTTCAATTTTTGTTTTCCCAACTACCCTTGGTTCTTCTATTGTATTTACTTTTCTATTGTGGGTTTTAAAAAGATTGACAGCTATTGAAAAAAGAGAATATCAAGAAGGTTAGTTAGTGCCCTTATTAAAATCCAAGCAGTCACTGAAATGCAAAGAACGAACTGGAGCTTCCTATTCCTATTCCATCTATTGAGAAGCAGTAGGTTTTGGCTGGGATTTATATTTTAAATAATATTTTACATATCTATTCCATTTTGAAGCATATAATAGTATTTTAGTGCTTTGACTTTGTCAATTTTAAAATTAGTTTCTTTGAAAAAAATCTAAGAATTGCTTAGACCTAATAAATGTGGATTCCTGCTGCATGTCTTACAAATGTTAGATGCTGCTATCAATTCTCCTGCAGAAAATTAATTTTTATGTGCAGCTTCAATTGATATCACTCTTCATAAGAAAATTTGCTATAAATAGTACTCTTTTTTTTTTTGTCTTTTTCCTTTTCCTTTTTATCGGTCCCAGGGATCGAACTCACGACTGCCTGCTTGCAAGGCAGGCACTTATGCTGCTGAGCTTAATCTCCAGCCCCCAAATAGTACTTTTTGAATGAATCAATTGCTGGTGAGGATCTTTCAAATAGTATAAAATACAATTGTAATATATACATATTTATAATGTATGTATACATAAAATATAAATGTATATATGGAATATATATACACACATATACAGTCACATATGTATATGCACACACATTTCTGGTATTTGTAGTGTTTTCAGATACTCCCTAATTCTTAAAGGTTTTTACACCTGAAAAGTATTTTTATAAGTTTTTTGGTGGTCACTATTATTAGAATCTGATAAACCAATCTTTCAAATATTGCTTTCAATTTTTAGGAACCTTTGGATGAAACCTTAGGGTGAAATGTAGAATTTATTGAAAGCTAATAATTATTAGGACATGCGGTAGGCGGTTATCTCAAGTAACATCGCAGTATTGGCTCTATGTACAAGCTACAATAGGGCAAATGGTACAATTAGAGGCACATTTCTTGGTGCATAACAATAGAAGCCTTAGTGACACTGTGAGATTAAGGCTGAAGCATCTTTAAAACTACTCATTACCACTAGTCAAAATGTGCATATTTGACCTTTATGGTAATCAGAAAAATCTCTGCTTACGCAGTAGGCTAAATAATCATCACTTTCGACACACAGTTTTCCTTGAAGTGACCTAAGGTTAACATGGTTGATCCATAAGCTGACACAGACATTGAATCAACTTATCCACGGTCACAGCTAAAGGCCACCATCTTCATCACGTAGGTTACAATGACAGGAGAGAAAGGGTTCAGATTTGCTCAGCAACCGACAGCAGGATTTAAATATTGACCGTAATATATATTTTAGAGGTTATAAAACTATTTAGAAACCGCTCTCTGAAGTGTGTATTCACTCTTTCATATGATCATTATGTAAGTTGCCTCAAAATATTGCTAAATTTATTCTTTATTAAATCCTTACCCTAGATTCAGCAATTTCTTATGCTGAATCTCTCTCCTTTCTTGTAGGCCTGCTTTTTAACCCTCTCATTTTAATATTAATGTGTTAAAAATCACAATGAAACATCTCAAATGTAAATTATTGCATCTAAATAACTTAAAATCAACACTACAACCAGAGATAATGTAGTAACTCTAATATTTGGATAATGAAAGCCCCTTAATCATGTGTAATAAACTTGAGTGCTTCATCAATAACTCTCCTTCAACTATTACAACTGAAGTTGTAGAAATCCATATTTATTATTTTTAAATAATGCGCACTTTAATTTATGGGCTGGCAGATTCATCATTCTTCAACTTTCATAGAACAACATCAGGTCATGCATGTACAAAGTAATTGTGTCATACATACTACTTCCCAAATGTTATGGAGAATAGTGTATCTTGCAGAAACTGAATAATTTAATAGTCATCAAAACTGGAGAATGTGGACAAAAACATTTTTAAAAGGTAGCCTAAGTAAGAATTCTTATGGCACAAAGACAAAGTTCTTCCATATCTATGTCTTGGTTGAAACTTAAAAGTAGTCATTCATTATTCTCCATAATGTATACAGTATTAATCTATGTGTACCTAGAAAATCTGGCAACTTCCTGTACTTCAAAGTCATTGCCTTTGCTATGAGACATAGAAAAGTGCTTCAGGATTCATTATGACAAGTGGAATATATAAGCAATAAGGCATGACAGGGAATGTGGTTATCATAAGATAATCACACCCCTGGGTCATTATAAAGCAAAAGGTGCAGTGGTGAACCTCTCATTCCCCTGGGGTGTGATTACAGCATGATAAGCTCACTTCATGCTATTACCTTATTGCTTTTACAAAAGTCTTTGTTGACAAGAAAAAATGGTGTTTTTGTTTTTTGTTTTTGCTCCAAGATGACAGAGTTTCTTTTAACAATAGCTTCAGATAAATTCATGAATTTAATATATTAATCTCTTCTTCAAAATGTGCAGCTGCCACAGCCAATCATAATTTAAGACTCTAAGGCAGAACCCACTCTGTAGTTGTGTGTTCAGATAACTCACCTTCAGACAAAAATCTGCCATTATCACAAAATATCTAATGTCTAGTAACAACCGTTAGAAGAAATAGTTTGTTCCAAAAGTTATTATTTTTCTAATATAATAGATTCAGTAAAAGTTTTTAGATTTAATTAAGCAAAATGTAATGTAAAACAGTTGATAGATAAAAATTATGGAGTAGATATTTATAATTTCTTTTCTCTATTTACCCCCCCCCATTCAAGTGCCAACTAAATTTAAAGTGCTAGATCAGACACCAAATCCCATTGCTGTCATTCAAATTATAGCCTAAGGGTCTTATCATGATCTTACAAATTTACAAATTCTTCTTTTGTATGTTTCCTATTACTTAACACTTGTCTGCTTTGCTTTATCCAATTTACTGTATTCAGCCACCATAATGCAGATATAATCTCAATTAATGATTCTCATCTATCATACAATCTATGATTTTACTCTGACATTATATTATTTGTATGCATTTGAAATATTTATTTGCATAGAATTCTTATATAGAAAATAATAGATATTATCCCAATTTATAGAAGAATAAGATATAGATTTAGAAAATTAAATTATGAAGCTGTTTCAGTTACTTCAAAGTGTGTATCCTAATTTCAAAATCAGATATATTTTTTAAATTATGACCATTTATAAAAAATTATCTTGAAAATATTTCTCAGCCTCCATTACTTTAGTTTCTTCATTTTCAAAAAGATTGTAAAATTACATGGTGTTGTAGTCAGGGGTTATACACAGAGAACAATTCAGATCAGGACATGGAGTTTATAATATTTTTATAATGGTCACCGGAAGTTAACACAGGAGAATGCAGGAAATCCATCCACAACACCAACGACATAGATTATTTAGTCAAGAGTCTAAACCCCATGGCAATGTCCCACATGAGTCCAGATAAAAACCCAGAGCTCAGCACAACGCCTCCACGAGTCCAACTGGAGGTCCAGAGCCCACAAGAAGGACTCGCGCCAGTCTCTTTTACGGATCCGTGCTGGGAAGACCCAAGGGTCAGCGGTGGAAGCCCGAAAGTCTATGCCAGCAGGATGAAGGAGCTGTGCTAGTGGGATGAGGGTTCTACACTGGAGCCGAGAAGTCACACTCACAACAAAGAGCGGGGCTGTCCTGAAAGGCACCACAGCTGTCCTCAGTGACACAGAGGCCCTGAGCTCCTCCGACAACAAGCACAGTCGGGTACATGCCAGGAAGCAACGTGAGGAGTTCACCCTGAAGACCAGGCAGCATATGTCTTCCCCTCCGTAGCCAGGAAGCAATGCTCGATGTGAAGACCAAAGCTTCTCCAGGAGAACCAACAGCTCAGACAGTAACTCGTAGGAGAACCAACAATGCCTCCATAACGCCTCCATCCCTCTCCACACCTCTCTTCTTCTCCACCTATTTATCCTGGCAACCCTCCTCAGGTGGAGCATCTTCTCTCAATGCATGCTGATGTAATCCAGCTGGCGTTAAGTTGACCACTAGTTATCAAACCATAACACATGGTATCCACAGTGCATTTCAAAGTTACCATATTTAGAAAGACATTCTTATTTTTTCTTTGTAATTAATACACATTTGTGATACATAAATTATGAGGAATTGACACATATACAGAGTATATCTTGGTGTTTTTCTTGTATAACAGTATTAACTATCACAAGATGGTTCACTTCAAGCAGTTACCTTCATCCTCAAAGAATTAACTGTTATCTATGATAGAGTAAGTAGTTTAAAAAATGAAACATGTCACTAATGGAAGAAGCAAGCAGAAAGAGCATAAGTACTGGTAAGCAGCTTGACATACGTTATCACTGTTTTTATTGATTTAGCATATTTGACTGATTTCACTGGTGAAATGTCAAATGGATTCATACTTACCATTTTATAATTTCGCGGTTAGAAAAGCTAAACTTAAAAAGAATTTGGTTCAGAAGAGGTGCATGGCCATCCCATGGAGGCCCATCAACTGAGTTGCAGGATGATTTGTAGGACAGTGCAGATGCAGTTTTACAATTGGTAAAATCGGAAAGGTATTTTACTACCCTGTATCCACCAAGATATGTCTATAATGAATGACAGAATCTGATGTCAGTGCTAGATACATTCACCACCACTTAGTTCTAGTAATAGAAAAAGGTACTTTTTTTTTCTTTTTCTTTTTCTTTTTCATTTGGAGAGGATACTTTCTATGCCATGATCCCTTCACCTCTTTGTATTATTCTCAGGGAGAACAAATACTGACATACCATTTTAGAGAAGGATCTATGTTGATCATTGTTTTTGCATAAAATAATGAAAATAATTAGTTATTGTTGTTATCCACGCATACACAAGCATGCGTGAATATCTTGGTACACTGTAGATACCTTGATGTAGAAAACGTACAGTGCTCTCTTTCTTCTGACTTCAAGCACTGATACATCACAAAAGGCTGTTATGGTACTTCTACGCTATGCTAACTAGCCTTTAGCACAGAACATTCTTCCTTTAATAGAGGAAACCAGAAACCTTCTGGAATGCCATTTGTGCCTGCCTGGAGCTAAGTGATTCTGCATGTGGACTTTCTTATACTCCTTCTAAATTGCTAAGTCTTTCACATCATGGCACCATGGCTGCTGTCATTTTTCAAATCCTGGCTTCCCACACCAAGCCAGAAGTTGCCTGTGTCACCTTTCCAGGAGCTCCTCCCAATGTCAAGGACATCTGCATTGTCACACTTCTGAGCTGACCTATCCTCTACTGCTCCATAAGGTATAAAAAACAAAACAAAATACTCTTCTCTCCCAGAAAACACAATTTTTCCTCTCTTCCAAATCTACTTCAGAATAAAAATAGCAAGGAATTGTTCTACATAATTATTTTCTTTTATTTTTTGGTAGTGTGAGGAATTGAACTCAGAGCCTCAGGTATACTAGGCAAGTAGTTTGTCACTGAGTTATATCTCCAGACCCCAGTTTTCCTGTTTTATAGGAACATGATTAACTCTACAAACATGTTTCTGGGCTTATTTAGCATTGCAGTATGTATTTCTATACAATTAGAAATCTTCAAATACTTCCATTAAATTAGAAATCAGTATAAGAAGAATCTTTATTTTCAGCTATAAGCTGTCTCTGTATTGTCCACTTAATCTTTCAAGTAAGAAGGCAATCTTGGGTAAGAGAAAAATTCTTCACTCATGTTTTATTTGACTTCATAACAAAAAATATAGCCCGCATAGTAATTAGCCTTGTATGAACTATAAGAATCTTCAGTGACAGCTAATTGATCACTGAGTTCCTCAGACTGAGATGGATAGTCAGAAAGGCAGTTACATGTCGAGTTGAAACAACTGTAGTTCTAGAAACACAGAAGTTGCCTAAGAGTCACAAAGAATCAAAGCACTATCAGGGACCTCACTCATCTTACCTGTATGAATCTATTTAGACAACCAGAGAAAAGCAGGCTCAAAGTAGTGAGCATCAATTGTACTACAGATGGAAAGACACCAGGCCTTTCAAGATTATTGGCTCTGAACGATCTCTAATTCCTAGGGATTCAGAATATTAATAGACAATAAAGACTATAATTGAAATGTACCATATTCAAATGATGAATGCGATTTTTTTAGTGAATGCAATTTGAATTTGAATGTTTTTTTTAGAATGGTAACTTTAGAAACTAGTTTGCACACACTGTACCAATATATCTCATGCAGTATTTGTGTTAATATCCACTGTTTTATCATTTTTGAAATTTGGTATTGTACATTGAATGTTTTTAAAAGTTTACATTCTGCTTATAATTCCTATAAAAATATCTGAAGTAACAAATAATAACGTCTTGATTCACAAAATAATAAAATTGCTTGTGTTCGAAATCATTTGAAAATAAAGCAAATGGTTAATGATTCAACAAAAGCACATTTATAGAACATATAATGCTGAAAGATGATTATAAAAATTTAAGTTATATAATTTTATTTTAAAAGTATAATATAAAATTATTCATAGTTTGACCAAATTATTTAAGAAATATATACAAGATAATACACTAAATTTGGCAGTAGTTATAAATAGTATAGCCAAAAATTTAAAATTATAGCTTTTAAGAATTCACTTTATTTCTTTCCAGATTTTCATAACTTCTGATTTGTTTTTAGAAATTTAATTTAAATTTTGCTTTTGAATATCTTATAACAAGTTAGAAAGATGAGCTGATATGTTTTATGAATCTAAAAACATTAGAAAACAAAATTGACCACGTATTTCAACCTACACAAATATACTATCACAGTTTGTTATTCTGTAGTGCTTGCTTCAATCTGCATTGATTTACCTTAGTAAAATCCTTCAGGATTCCAAAGCTGAATGTGTGACTCTACCATGTGGCCAAGAGATCATAAAACCAAACTTAAAAGTTTTACAGATACAGCTATGTGAAGTTTGATGCCAATTCCCCATAGCATATGCTCAGCACTTATTCATGAAACACAAGTTACAAGAAATATATACACAGAGCACATATGTGCAAGTTTTCATGCAGAAAGTATACTATTAAAGCAAAATTAGTGAACGAAAATTCAGAGATTGAAATTCTTGTAATAAGGATTAAATAAATTGGTTTGATTCTTTTACAAATAATGTTGATCATACATAAATATAACTTTGAAATATTCCTCTAGATTTCTTCTTCTAGCCAGCGCTGTGAAAATAATAGAATTTTGACATCATCTGATAACAAAAATTATTTTACTAACTAGACAATGGAAAAAATGCATAGAACCACTATTTCAGATGTCAAGCAAGTTTTAGAGAATGAAGATTCCTGGAAAAGGATTTAAATAAGGAGGGCTCTACAATCAGAGAGCTTTGTAACTAGGTGAAAATTTCAACTCCATAGCAGAGGAAGGATAATCATTACATTCCATGTCTCCTTCTGAGTTAGGAAGTCAAGGACTAGTTTTAAGGAAGTGTAAGGCAGCTATGATAGCAGGATGGAGAAGAGTATCACAGACGATGGAGATTTGCAGAGCAAGAGTTCCATGAATCTGAAAAATGGGTTCGTTTGGTCTTCATATAAATCTAAACTGCAGATATATTGGGTAGAATTTGTCAAGGCCATAAAAAGTATAAAATGTGAGAAAGGAGCAGCCACTGGATATCTGGAAGACACTTTCTAGAGATCATACAACAGAATTATTTGATCATACAACATTAATTATTTGCAGTGAACCATAAAGGAATGATAGGAGGTTTTAAACAGAAATGCAAGAAGAATTTAAGCTAAACATAAATAAAGGTTTTGTCCTCAGAAGTCTCAAGAACATTATTATTGCTCTTTTGTACCAAAAAGTTAAATGCTTTTTCTGAAAACTTTAACAGTTTGGAAGGCATGATGAAAGGGTGCACTTGATTGTAAAGTATATATTGGGGCAAAGTTTTTCTCCTTGCATTTCTCCTATTTTTTTCCACCTTACTTAGTTTGAGATTTTTTGCAGCTGTCTACAGTAATTCTAGCCTGTTTCATCATTCACACCATGTATACTGATACAGGTAACAAATTAGTGAACCAGGTCAAAACACTCTTAATATCACATTTGACAAAATTTAGTGGTTTTCACATAGCTTGTTTCCATGGAAAGCAGTTAACACCAAAATGTTTTTAGAAGAAGCTATTGGGAGAAAAGAGCAATCTCAGAATGAATATATTAATCTGCAAGTATATTGCTATCCACATAGTTCAAAGACCTTATTCTTTGAAGAAATAAAAGAAAATCAACCATCATTCACCATAACATTCAAAATAAACAGCATTTATTTAAAATTTACTCTACAAATGAAGGAAAATGGTCCCTAAGATAAGAATAAAATCAATCACTACAAAGAGATCACAAAATGATTGATATGATGGATTAAGAATAAATCAATAAAAAATTTTTTTAAAAATTTGAGAAATGTAACCCAGGATTTCCAAAACACAACAAAGCGAAACAAACAGACAAAAACATAAGAGTGGTAAGCAATAAACAATTCAGTCTCTCTGAGATTCCGAATCCAGACACTACAAACACTAGAAAATAACAACCTGGGGAAGAGATTGAGAGAGAGAGAGAGAGAGAGAGAGAGAGGTTATATTCCTGGAAACTGGGAACCAGGGAAAATCTGAGAGAAAAGTCAAAACCTACCAAAAATTGAAAAGATAAATCACACTGTAGAGAAGGGAAGCAACAAACTGCACTGTCTCCCCGACTCAGCTTGTGCTTGTGAGAAAGGAATAAACAAGGCAGGGAACTCTTGAGCTTCAGGGAGAAACACCACAGTGGGACAAACCAGTGGATGCTGTGAATGCAGTAGCTGGTAAATTATTTCAGATCACACACCTGCTCTACATCGTAGGAAGAGGGCTCCTCTGGATGCCATTCCCAGGATGGGTGGCTGAACCCTGAACTCATGGAAGCTACAGGAAGGCTTCAAGTTAGTGCTCCCATGTTCAATTCATACAGTGACTACTTTAGGGTCAGCCACAGGAGACAACCACGGTCAGGCTGGCAAGATACTGTCTGAGGGGTTTGAGCTAAATAATGTGGGCTCTACCCCTACATCCAGAGGCCAGGCTCAGCCAGATTTGCTATGAATTTGAAAGGAGCATCCCAATCCTCTTGCCTGCTGATGCCTGAATCCATCAGGGATCTGGGGTCTGGCTGCTTTCACTATATACCAGTATCAGCAGGGATACATCTTGACTTAGGCACTTTCCCCCAATTGTAAATCTCAAAAAATAACCATACATTTGACATCACAGAGGAATTTCTTGTTTTCTTTTCTTTCTTACTTACTTTTTTCTTTCTTTCTTTTGTTGCATGCTCTTTTTCTTTTGTGCTTGTTTGTGTGTACATTGTTTAAGTTTCACTTGGTTTTGTTTTTGTCTTTTTCTTTTTCCCTTCTTTCCTTTATGCTTTCTATCCCCATTAGTGTATTGAGGCTTTGGGAATTTTCCTTTGACTTTGTGCCTTGCTTTTCATTTCTTTTTCTTGCTTCATTTTCTTCCTTTATTTTTCTCTTTTTTTCCTATACATTTTTCCTTTTAATTTTTACTGTGTATAATTATTTTTTCTCCCAGTTTTTCTTCTGTTTTGTTTTTCAACAGTTTTTCATTTAACTTTACCTAATTCTGTAAACATACTTCTATTCTCTAGTAGGACCTTTTGAACAACTCCTATTTTTTTCACTCTTAAGGAATTTTTGTTCAGTTTTTTGTACTGGGGATCGAACTCACAACCTCGTGCTTGCTATGTGGGTGCTTATGCCCCTGAGCTAAAACCCTGGCTTATTTTTTTCATTCTTATATCATAGAGTCTAACATATTCCCTTGGCTTGATCCACTGCATACATAAAAGTCCCATTGGCTACCTTGAATCACCAGTGATTAGCTATTTAACATCATATGCTAGTGTTCAAATCAGAACCACCTAGAAAAGAGACAGAAAAATTAGAGCCCTATTGTGAACCTGCTAATGTTTGTAAGTTTTCCTCTTGTATTATTATATTCCAAAACTCTATGTCTTTAATAGTATATCCATAAAGCATTGTGAGTCTTTTGATAATTAGTTAACTCTGTAAAATCACTGTTGAATTTTTCTACCATTATCACAGAGATAGCTGTTGCATTTGGTTCGTATTAGCTGTGAGTCAGTATCTGGGTTGTCTTAATGTGTATGCTATAACTGCAGACCACAACTCTAGGTTTAAGGGTATCTTTATACACAGTTTGTCTTGGAGGATAGTATTATTGTTTATTCACTTGATATTAACAGGGTCTCAAAATTAATTGTTGCTTTTCTCTGCAAAGTATCACTCAGATTAACTTTGGGACCTTAACAATACTATAATACAGTTCTACAGAACTTCATTGTTGGGCTATCTATACTGGATCCTCCCCTCCAAAACTAAGCAAGGTAGTCAGATCTTGAGGCCATGGCAAAGGATTATAATTAGCTATGATCAAAGTACAACATTGAAAACCAACTAAAGAGATCTCTTTATTAGCAATGTAGACTTTAGACTCTCAAAACTTCAGTGACAATCAAAATAAGCAAACAAAAAATAATATTAGATATGTGAGAAGACAAGGCAACAAAATGTCTCCCTGAACCCTCAATTCCCCAAGACCCAATCTAGGGGGCACCAAAGAAAAGAATAAGCCATACATCTGAATTATTCTAAAGGATAACAGGATGTCATGGTTTATGTTTGTGTCCCCCAGGCCTCATGAGTTTGAATTCTGCATTTGTTATTCGTTCATTGTATAGTGCTTGGATTGATGGTGTTAGTGCTACACCCACTTAGGGGTGGAGCCAGGATGTGATGTAATGGCAGGAAGAAGGTGTGTCTTGCTCTCTTTCCTGGTTCAAGCTTGCTGTCAGCAGCTGCCATGAACTGCGGTCCAGCCGTGCCTACCTGTCTTGGAGCCAACTGAGTGTGGACTGAAACCTCCAAAAACTGTAAGAAATAAACCTTTCCTTTCCCAACTTTGGGCTTCAGGTATTTTGTCTCAACAACAAGTAAAAAGTAACTAAGACACAGGAAGACTTAGTTCTTTGAAATAATAAATAAAATTGACAGGCCTCTAGCTTACCTTACTTTAAAAAGGAAAGAAAAAACTCAAATTCATGCAATAAGGAATGAAAAGGGTGAAATCACTACAGACCCTATGGAAATACAAGACCGTCAATACTTGTTTTGAAAACATGTACTCTCTTAGGCTTGATAACACAGAAGAAATGGACAGATTCCTAGAAACATATGAAGTACTAAACCTGGATCAAGAACATGTAAAACTGCTGAATAACCTAATTTCAATGAATGAAATTGAAAATGTAATTGAATCCCTGCCAACAAAGAAAAGCTCAGGTCCAGATGGATTCACTTCAGAATCCTACAAGAAATTTAAAGAAGAGTTAAGACCAAAACTCCTCAAACTCTTCAATGAAATTGAAAGGCAAACAATCCTCCCTAACTCATTCCTGGAAACAAACATTACTGTAATAACAAAACCTGAGAAAGACCCAACCAAAAAGAACTATAGGTTAATCTCCCTAATGAACATAGATGCAAAAATTCTCAGTAAAATATTGGCAAACAGAATGCAGCAAATCACCAAGAAGATTATACATCATGACCTAATGAGATTTCTCCCAGGAATGCAGGGATGGTTCAATATACTCAAAGCAATAAATGTAATCCACCATATCAATAGAGCCAAAAATAAGAATCATATGATCATTTCTATAGATGCAGAAAAAGATTTTGATAAGGTCCCACACTGATTCATGATAAAAACCTTACAGAAAATTGGAATATATGGTCTTTATCTCAATATGATAAAAGCCATTTATGGAACACCAATAGCCAGCATCTTATTAAATGGCCAAAAACTGAAAGCCTTTACCCTAAAACCAGGAACAAGACAAGATGTCCATTATCACCACTCCTATTCCCATATAGTACTGGAAATACCTGCCAGAACAATTAGACAAGAGAGAGAATTAAAAGGAGCAAAGATAGGAAAATAAGAAGTTAAATTTTTATCTGCAGACATGCAAATAATACTCTACACATGTGATACTCTACACAAAATACCCCAAAACTCCATTGAAAGACTCCTAGGTATAATAAATAAATTCAGTAATGTAGCTGGTTACAAAGTTAAGATTCAAAAATCAATAGCATTCCTATACACTAACAACAAAAACACAAGAGAGAGAAATAAGAGAAGTCACACCCTTTACAATAGCATCCAAGAAAATAAAATACTTAGGAATTAATCTAACAAAAGAAGCAAAGAAATCACCAACAGAATAAAAAGAAAACCCACAGAATGGGAAAAAATTTTAGCCAGCAACCCCTTAGACAAAGGATTTATATCCAGAACATATAAAGAATTGAAAAACATCAAGCCTCACAAATTCAAAAACCCTCTCCAAAAATAGGCATCTGAGAGGAACACACAGTTCTCAGATGAAGATATACAAATGGAACATAAATACAAGAAGAAATATTCACCATCACTGGTCATTTGAGAAATGCATATTAAAACACTGAGATCTCATCTCACTCTGGAAAGAATAGTTGCCATCAAGAAACCAACTGATAATAAATGTTGGCAAGGCTGTGGGGAAAAGGAGCACTGCTCCACTGTTGGTGGGAGTGTAGACTGGTGAAACCACTATGGAATCAGTATGGAGAATTCTCAGAAGACTAGGATTGGAAGTTCCATTTGACCCAGCTATTCCCCTCCTGAGTATTTTCCCAGGAAAACTGAAAACATCATATCACAGTGATATATGTACACCCATGTTCATAGCAGCATAATTTTAATAGCCAAATCTTGGAAACAACAAAGATGCCCATAAACCACAGAGAAGATGACAAAGATGTGGCATTTTATACAATAGAATATTACCCAGCTATAAAAAAGATGATCTTGAGGCCTTCATAGGCAAATGCAAACATTTTGAGGCTACCCTCACTAGTGAAATAAATAAGAATCAAATTTATAAATATCACATTGTGTCTCTAGTGTGAAAAGTAATAAGAAATGTAGGAGCAATAAAACCCAAAATGTGTAATTGCTATTATAAAAAAGAGAGGAAAAGAAAGTGCTCTAAAGGATATAACTGCATGTACATTTAAGTGTGTAGGATTGATAACCCTATTACTAATTTTTTGTTGAATAGTTGAATAGAACTGCTTGCAGTCTCACTGTTTGAATGTTCACTTTGTATGCTTTACTTTTGTAACTTAAACAACTATTTCTAAGAAAACAATATGTAATTATCAACTAGTGATTTCTTACTTTTTTTGAAATTGTGTATTATTTCTATCCTTTTTCTGTTTTTGTTTCTTTAAATAAAAAAAGAAGCAAAAGATCTATTCAGGGAAATTATGATACCCTGAAAAATTGAAGAGGGCCTTAGAAAATGGAACGACATCCCTTGTTCATGGATAGGAAGAATAAACATTGTGAAAATGGTCATTCTCCCAAAATTATTATACAGATTTAATGCAATCCCAATCAAAATGCCACTAGTATACCTCAGAGATCTAGAGAAATCACTCCTAAAATTCATCTGGAACCAGAAGAGACCAGGACTAGTAAAGGCAATTCTAAGCAACAAAGGCAAGGCAGGAGACATCACAATCCCTGACTTGAAGTTATATTACAAGGCTATTGTAATAAAATCAGCATGGCACTGGAATAGAAATGGACCTGAAGGTCAATGGAATAGATTAGAAGATACAACCACAACTCAAAACACACTCAACGATGTTATCTTTGATAAAAGATCCAATCACATTCACTGGAAGAAAGATAGTCTCTATTGAAGATTGGCTCTCTCTATTGGCTCTCCACATGTTGGACACTAAAACTAGACCCATGCCTATCACCATGTACTAAACTGAAGTCTAAATGGATCAAATATCTAAATATTAAAAGAGAAATACTAAATTTGTTAGAAGAAAAAGTAGGTAAAAATCTTGAAGACATAGGGTTAGCCCGAGAATTCATGAACAAGAATCAAACTGCACGTGAAATACTTCACAGAATCAATGACTGGGATCCTGTCCTATTAAAGAGTTTTTGCATGACAAAAGAAATCTCCAGCATAGTGAAAAGAAAGCTCATAAATTAGGAAAAAATCTGGTGAACAGTACTTGAGACAAAGGACTTCAATCCAGAACATATAAAGTATTAAAAAAATCAGATCCCCAAAATTCAAAGACCCATTCCAAAAATGGGCATCTGAGATGAACAGACAGTTCTCAGATGAAGAAATACAAATGGCAAATAAGTACATGAAAAAAACGTTCAGCATCATTAATCATTAGAGAAATGCAAATTAAAACCACACTGATTCCATCTCACTCCAGAAAAAATGGCCAGGATCAAGAAAACTACCAACAACAAATGCTGGAGAGGCTGTGGGGAAAACGGAACTCTCTTGCACTGTTTGTGGGAGTGTAGACTGGTACAACCACGGTGGAGGTCAGTCTGGAGATTCCTCAAAAAGCTGGGATTGGAAGTCCCATTCGACCCAGCTATTCCACTTCTAGGCATATTCCCAGAAGAACTGAAAACCTAATACTACAGTGATATATGTGCAACCCTGTTTATAGCTGCACAATTTGTAATAGCCAGATCTTGGAAACAACCTAAATGCCCATTAACTGATGGACAGATAAAAAAAGATGTGGTATTTTTATGCAGTGGAGTAGTACTCTGCTATAAAGAATGATCACATTGAGATATTTGTAAGTAAATGGATGCAACTTGAGATCATATTCATGAATATAATAAATCCAACTCACATGTGTGAATACTATATAGTCTCCCTCGTGTAAGAAATGGTAAGAGTACATAAGATACAAAACTCAATAAACACAGTGAAAGAATAAGAATTTGCTTAAAGGGAAAAATAGTATCTCAGGGAAAATGAAGGAAAAGAAAGAGGAAGGGAAAAGAAAAAATATAAAATTATTTTTTTATTTAAAGAGAAAGAAACAAAAAATGGAGAAAAAAGTGGAGAAAGAAAACAATTACAGAAAAATAAACAGTAAGAAATCACTAGTTGATGTTACATGTTGTCATTTTAGAAATAGTTGTTCAGGTTACAAAACTAAAGCATGTAAAGTGACATTCAAATAGTGACACTCCCAACAGTTCTGCTCAATGATCTAACAAAAACTTAATAATATGGTTATCAGTCCTACACACTTGTTTTTTATCTTAAAGAGGGTGATTAAACGTATCAAAACAGTTCATAAAGAAACAATTTTATAAAATTATATAAACACATAGTATAGCTAAGATGATTGTGCTACAAGTTCTATGAGTTCTTGGAACAAAATAGTTAACATTCATAGGATTGGAACAACAACGCCTATTATTGTATAGTGATCTGAGGAACTCTTAAAGATCATTATGTAAAATAACACCCTAGTTACACTCACACCACCTTGTTTTCTGTTCTATAGTCAGTGTTCTGGCCTCTTTGTCATTGTTGTTTATATGACTTTTGTTTCGTGTTTTTCTAGGAATTTGTTTTGTTTTGTTTTGTTTTCCCCTCTAATATAGAAGGAATAAGTATACATGTAGAGACTCATGCATGTGTAGAACTTCTAAGCAGTTTATGAGACTCAATTATATACTGCATGATGAAATGAATAGCTACTTCAAAGAAAAAGAGACAGAAAGGTTCCCAGTGCTGATTCTGTAGCGTCATGATGTGAAATCCAGCAATATTGTTATTTTTTGTTCAGAATTATTAGTCTGTTTTGTTTTGTTTAATTTAACGTAGATGAAGGTACAGACAGCTATTTTGAAGAGAATGAGAGACATTTTGGCAGCCATTGTTGACTTCCCTGTTGTCTGGTTTGAAGACCTAAAATGCCTCATTATCCTGTACTGATCAGTTTTATACTATTTTGTTTTGTATGAATTCATTGTATGTGAAGATATGGACAACTATTTGGAAGAAAGCAGGAGACAATGCGATAGTGAAGATCTCCAGATTTCTTTGAAATCTGTGTCTCTTACATTGTTTTCTTATGATGTGTTTTGTTCTGTTTAATTTTACCCTCTTTCAAATACATTTAAAAGAAAGAGAAAGTAAAGCTACAATGCTAATAAATCTAAAAGAATGAATGTACCTGGCAAGATTAGCAGTTAAGCAAAGGAAAACAATAAGCAAATTAACAACAGAAAAATAATGCAATGACAGGAATAAATCAATGACTCTCAGAAATAGCCTCAATGTGAATGATCTCAATTTATCAATAAAAGACGTGCATTGGAAGAATGGATTAAGAACAAAGTCCAACAATATGCAAGAAGATATAACATATAGGGCTGGGAATACAGCTCAGTAGCAAAGTGCTTGCAAGCACAAGATACTGAGTTTGATTCCTGGTACACACACACACACACACACACACACACACACAAATATATATATATACACACACACACACACATATACAAGCAATACATTTAGGTCAAAAGGAAACTTACATGTTAAAATCAAAGGATGAAAAATAATGTTTCATGCAATGAAAACCATAAAAAAGCAGATGTAGCTATCCTAAGTGCAAAGCAGATTTCATGCCAAGACTAATCAGAAGAGACAAAGAAGGTCAGTGCATTTTAGTTAAGAAAACAATTCAACAGGAAGAGATAACTATTTGAACTTAACTACCAAATACTGGAATTCCCAACTTCATTAAACAAATAGTAACAGACAAAAAATTCAAATGCAGTGGAGAAATTTGCCTCAAAAGGGCAGTTAAATTAGACTAAAAATGAACAAAGAAATATCAGAGTTGAATCAAACCTTCAAACAAATGAACTTAATAGATATCCAAAGAGTGTTTAATCTACAAAGAACAGCATGCACATTGTTCTCTGCAGCACACAGACTTTCTCCAGAATAAAGCACACACTATCCATAAAGCATTCTTATGTAAATTAAATGATTGAAATATCTCATATATATTATTAGATTGTAGTTCTGTAAAACTAGAAATCAATGGCAAAAGATATCACAGAAAATAAACAAACACAAGGATATTAATACCCCAAATGAACAATCAATGGATAACAGATGAAATTAAAGGTTCGATAGTTCATACCATCAAACAATAATGCCAGTATGATATACCAGTCCCTACAAAAACACAATGAAAGCAATATGAAAATGTACGTTTATAGTAGTGAGTTCTTTTCAGAAAAGCAGAGCAAACATAAATAAATAAACTAATTAGGCACTTCAAATTCCTAGAAAAACAAAAATAATCCAAACTAATAATTCAAACTAGTAATCCAAAGGTAGTAGAAAGAAGGAAATTATAAAGGTCACAACTAAAGTTAATGAAATTGAAAATAAACAATACAAAGAATGAATGAGCTAAAGACTTGGTTATTGGCATGATTAATACATTCACAATGGAGATATAATTCGAATGTCTCACTGCCAGGCAGTTCTGATTTGAATCCAGTTGTTCCCACTGGTTTAAACCACCAGTAGTAAATGCATGACTTCCCTTTAGGAAGCTTGTATCACTTCTTAGGGGTATTTGCTTACAATAATGCAAAGAAACATGTTAATTTAGCAGATCAGATGTCATCATATTATACTTTCTTAATGAAAACATTAAAATGGTATCTAAGGTATACAGCAGTTATAAATGCATATTATATACACCAGCAATGGGGTACTTGTAAGATTCCCAAACTAAAATTTATGAAATGAATTAATAATAAATAAATTTTTAGTTTTATGAAATAAATGAATTTATTTATTATTATAATTTTAATTAGTGTAAATAACATTAATTAATATTTATAGGTAATAACTATTCAAATCCAAACAACTAACTAATTAATTCCATTTGTACTACCAGTGATAAAAGTTGCCCAGTGAATCAGTCATAAAAATACCACTGGTAGTCCAAGCTGACGGGACTATATTAAACAAAATAGACAAACCTTTACTGTGCATCTTTTTATTACCAAAATAAGGAAAGAAAAGACATATTCACATTGTTACAAATGAAAAAGATGAAATCACAACAGATTCTGCCAAAATCAAGGAGATCACTGTAACTACGTTGAGAGCCTGTACTCTAATAAAACAGAAAATTCAGAAGAAATGGATAAATTCCAACATACATATGAACTACAAAAGCTAAACCAAGAAGACATAAAATTCTTGAGTAATTCAATATTAGTCAGTGAAACTGAAGCAATCATAAAAATATGAATTAAAAAATATACAGATTCTGATGGATTCACTTCCGAATTGTATAAGAAATTTACAGACAATCCAACAACAATACCTCTCAAAGACTTTAATGAAATCTAAAGGGAAGCAGTACTCCCAAAATCATCCTGAGAAGCAAGCAATATCCTGATTCCAAAACCAGAAAGAGGCTAAATTAAAAAAGAGAACTGCAGACTAATCTCTTCGATGAGGATAGATGCAGACATCTTCAATAAGGTACAGCCAAACAGAATGCAACAAGTCAAAAAGTTCATACATTATGTCCAAGTAGAATTCATCTCAGAATAGAGGGATGATTCAAAATGTGCCATTCAATAATTATAGTGTACCCCAGAAAAAGAGAAAGGACAAAAGTCACATGATTATTTTAATAGACTCAGAAAAATATTTGACAAAAATCTAACATCTATGCAGAATGAAAATCCTGAATAAAGCAGATATAGAAGGTCTTTGTCTCAGTCTGACAAAAAACCATCTATGATAAACCAACATCCAACTTAATACTTAATGGAAAGAAGTTAAAATTTTTTTATTTTAAAATAAAAATTAAGACAAAAATACATGTTTTAATACTCTTGTTCAATATAATTCTTGACACATTAGTCATAGCAGTTAGATGAGAGAGAGAAATAAAAGGGGTATGGATAGGAAAGGAAGAAGGTAAATTGTGGTGATTTGCAGATGACATGATCCTCTACATAGAAGATCCCAAAAATTCCACCAAGAGACTTCTATAATTAATGACCAAATTCAGTTAAACAGGATACAAAGATAATACTCTAAAATCAATAGCATTCCTGTACACAAATAAGAGACTCACCAAGAGAGAAATAATACTTTTACAATAGAATCAGAAACAAATCAAATACTTAAAAATCAATATTACCAAGATACAAAATGAAAAACCTCTACAATGAAAGGTATAGTATGCTGAAAAAAGATATTCCCTGTTTCTGGATAGGCAGAACCAATATGGTCAAAATAGCTATATGTATTTCCAAACTTGTAATACAAATTTGATACAACCCCAGTCAAAATACCAATAACATTTCTCACAAGATTATAGAAGGCAATCCTAAAACTCATATGGAACCAGAAGAGACCTAGCAATTCTGAGCAATAAGAGCAAAGCAGGAATCATCATAATCCTGAGTTTCAAGTTATACGGCAAAGTAATGTGATAAAAAACAACATAGTATTGATCAGAAACAGACTTGTGAATCAATCAAAAAGAGAACTCAGAGACAACTCCAGGATCACTTAGTTACCTTGTCTTTTTGACAAAAGGGTCAGATGTTTCCTCTGGAGCAAGAAATTCTCTTTAATAAATGGTACTAGGAAAACTAGCTGTCCACATGCCAAAGTTGAACTTATATCTCACCATGCACTAAACTAAAATTGAAACTCATCAAATATCTAAATATTAAAGCAGAAACACTTAATTTGCTGGAAGCCAAAATAGGTAAAATTCCTGAAGACACACGTAAGCGAAGATTTTCTGAGGACAAACCTCCTTGCATAAGAAACAGTGCCAAGAATCATCCAATGCAATCACAGTAAGTTAAGAAGCTTCTGTGCAGCAAAGGAGATTACAACATAGTGAATAGACAGCCTAAAGGATGGGGAAAAAAAGAACTGTGCTAGCTACTCTGAAAGGATTAATATTTGAAGAGCTCAAAACAAATTAGACATCCCATAGTTAAACACGCCATTAAAATCTGAGGCTCTGAAATGAATAGACATATCTCACAAGAAGTGACCAATAAATACATACAAATGCTCAGCATCTCAAGCCACTCAAGAAATACAAACTAAAACAACTCCGAGATTACATCTCATTCCAGAAAGGATAGTTACCATCAAGAAATCAACTAGTAGCAATTGCTGCAGGCCATGTGGTGGAAAAGAAATCTTTCTTTATTGTTGATGAGAGGACAAACTACTCACAACCATGGAACTCAGTATGGAGATTCATCAAAAAATTAAAAATAGAAATTCCATTTGATCCAGATATTCTGCTTCTAGTTATGTACCTTGTGGTATAATGAAGACATTACACCACAATGATGTATGCATACACATGTTTATAGCAGCAATTCATAATATCTAAACCTTGGAAACAGCCCATATGTTCATTAACAGATGAATGGATAAACAAAGTATATTTATACACAACAGAATACTGGTTTGCCAGGATAATCTTGAATCGCTTGAAGGAAAATGGATGTACCCTGAGATCATAATGTTAGGTGAGATAAATCAGACATATAAGCATAAATATCACATAATCTCTTATATAAGAAACTCAATGTATAAATAAAGTACAAAATAAGAGTGACAACAGAGAAAAAAGTTACTGTAGTCCAGCATGGAGAATATGTCAGAAAGTGTACCCTGATTTAGTGCAATTGTTTTACATATTTTTATGTTTCTTGACATGTTAATCTGGCTTTTAATGAATATGCATGATCATTAACATTATAAAGACATATAAAATAAATAAATGAACCTGATTATGGCAAAAAAAGAGAGGAAAATGGAAGGGGAAATAAAAGTGGAATTGAAATGTGTTGTGTACATGTACCAATTTGTAATATTCAATGTGTTCATTACCTACTTTAAATATGTACTCATAAAAATAAAAAATGTAACAAATAAAAAGTAAAAATTTAATCATTATACCGTCTTAACACAAGCATAAAAATGGTGATGAGAAAAGTAGAAAATTTAAAATGAAAAAAGGAGCATTATAGGGATGAAAAATGTATCTTCAATGAAAAATTTGTCCAATGCTATTGAGATTAGGATCTACACTGCTGAAGTAGTGTCCAGTGAACTGAAACTATAGCAAAACAGAAATCTTTGAAAAAGAAATTATTAAGAGAAAACAAATTGAAAAAATGTGCAATGATTTAGTGATCTGTGAGATGAACCAAACAATCTGTCATGTGTATTGTGACTCCCAAGGTCAGGCCAGAGGAGCAACTCACTGGAAAGTCAGACAGAATAAATATTTGATAGAAAAATGAATAAAAAATCTTCCACATTTAACAAAAACATTAAATACATAGATACTTGATTTAATGAACTTCAATCAGAATAAAGGCAAAAAAATTGCATCAAGGATTATTAAAACTCTCCAGAAATGGAGAACAGAGAAAGTATTTAAAGCAGGCTCAGAAACACAATACACATAACTAAACACAGATACATGTTAAAACAGAGTTCTTAACCAAAAAAAAACAAAAAACAAAAAACAAAAAAAAAAACTATACAATGTATTATGAAATAGAATAACATATTTAAAATGTCAAGAAAAAATATGTTGGCCTAGGATATTAAATACAAAGAAAAATCTCTCAAAAACAAATATCACATAAGGACTTTGCCAGATAAATGAAGAGATATTTTTTAAATATTTAATTAAGGTAAAGTAGAAAAAATTAAAAATAACATAAATCAAATCATGAAAAAAGATAAAATAGTAGATTCAGTATCTGATTACCTTAAGTGCAAATGACTCAAATATCTAAAAGTCAGAGGCTGTCAGACTGAATACACGAAAAAGCTGCCTATGAGGTTTTTACTAGATACCACTTGAATCATAAAACAGGTAAAGCTAAAGAATCTAAAAGGATAAGCCATAAAATAATACCAATAACAAAACAGCAGTGTTTATTCTGACATCAGAAAATAACATCATACTCAATTTTTAAATTATCAGGGATAGAAATCAGCATTCTTCTATGACAATAATAGCTATGTATCAAGAAAATGGAAAAATTTTATTCACATGGCTCTTAATAACATGTCTTCAAAATAAATAAATAAATAAAAACAACTAAGAATATAGCATTCCTTCCTCAGTAATTGACAGAACGAGGGTAAAAAACTAAGCATATAGATAATTTAAATAAACTACCAATGACAATTACTTAATTGATATATATCTGCCATTTTATCCTGTCACCCTATTATATTTGTTCTTGAGTATTAAGAGTATTCAAGATAATCAAAATAAAAATATCTCAATAAATTTTAAATTATTAAGATAATGCTGTACTTTATTTTTACTTTGCTTTTGAATATTTTTAATCATTAAATGAGACACATTTTATCAAAGTACTTTAGCATCTATTAATTTATGACACATTTTATATGCTCCTTGACATGTTAGTCTGGCTTTTAATGTGTATGCATTAGTGAGTATAGCATCGCACTTCAAGCTGGCTTTGAACTCACTCTGTAGCTCATCATATTATATTGAACCACTGTTGAACTCTTGTCTCAGTCTCTCAAATGCTTGCATACAGGTATGCACCACCATGTCTGACATCATCTTATTATTTTCCCTTTATTAACAAAATAAATGAAATATGCACATAAATATTCATAATAATCTGATTCAATCAAATCTCTTTATTGCATTTTTATTGCATTATTTACTTGTGTCTATCTTACTTAGATGTAAGCAGGCACGCAAGCATAATTCATGGTAGAGTAGGTGCTGCCATAATAACACGGACTGCTCAGGCGGAGCAAGCAGGGGTGGAGGTCAGGCACGGTAGGAGCTGCAGGAGTGACTGTGAGTATGGAGGGAGGCTCCCTCCCTTGGCAGCTGCTCACCTTTGCTGTGCTTTCTAGTTTCTAACAGGTACCGACTGTTGTAACATATATATATATATATATATATATATCTCGTAAGTCTCACCAGAGGCAAGAGAAAGATCAAAGGTAACTCTAAGAGCAGAACAGTATGTTTGCCTAATCTAAACTTGCTTGTTAGCTCACCTGAACCTTGTTTTTCCCAAGAAATGTAACCACTTTCTTGTTCTGTAGTGCACCACGAAACCCAACCCCCCACCCCCCCACCCCTGCATTGTGAGACCAGAAGCTATTTGCGGGTTTTACAGGATAAAAACCCTGCCCTTTAGCTGTTAGGCATGCAGTCTTCCATATTGGCTACTGGAGGCTGCGTCACCATGCCTGTGCTTTAATAAATAATTATTTTTCTTTCCAAATTATTTTCTTTGGCTCCTTCCTACCCCAGGAAGTGGACCACCACATTTGGGGGCTCATCCAGGATGGAATAACAGCCCACAGACTCAATTCCTGAGGACTGATTCACTGAGAGCAAGTACTGGAGGCTCCCATTTGACCTAAAGTGGTGCCATGAAGTCTTAATTTGGTTTAGGAGGGGATGCCCTCATCCTTGGGAGGTCGGATCTTTGTTGGGAATCCTAGATCATTTGTTTTGGAGTCTCTTGACTCATTTGGATCTTGGACCCCAGCAGGGCTGCCCTCCAATTTGATACTGGAATTTGAAGGGAAGCCTCCAGCCTAAATTCATTTAGTTTACCAGAGAAAGGTTGTTTTAATTCTTACCAGTACTGGTGGTTTGGTTTTGTGTCTTTGTGTAGTCTTATCTTGTCTCATGTCTTTTGTTCTAACTTTACCCTTACAGGACACTTGGGCCTGAGAGATCCTATGTGACCTTGAGGGTGCCGATGGTTTTCTTTTAAACCCCAGCTAACCCCCACACCAGACAAAGAAAATCCTAGGTTTTGTGATTCTCTCCATATTGTTCTGTCTCTTCTTGTATTTGCTAACCTTTTCTCTTGATTTCCTCCTCTCACAGAGAACCACAGCAAGCAACAATGGGTCAGTGCCAGTGCAAAAACTGCTCCCATGCCCCTTAGTCTTGTCTTGGATCACTTTAAAGAATTTAAGAGGCGAGCTGAGGGTTACCGGGAGCCTGTTTTCAAAGGAAGACTAGTGATTTTTGCTTCTCAGGAGGGGCTGATAGGGACAAATGGAGTCTGGCCCCTGACTGGATCCTTTGACATGGGCACTGCCCAGGCTGTCCGCTGGTATGTGTTTGGGCCCCCCAGACCAAATTGTTTACATTCAGATTTGGTTATATCTCATCTCTAGTTCTCCACCGTGGATTCATGGTTCCCCGCGAGTGGAGTGGTGGCAACATTGAAAACAAAACCAAAATCACCTGCGCCCAACTCCCAACCCTTGGTACCAGTTTTACCATCAGTGGACCCCCTGGAAGACGTCCTCCTCCCTCCCCCATGTCTCTTCCTAGAGACCCCTCACCCGACACCTCCCCCCACCCTCCCAGTCCTATCCAGACCCCAAGCAGACCCCGGCCAAATTCACCTGACTCCACCATGGCGGCGTCAGCACTCTGTCCCCTTCGGGAGGTTCACGATCCCTGGGAACTAGGGGACTCGATTTTTGTCTATCTCTCTTTGCTACTTCTGACTTGCATAATTGGAAGGGCCAAAAACCCCCATTCTCCAAGGATCCCTAAAACCTTATTCGTCTAATTGAATCTATTTTTTTCCACCCATCATCCCACCTGGGACAAGTCAGCAGATTTTAAGAGCTCTCTTCATCTCTGAAAAGTGAACTCGCACTTGCACTCTAGGGCGAAAAGGCGTCTGGACCCAGAAGGGACCCCCATGGCTGATCCAGAACGACTAGAGCACTTGTTTCCTGACCGGAACCCCAGCACATCTGGAGGTAGGGAGGCTCTGACCCAATATCGCTAACTGTTTCTAGCAGCACTTCATGAAGCAGCTAAGAAGCCCATGAATCTGTCCAAGGTGTCAGAGGTAAGACAATTGGCTGATGAGTCCCCTTCTGTATTCCTGGAGTGCCTCTTAGAGGCCTATAGACTCTATACTCCAATTGATCCAGTTGCATGTGATAATACAAGGGCTATTAATATTGCCTTTGTATCTTAGTCAGCCCCAGATATTAGAAAAAAATTACAGAAACTGGAGGGATTTGAGGGGATGCCCCTAAGTCAGTTAATAGAGATAGCACATAGGGTGTTTGACAATAGAAAGAGCTGGCAAGAGGCAAACAATAAGAAGGTCACAAAGGTATTAGAGCTGTTGTGTGAAAAAGAAGCTAAGCAGAAACAAAAAGAAAAGACAAATGAGAAAGACAAAAAACGGACCCCACTCAAAAAGAACCAATGCCCTATTGTAAAGAAACAGGGCACTGGTGAAAGGACTGCCCCAAGTTAAAGGCAAACATGGAAAGGGATGACAAGACTTTGTTGAGCCAACAATGAGGGTGTCAGGACTCAGATGACCCTCTGAGCCCTGGATAACTTGGCAATTGGGGGGAAAACCAGTAAATTTTCTGGTGGACATGCGTGCAATTTATTCTGTTCTAACTCAACCATTGGGAACTCTGACTGACAACAAAGTAAATGTGGTCAGAGCCACCAGAGGGTGAAAATCATACCCAAAGGTGGTGGCCTAGTTAACTTGCCCTGGGAAAAGGACCACTATGCATGAATTTCTATGGGTTCCAGAATGCCCCGATCCACTGCTAGGCAGACCTTCTTCGTAAGTTAGAAGTCCAATTGAGTTTTCAGGTAGAGACCCACAACTGATTCTGGGAACAACACCTGGGAAACAAATCAAGGTACTTGCCTTCCTTCCTGAAGGGGAAAATCATCTCCTGCTGGGAGATGATCCCACTCCAGAGACTGATAGAGATCTCTTGCAGGCTTGGCAAGCAGAGATACCAGGAGTCTGGAATGAAAATAACCCCCCTGGTCTGGCAATAAATCAAGTTCCTCTGGTAATAGATTGCCCCAGGGGTCTGCCATCAGCTTTAGACAATATCCAATAAGTTTAAACACTTCTGCCCGATGAGGATCAGTCAGCCCCATTCCCTGAATGCTCCACCTTGCTTGACAGCTACCAGAGCCTTCCATCTGACCTGACTGACAAACCTCTAGAAGGGGAACATCATTCTTCTCAGATGGTAGCAGCTACATGTACCAAGGTAAATGAGTTGCAGTGGTGGCTGTGACCTCCAAGACCTAGATTTTGTGGATACAGAGGCTGGAAGCTGGCACTTCTCTCCTCAGCGAGCTGAACTCATCGCTTTGACAAAAGCCTTGAAACTGGCTGAAGGTAAGTGGATTAACATCTACACCGATAGCAGATATGCTTTTGCTACCGCTCATGTACATGGGGCAATTTGTCAGGAGAGAGGACTATTGACCTCAGCAGGAGATAAAATAAAAAATGCCCCCCAAATATTAGACCTGCTGGCAGCAATTTGGTTACCTGAGAAAGTGGCCATCATACATTGCAAGACCCACCAAAAAGGAGATGACCCCGTTACCAACGGAAACAATTTGGCTGATATGGCAGCCAAGGAAGCTGCCATAAAATCAGTGGGGTCTGAAGAAGGGGACATAGATAGAGGAAACCACTCCTACCCTCTTGCTAATGCCTCCAACATTATCAGAACCTGTGTATACACAAAAGGACCTCCACTTGGCCACCCAACTCCAGGCGAAGCTGGACATTCCAGGGAGCTGGTTACCAGATAAGAGAATCTTGCTGCCTGAAGTCCTCGGACAGGAGCTCATTCAGCAAGCTCATCAGTCCACTCATTTGGGAGGATCAAAACTAGCCGAGCTCTTTTGGGACCAATTCTTTATACCCCAGCTGTCCAAATTGACAGCGGCTGCCAGTTCAAGATGTCCTCAGTGTCAATTAGTTAATCCAAAATGACTACTCGTTTTTGGGGAACTTCCCAGCACTGGGAAATAGACTTGACTGAAATGAAGAAGCTGGGTCTCCAGGGACACAAATACCTGCTAGTGATGGTTGACACCTCCATTGGGTGGGTGGAGGCATTTCCCATCAGGTTAGAATCAGCTCTTACGGTGGTTAAAAAGTTGTTATATGAGATCATTCCTCATTTTGGCCTACCCTTTTCTATGGGGTCTGACAATGACCCAGTTTTCATAGGCCAGATAACTCAAAAACTAACCCAGGCCTTGTAGATTGATTGGAAACTTCACTGAGTGTACCGGCCTCAAAGCTCAGGGCAAGTAGAGAGGCTAAAAACTGGTGATAATTGGGTACGTCTCCTTCCTGAGGACCCTATGTACTTTTTATGTTTCTGATATATCCCCTTTTGAAGCCATGTATAGGAGGCCTCCTCCTCTCATTCCAAAACTCTCTGAAGAAAAATTGGTGAAATTGACTAATCAAGATCTCATTAAGTCCCTGCAGTCTCTTCAGCCAGGCATTATCTAGTACCATTCAGGACATTCAGGATCAGATAGATTCCTTAGCTGAAGTGGTCCTTCAAAATAGAAGAGAGCTAGACCTCCTGACAGCAGAACAAGGAGGGATCTGTGTGGCATTGCAAGAACAATGCTGCTTTTATGTAAACAAGTCTGGCATTGTTGGAGATAAAATCAAGAGATTGCAGGAAGACCTGGAAAAAGGAAAAGAGAGCTATTTGAAAACCCCCTTTGGAGTATCTGGAATGGAATCCTGCCTTATCTTCTGCCCTTGCTTAGACCGTTGCTAGGATTGCTACTCTTGGTTTTAATAGGCCCTTGTATAGTCAATAGGCTAACTACCTTTATCAGGCAGCAAGTAAAAGATGTGAGATTGATGGTGTTACGCCACCAAGGTTATGAAAAGTTACTGGTTCACCATCAAGATTAGTTCTCAAATCTTCCCCAAAGATTTGGAGAAAACACAAAATCAGTGGGCAATGCTGTAACCTATATATACATTAAAAAAAAAAAAAAACCCTCATAAGTCTCCCCATAGGCAAGAGAAAGATCAAAGGTAACTCTAAGAGCAGAACAGGATGTTTGCCTAATCTAAACTTGCTTGTTAGCTCAGCTGAACCTTGTTAGTCCCAAGAAATGTAACCATGTTCTTGTTCTGTAGTGTACCACGAACCCCCACCTCCCTGCATTGTGAGACCAGCAGCTGTTTGTGGTTTTACAGGATAAAAACCCTGCCCTTTAGCTGTTAGGCGCACAGTCTTCCATATTGGCTACTGGAGGCTGCGTCGCCAGGCCTATGCTTTAATAAATAATTTTTTTTCTTTCCAAATTATTTTCTCTGGCTCCTTCGTGGACCACCACACTGACCAATTCAGTCCTTGACCCAGGGCTTATCATTCTGGATCATCATGTTTTCTTTGTCCAGCACAGAACCTGATACACAGTAGATTCTACTTTTTGTTGAATGGATAAATGAATGAATGAATGAATATACTGTCGATGTCCGCTCCCGGCCGGCAGGAAGGACACACGACAAAGTCTGGCAGTGGACAACCTTTTCTTTTATTTTTCTTCTCCGTACAGCCTGCCCTGGGATCGCTCCCAGCCGAAGCCTCCTCTGGTCCGCTCCCCGCGGCTCCTTCCGGGCTTCGCTCCGAAGCCTCTACCGGTCCGCTCTCCGCGGCTCCTTCTGGGCTTCTACTTCCGGGCTTCTTCTTCCCCCCCAGGGGTGGCACCAGTATATATACGGATACAGTGTCCAATCATGTTAAAGTGAGCAAGGCAAGCTGATTGGCTAACATCATCAGTTGCCAGGCAGACTATATTGTTGAGCGGGTTGCTTACGCGGTAAGCAGGAAACTAACGTGCTCGATGGGAGGGGTAATCTACCTCAGGCTTTGCTCTTTACTACAGGCCTCACGTCCGCCAAGTGAGGCGACCGGGCTCGGGGCTGCGGCTCCCAACAATATACTTCACTTAAGATAAAACAGAAGACAATTTGAAAAGACTATGGCTTAACCAACAGCAAGAACAATGCTCTGAGCTTCAGTGAGCAAAGCAGTGTAAGGAGGAAAATAGCTTGACCATGGAGGACTTTTTTATGTAATTTTTATTATTTTTATTTTTACTATTATTAGTAGTAGTATTTTTGAGACACTGTCTCACTATGCAACTCAGGGTGGGCTTGAGCTCACTTGTAGCCCGAACTGACTTCAAAAGCACAGTGATCCTCCTGCCTCAGCCTCCAGAGTGTTGGGATTATAGATGTGCACCACCACACCAAATTTTTGGAAGGTTTTGAACTTTTAGAGTAGGTGATTTTACTTTCCCCTGGAAGTACTGGGAATGCTTTTTAACAAAGTTGACATATTAACATACTACTTTAAGAAAATTCAATGGAAATAATGCAACAAATTAGGGTGATGTTGCGGGAGCTCAAGTGGAAGCCAAGAACCAAATGGGAACAATGACTGTGACAATACTGCCATGATATAAGACAACGTAAATGGTGATGTCAGTCATCATTTAAAGGGGACTAAGCTTGAAGAAATTTAGAAAAGTTCAATCTCTCATCATTTAAAAATAATGATCAGTTTGGAGAATTGTTTTCTAAACCCTTGGTATTATTTTTCTCTCATATTATGCTCCTTATGTGTTGAAATTTTTTATAGACACAATCAGTCTACTAGCCAGTTAATAAACCTGATTTCTTCCCACTTAGCCCTACACAAAGTCCTTTATGTATTACTAAAAATATTTCTCAATTTTAAAACTGGAGAAATTGTTGAACTGACCTAGAAAAAGCTACTTATTTGGAATTGAATTTATTTGAAATTAATATCTATGGGAACTTTATTTACTGCTAGGCATTCTACCATGTCATACAGAGAACATTTTGTACATTAAAAGGCTTTATTCTATTTTGTTGTATCATTTGATTAAAATGGGAATGACATTCCCTTGGGTCGCTGATCTTCTGTCCTAGGAGCTTTTGTGGTTCACTGTTCATTTTGCTCAATAAGTGCTCCTGTGGTTGTGTGTGACAGGTTTACGGTGAGAGGATGAGGTTGTCCCAGGATAGGAAGGAAGGACAATGTCTATGGAGGGGGATTCTTAGTTCATCTGTTTTATGCACACCCCAAATAAAAATTCCAGAGCTATTTTCTGGCTTCAAGATTTCTGGGCCATTTTTGCTGTTGATAATTACCATGATTTTCAAGGACCATTCTGTAATTCTAATTCAGTGAGTTTTTAAACCTGGCACAGTATTGCTCTTTAGTACTTACTACTAAAGAAGCAATTGTATAGGAAAACCAAATAGTCCTGACATTTCTACTTACCAGGTTTCACTTACAGTTCATTTCACAGAATGACAATTAGAAGAAACAAGGAAGGGCTTTGTTTTGTTTTGTTTTTCCAGACTGGTTTCAAGGAACACTACACACAGTCTGTCTACACAGTTGTTTGGTTGAAGAAAATGTTTCCACTCATCTTACAGCTGCATTGTAATGGAAAATTGCTCCAGGTGCCAAACCCACCAAGAATGTTCACATCGCCAAAGAGGACCTCTGCCCTTGAATACTGCACATTTCTCTTGACTTCAATAGCACAGCCACAAGTTATAAAGTGAAACAGGGCTCTGGAAGCAGGACAGGAGCAGTCAGGCTCAATTTATCCCTACTCTCTGTTGATAAGCAAAAAGATGTTTTGTAAAATGTCAGGTGAAGAGTTTCAAACGGGAAGACGGCAAGATAATCTTTTCAGGATTTGGCTACTGGCCTCAGAGTTGCCCCTCTGCAGTGAGAAGGCTTGCTGTGTGGAGGGCTTGTGATGTTTATTAAAGATGACTCAGAACATTAAAAAGACCCACAGAGACATTGTAGCTTCTAAGGCTGTTTTGACATCCCTTACTACAGTGTGCTATAAAGTCATATTAGAGATATTATTACTGGTACATGTTATTGTTAGTTAAATTACAGTATATCTCTCATTCAATTTAAAGCTGCAGAAAAGTGAAAATTTCCAATACCCAAGGAAATTATTGTGTAAGAAATTGCATTGCCCAAACTAATCTGAGAAATGAATGATTCATCTTAGGTATTCATGAAAGACACCATACTATTAGTCTAATACATAAATAAATGAAGTGAATTATCTCATATCTATATGTAGCTTTATCTGGCTATATCAATTCCTGGGATCATATTTATGAATTCATGTGCATAATGTAATTATAAAATATTCATCATGGTTTCATTGTACAAAAGTGTAGAAATTACCTTCATACTCAAAGTTTAAGGTAAAACCCCTAGTTGAATAAAAGGGTTTTGGCTTTTCCTTTTAGAGGGATTTACAGGATTCATCAGTGGGTATAGTTCACATTAGCATCCAGTGACATTGCTTTGTCTGTATATATTTCTAGCTGTCAACAGAATGTCCTGAGGCAATTGCATCCTGATTCTATAGCTATCTTCTATTCTTTTATAATACACAAGGGTCTAATTTTCTATCAGCAAAGCATGAAATCATGTAAGAATGCCACATAACCAGCATGTGCAAACAAGTAGCTCTTTTTCTGCACATAAAAATGCTTCATAAAATAACATATAAATTAAATCTTCTTATTCAAGTAAAGAGCTTGGAAATTGAGACCTTTCATAAAAAAAATTAGTTTTCCGTACAGAGCTGACAGTGTCATGTAATTCAAGTAAATTTGTCCCCCACTTTACATGTTAATATGTGTGACCCTATCTTTTTCTTTGATTTACAGTGGAACTATTTTATATCAGGAAGCTTTTATGGTTACAGAGAACCGGCATGTTAACTTCATTAAGATCAGTATTTAGCAATTATGAAATTAACAAAGTGATGACTGGAGGATATGACTTGCATCCAACTATGTTAGCTTTAACACTCATTCAACACTGTGAAGTGAAAGGACATAGAAACCAAGTGCTCATCTTTATTTATTCATAGTTTGGGTACAGTGGGACAGGCAGTCAAAGTAAACATGAATCCTCAAAAATGACACTGTAAAATATACTAAATGATGCATTCAAGATTTCCCTTCCCTCTCTGGAAAATATCTAAGTTTGACAAAGTGTTTGAAATTATCAATTCAATGATGCCCTTAAAAGGGTTAGCTTTGGCATATATTTAAAATGCAGTCAAGACATATGTCTTTTCTGCTGCAAGAACTACAGGAAGCCTGGTTTAACATCAGTGAGATGACTGAAACTGCTTAAATTATCACTCACTATATGCATCTCCTATTTCTACAACTACAGGGTATTTTTAAACATTCTTTCTACATAATGTACAATTGACTTAGCACATGGCATTCATATGTCTAGCATTAAAATAACTTGTTGTAATTTAAGCAAACACGTTTTAAATAAAAGGGAGCTAACACTTCTAATCTCCAATGCATTACATGAAGTGAAAGCTTCCATAAAAATAGATTTCTCAGGCAGCCAAAGACCATAGAGACTAGCTTTAAGAAATATATGAATCTTTTAGTTACCCTCATATATTTCAATAAATCTCACTGACCAATTCCACCAATGATGTAATGCTGCTGACAAACTACACTGAACACAGAGGGGCACAGAATATAAATGCATTTTTCCTACAAAATAAGTTTTATTTTCTTCTGTTTTCTAAACATTAGCAATCAACGTAACAGTACTGTTCAAAACTATCTATCTATCTATCTATCTATCTATACACACACGTGTCTATCTATACACACACATATATGATAGATGATAGGTAGATTTTGTGAATTATAATTTATTTATAGCAGATTGCATATATTCAAGGAACTCACTTTGATAAGTTTGGATACAGGTAAGCATGGGTGACACCATCACAATGAGTGTAAAGTAAACACACCACACACCGCACTACTCATGTTTTGTGCCCCTTTAAAATTTCTCTCTCAGTTCTCTCTGCGGCCCCTCCTCAGTCCTCAAGTGTCAAAATTTAGTCATAATGGAATGCTTTGCACCGATAGCAGCTTGTTGATGATCTAGATTTCTTTATACTTTTTAGAACTTAGATAAATGAAGGCGTATTGTATATACTCTTTTTATTTGGAGGATTCAACTTCTTTTACTTCACATAGTTATTCTGTGAGTCTATGTGGTAGCACATACAAACAGTTCATTCATTTTTTGCCTATACAGGGTTCAATTTCTAAATGTTCCCTATTTTTTTTTTTATCCACACACTTGCTGGTGGGCATTTGGGTTGTTTCCAGTCTCAACCTGCTAAATAAATCTGCAAAAAATAATTCATGAATAAATGTTTGTACATCATGAACTGTCTTTCCCTTTGAGTAAATGCCTAAACATGGAATAATTGTTTAGTAGATATATATTTCACTTTGGTAAGAAGATGCCAATCTATTTTCCAAAATTGTTGAACCATTTCATTCTTCCTCCCGCCCCCCCCCCAAACAGTGGAACAGATTCATTTCCTTTTCCTTCTTACCAATACATGGTATAATCAATGTTTTTTTATGATTGTTGTTCTGGTAGAAATATGTTTGTGTGTGCTTTTAATTGGAGTTTTGGCAATATATAATTACTTTGAGCATTTTTCTTCTGATTACTTTGCATCTATATATCTTTTCTTGATGAAATGTCTTTTCCAATCTTGTGTTCATTTTTATGGTGTCAGGTTTTATTTGTTTGTTTCAGAGCTTTAGCAATTATATATATATATATTCTGAGTGGCTTTATTAATGGTATAAATTTATGTTTTCTAAAATAACTTAAATCCAAAGCATCTCTGATGCAACTCAGGAATGGTTTGGAAGCTTAGTTATTGATGGGATATTACATTCAACTTGAAATTCAAAGAACTCTGCAATCTAGACAAGAAGCAGTTTCTCCCATGTACATTTTGCAAAGAGACTTAAAATGACACACAATTATTTCTTCATGTTTGTTGTTATGTGAAGAAGGAATAAATTGCAAGATTTCTTTTATTTGGGTATAAATGTTGTGTATGTCTCCATTAACTTGTTTCATCCAACTGGAAATACCTGCTTCCATATCTATAAACCTACCATTGTCTTTGAACAAATGTCACACTTTTTTGAGCTTCAAATATCCATGACCATCACAATGCTTAGCACTAGCGTATTCCACAAAGTTACAGTAAGTGACTTAAAAGCTCCTTTACTTATACTGTTAGTGCACATGGTGGAAAAAACAAGTCCCTTACACAATATTATATTTATTCCTCCAAAATATATTATCGTATTTCAGTTTTAGCCAGAGCAGTAACTCTAGAGAAAGCAGTTATTTAAGGTCCAGAAGTGACTGGTGCTATGACTGCCCCTGGAAAAAGAAAATGCAGATTCTTTATCAAATGAGTACTGAACCAGAAAACAAAACAACGTAAACCCTTCACATTCTGAATTCCAGAACTGAGATAGACTCCTCAAGGAATTGGTTAAGATTACTCCCTGTCAAGCAAAGCAAACTCCGGAAGATTATGAAAGGCATCTTTCATCATACTTAGAAATTATGCTGCCATCTTTCATTATACCCAGATTTTTTAAAATGTATTTTTGTCCTTTGTGTAATATAGGATATATTCCCTTTAGTGGATATCAGCATAAAGCTCAGTGGTCTATTATTTTGACCAAGGAAAGATAGGATCAATTTACTGATATAACCCCTTCTTTTACATCTTGTAAACCACAAAACTCTCAAATGGGACAAGCTGTGAGAAGACTGGAAGGGATTCACTTAGCCAGAGGTCTTCTATGTGTGACCCACAGATGGCATAGTCAAATAATCATGCAAGCATGTGTGGACAGGTAATCAAATATGCGTTCCAAGTTATATATTCAAAAAATAAAGACACATATACTTTAGATTCTATACTGATCAAAACAATTTAAATTATTTTTGAATTTAAGTCCATTTACTGATATTTTTTTTTCAAACAATACAAATGGAAAAAACTGTAAGGACTGTCTAATGTAGACCATTCATTTGTTAATTTTTAAAATAAATCCTATACAAAATGACTGAAAAGCAATTTATAAACTCATTTAGAATTGTAGATTTTTAGCTTTGTTTGAATATAAAATTATCTCAAGAATTCAGATAACAGCAAAGAATTAACAGTGTAAAATAACTGTTTGGAAACAAATATACTTTGACCATTATTAATTAAGTATAAACCAAACTGGCATAAACACTATGAGATGCAAACACTTCATTTCTGGGAATGTCGAATTTGAAGAATAGAAGGAAGAGTTTAAGCCTTTTAAAGTACTAACAATTGATTCATCAGTTTATGTAATGAATTACAAGTTGGTCAAACACGTTAATTTAGAAACCTTTCATAAGCCTTGGGAAACAAAAAAATTATCGTATGTTAGGAGTTATGAAAGTCCTCATTTATTTTGGAAAATGTTTAAGTGCCCTGTCCTACTTCTGTTATTTATGTGGAAAAGTGCCAGAGAGAGAATATGCTCAGGAATTATTATAAAACCAAGCATTTAAAAGGTTCTAAAAAACATGTTAAAATTTATAAATTATTCTAAGAGGACAGACTGTTTTATAAATAGGAAAATAATGGAAGTAATTGATAATATACAAGACAATTTCCTTGCTGAGTTTTGATATAATTCCACCAAAAATTTAGATGAGTAATTTAATAAACTGCCAGTAGAATAAAAACGAAACCAAAATTATTGTACAAACTATGTACGCACAAGAAGAATATACTCTAGAGGTATTTATTATATATAATGGAAGAGGAAAAGAAAAGAATTTGTACACCTCTTATATATTATGCAGTAACTTATTAGCAAATACAAGATATTTTTCAATGTAGATTACTGATATAAAAATTACTTCAATTGGATATCAGTGGAAATAAAACAAAAAATGAAAAATAAAGTTTTAAAAGTAATGAGAGAGTATATATCAATTCAAATTTATTTAAAAGAATTTTCAAATATTTGATCATTAAATGTGTCTAAAACATTACTTCTGGTTTTTTATTTTTTGTTTTTGTTTACATTTTTTGAGCAAATAAACCTGTCTAAATTTGGGTCTCTATAAAAAGCATTTTCATGAACTGCAAACTTCTTTTTCATGTCAGAAAGACATAGAGCAAGAGGAGCCGGGGTTATAGCTCCTGGCAACTGCCAGGAGGTGAGTTGGAGTCCCAGTCTAGGGAAGAGAGAGAGAGAGAGAGAGAGAGAGAGAGAGAGAGAGAGAGAGCAATCTACAGTTTTAGAGGAAGACCATTGCAGATGCTAGATAAACACTGAATGCAAGGAAATCAAATCATGTATCAACAGCTCTACTCCAACCTTTCCTTTGGAAACAAGAAGAGAAGAAGCCATGGGCCCTTCCATAATGGTCTTTCAACTGTACCGCTGTAGTGTAATGCCTTCCAACAAGCTGAAGCTTAAGAAGAAATGATGAACGCACAGATTCATTGGGCCTCTGACTGCGAGAGAGAGAGAGAGAGAGAGAGAGAGAGAAACAGAGAGAGATGGAGAGAGAGAGGGAGGCAGAGAGAGAAACCTCCAAAAGACCAGTATTTTAAGAAATCTTCAATACCAAGTTCTAGCCATAGTTGAATAAATAAAAATGTAGCCGTGACACATAGAAAAAAAGCTCCCAGCTCCAGAAAGAAGATCAGAAACTGACTAATTGATGTCTACTCTGACCACATCAATGAATGTCCTGCCATACTCAGTCGTGCAGGGCAGGCTGTGAGAACCAAAAAATAAAATGCACACAGTCTCTGCCCATCGGGAGATCTAGTGTGCTCTGGTGGACTGACAGGCCCCTAAGCTTGCCTTTGCCTGAGAATTCAGTAATTTAAGAATAATATTGGCTGGCATACTCCAATTTTTTCTCTCTCTTTATTTTCTCTCTCTTCCAAAGATAAGGACAGATAGTCTTTGTTCTCTAGATATATGAATTTGGCTACTTACAAATAACAAAGAATAATCCCAGGATTGTGCTAAATAAAAACAGTAATGAGTCTTTATTATCTTGCTATTGACAACAAAGCAAAATTTCTTCTTGTGATTATCATTTTTGGCATTCACTCAGGATATTGCATAATTGTTTCTTTTCAAAAGACATGATTTTAATTGCAGAACACTAACATTATTTTAAAATCAGTTTAGTTACATGAAGCTTCATCTACTAACATATTCCTAAATGTTAGCTCACTGCTCCTTCTCCAAATACAGGATCATCAGTAAAAAAAAGCAAAAACACTTGAGTAACTTTTCTAATTCTTACCTAGGTAGCTTAGATCAATTCCTTATGTTTCCATTAAGCCTTCTACCTTCTGACTATATGGACTTCAAATAAATAATTCCTCTCTGTAATTTATCATGTACTTAAAAACATACTTACTGTAACTGCAAGAAATGTAATTATGTTTTCCATGCCCCAAATACAGTGTTAATTCATTCTATCCTCGAGATCAATGTGAGATTATCTCAGAATTGAAATGTATTCCTTCAACAGTTGAATATTTCAGTTTTCGTGCATGAGGATTTAGTGTTTTTTAGAGGAAAAGAAAAAAGAAGAAGAAAAGAGAATCCTATATTTCCAATGTCTAAATTCTAGGTGCTCCTATATTTACAGGAAGGCAATTTTTTATGATTAGTATTTAATATCTTGCACATGTAAATTTGATAGTAACTATAGTTTTTTTTTTTTTTTTAAAGCGTGGTTCAGTTTCAAGTTTTAAAATCTAGCTACAAAAGTATGTTGTGAAGCAAGTTTTTCATTTTTTGTTTTAGGAAGCCATTGGTAAATGTGCTAGAGTTATCAAAATAACCAGAGTTTAAAACTCAAAAAATTTACTCTATAAATAGTTCATGTACTATACTTTCAAATAATTTGATATGTCTGAATTTTGGAAAAAATCTTCCATTTACTATATGTTATTATTTCTGAAAAATGTTATTATTATTCACGTAAAAGTATCTTCCAGAAAAAGAACTGTCTTATTGCTGCCTTTTAAAAACTATCTTAATAAATGCTTTACAGTGTTGGTTGTGAACATCATTACCAAGAAGGAAGATGACATTTTATCAATATTATAGTATTTTTAAGGAACATTGTGGCAATATGCCACTTCCAAGGATTTTTATTAAAATGAGAATTAATACAACAGCAACATAAACAGATGCCTATTTTATACCAGTTTTAGTCATAATATTCCAAGTGCTATAAACTGTTGACTCAGAGCAGATGTATACACATTTTCATATTTATTATTTTAAAAACTTCTTCCCTCCTAAAATCTCATGGCAAGTTTTTTATTGTATGTAAATTAGCAGCATTTGATTAGGTCCTGAGGCAACTTCACCTAAGTGTTCAGAGGAATAGCATGGGATGTAAGGAAGAATATTTCATCACCGAAGTGTGTTTTCCCTTGGGGGACACCACCATTTGATTTTGACATTTATTTGTCCTGTGCTATAAAGGACAAAACTACAGTTACAATTTTTTATACTGTGCAATAGCCACAGTGTCAAAAAAATTAAATGTAAGAGAGTGTGTTTTCTCACAAAACAAGCTCCAGAACCAAACTTATTAAATAAATCCCTGGTTAAAATCATATTACATTAAAAAATATCATTTGACGAGTACACCGTGTTCAGTGCATGTAGAAAGGATCCGTGAGAAATCAACCTGAAGAAACAGGATTGCATCTATTAGCTGCATGGAGTTTTGTTGGCTCTCTGTACCAAAAATAATAATAATTAAAATGAAGGTTCAATATAGAATTATTAAGTTTTTGATTGTCTTACAACATTGTTAGAATCCTGAAACTATGGTGTTTCCTGATAGTTAATTTAGTTTATAGAATAATGCCTAGATATTTTGCAAAATATGTGTTACTGAATTCTAACTGTTTTAGGAGCCATTTTAAAATTAAAGAGCTTGAGGTATAGCTCAGTGTTAGCACAGGTTTGCTAACCATGCCTGCGGCTCTGAGTTTGATCTCTAGCATTGCCAAAAGAAATAAAACCATAAATAAACAAGATTTTTCTTAAACCAAGGGTGATGGAACATGTCTACAATCCGAGGACTAGGGAGGCTGAGGCAGGAAGTTCACCGTGAGTATCAAGGCCATCCTAGGCTACATCAAGGCCAGCCTGGACTACATAATGAGACTCTGTCTAAAAGAAAAAGAAGCAAAAATAAATAAATTAATTAATTAATTAAATTATTGTTTTAACTTTGTCTATTATGAAATAATTTTCCACACTATACATAGTTATATCCACTTTAATCACAGTTGAATTTGATTATATTAAATGCAACTTTAAAATGTATTTCATTTGTCTTTTTATCAAAGTGTAGCATCTTTGCAAATGATTATCCTAGTAAGAAATGCAGGGAAGGAGACTGAGGCTGGATGACAGCTATGACTTTCTTAAGACTATTCTTAATTCTTTATTTTTTAATTATTATTGAATCTACGAGTTACAAAATATTCAGTGCAGAATCAACAAATGAAAATTTTCCTAGAAGCATTCTAAAGTTTACATCTTCCCAAATATATAACTACTTCCTGAGCTATCTCTTCAGCATAAAAATTGCAAAGCACTTTGTCCTTTCAATGGCAAAATTAAATTAAAATTATCAAGACCTTTAGTATTCTAGCACTGGTGACTTTCTATGGATTTCAAGAAAAAGAACATTTAAGAAATTTTATGTGTCTGCTTAGTGTGGTTTTCCAAATCTCATAAATTTGAATGTGAATAATTATGTAACTAGCACATAAAAAATATGGCTATGATGTCACTGGTACCAAAAGGAAACTGAACATTAGTATGTGCTGATAGTGTAAAGAAAAATGAAATAAAATTTCTCTAAGTGAGGCAATCTTGAGCTATGAATGATGTAGCTATCATAAGTTATTAAGGATGGTCCCAGTAATTTAACTAAAAATAATCCTCTTATTATATTCCAAAAGAGTACTCTAATAATTTAAAGGTTTGAAGTTATTCCTTTCTTTTGAAAGGAAGTGAGTTAAATTCTTTTGAAAGAACAAATGCAGAGACATAGACTCCTTTTTCTATCTCTACAAGTATTCCTTTTTTAGTTTCAATTGGTAGTATTTGAAATCTTTCATATGATTTTAAAGAATAGCTTAGGTAATGAAGGAAACAGAAGACAGATGATGCTTTATTTTATTTTTTTTTTAATTTGGCATTTTCCTCTTTAGTGGAGTAAGCGAATTCATCTTGTATTTGGCTCCTAAATGGGAAATCTGCAGAAGGAAGAATTAAAGGATAACTGGTCCAGCAGTTTATAAATCTACTTGAAAGTGGACGATCAAAGTTTTTTGAGCTCAACTCATGTAGCCAAAATATAACTGTCACACAACTACTGCTCTGTGCCATAGCCAAGCATTTGCCTTACAAAAGCATTTTGTTTTTGTTATTGTTTTCAAGAAAACCGGATTCAGCTTACTTCAAGGAGATACATTTAGTGAGCTTAAAAATTGATTTCAGCAAATGAAGCCAAAGAGTACATGGCCTGTGAAACGTTAGAAGGATGAAGTGAGACCACAAATATGACAGAGTTCCGTGAAGAAGCAAATGCAATACCAGCGTCAGATATTGTTTGTAGTATAAATGTAAGAGATCTGAAAGAGGTTAGGGAGAGGTTGGAAGTCAGGAGGGAATCAAATCCATGCTGGACAGCTAGTGAATATGCATAATGTGAACTTTATCTCCCCATGAGCTGCAAAGTTCTCCCACCCCCTACAGTGACTTGGAGCATGCAGTGAAGTGATAACCGGTCCATGGCCAAGGGCCACCCGGCTCTTCAGAGCATCATGCTTATGAGAGCCTTGAAACAAGTTTACAGTAAAAGCAATTGTCATTTAAAAAGTACGCTGATACTGTGACTGGAATCCCAGCAATATTTTATCCTCTGGAAGCCTGAGACATACAATGTAAGTAAACACGTGGGAGATGTGACAAACATCTCATGGGCAAAGGGGAAGTGACAGGCACACAGAAAGTGAGTCCAGCACTAATATTGTTAAGAAAACATATTTGTGGCCCTTTTCTCAACACTGCCTTTTCTCAGTTGGGTATTTTACCACTGATCATAATTTGCCCCAGTTGACATGAGAGGCCCTCACTAAATTCTGACTGAAAAAAAATGCATCGAGCACACAAATGCCCTTTATTCCTGACCAGGTGTATTTAATATGTTTGTTTAAGAGTCAGACAATTTCCTTAAGGAAATCATGCACATTCCACACTAATCCTGGTTCTAGCTCATGTTAGGCCTTGGCAAGGGGCCCAAACTTGCAAAGGGAAAGCCATTGCACACTGGTCCTGTGTTTGCATGAAGTGGACGCCAGCTCCTGCTGGCCACAACAGCACTGAGGGCTGTGTCTGCCGGGCCCAGGTGAGAGCGCTAAGTACAGCTCTGCAATACCGGACATTCCGTCTGCACGTGCAACTCAGGACATGAGATATGCAATGCAGTTTCTTAAAAGCATGCAGCCCACCGAGAAGTGGGTGACTTGAAGGGCTTCAAATGATTTATCTTTTTAAACATAAAATAATCTACTTCTCAAGAAAACTCATCAGAGGGGAACTGACAAATAGTTCCTTACTTTTGCCCATTTTATTCCCTATTTCCACAATGTCTCAAACAAAATCTATCAGTCATAACAGAAGAAAAAAGATTATCCAGGTAAACAAAACTTTTAGTCATGATAATGGTTTTTTCTTCAGATTGAAAAGTTATTACAGAAATGTTAAGGCTCTTTTTTTCATCTTTTTTTTTTGGGGGGGGGGTCTTTTTCCTTTTTATCAGTAAGGGATCGAACTCATGATTACCTGCTTGCAAGGCAGGCGCTTATGCCACTGAGCTAAATCCCCAGCCCCTTTTTCATCATGTTTTTATGGAGCTACATTATCTCATACAAGCATATACAGACAAATGAAGAGATTTTGTTAATCAAGTTTAGAACATTAAACATGAACGGCTCTTTCCTCATCAGACCTTTAAAAATAAAAACAGGCCAAAAATTTCAATTATTGGTAGTTCTGAAAAAAGCAGTATTATTAAAAGATGGAAAGACTGTTAGATATTACAAATGAGGAATTTATAGAACAGGAAAGAAAAATTTAGTAAAAGTTGATTAAATGTTTGTTGAGCTCCAATAATATGGTAGGCATTGTGGAGTATTTAAAAGTGGTTCCTGGCCTGTTCTTGTTTTTGTTTTTTAACTGTTTTTGTTAACAGATCAGGTTAGCAGCTTTGAAAAAGAATTTAAAGCCCATAATTTATACAAATCCTAAACAAGAAACGTATTAGTTCTTCAAAGCATATTGATATTTTTTAACCATGGATTTTAGCTTTCATGTGATAAAACTTTTAGTGATTTTCTTACCATGTCTTGTTAAGGCTTAAGTTCCTCATTTACATATTTGATGTCTCTCAGGAGACAGACAAGCTTCAAGTTAATTATCTATGTAGCTGTAAGAACTCTTGTTTCCCAGTTAAGAACTCTTCAAAAGAAAACTAATAGTTATTAAATGTTACACTGAGTCACCAAAAGTAATCAAGATACACAATAAGAGGCACTAAACAGACACTTAAATTTAATAAAAGCCTCAACTTTTTGCAAGATAAATGAAATATAAATCAATTAAATCTCTTGCAGTAATTTTCAGGGAAAATAGGCCCAGAAACCAAACAGCTAAAATATCTGCTCTATTAAGTGATTAGGTCTGATGGAAGCTTGAACAAATTTTAAAATTTGAGAAATAGACCAAATGAACCCAGGTTTATAATAGATCTATAACTAAAGAAATGCATGTCAAAAAATTCTGGCATCTTCTCCATCGAATGTGTGTCAGAGTATACAGTGAATGTGTGCCTATATGTGCATGTACACATAATCTATAAAAATATAAAATACATGAATGCTATATGCTACTTTGAGACAAATACATGCTTTACTTTAATGACAAGATAATACATACTGAGGGAAATTATAATCATTTGATCATAAAGTCTATTAAAGATCAGCTTTATGGGCTGATAAGACAGGAAAAAAAAAAGAAGGGCAACCATAAGATAGACTTGAGTTGCAACTGGGAAATTGGAACCACAGCTATCAGGTGAGTTAATTAATCTGGGTATCGTTCAGTAAATGAAAGTGTGCCATCTATTTCACAAGGGTCCATTGTGTCTTGCATGTGAAACAAATTTACCCTGTTTGATTAAGGATTACTGATTGCCTCCAATTTATTATATGCATCCTATAATTAAGTCACAATGAGTTCGAATGAAATGGGGATGGTCTCCTCCACAAAGAAGACAACAAGCTCATTCTAGGAAGACCTTGGGGGTCATTCAAGAAGCAATTAAATGTTCTCTAGGGTGCCTTAAAAGGAAAAGAGCTTGATGGGCTGAACACATTTACTTAAATTCATGCTTCTCAATATTCTCCTGCTCTTATGGAGACAAATGAAACCAAGACATAAAATAACTCAAGGCTCGATCTGCAAGGAAAACAATACTGCTGCTCTTATATACCAAGGAAGACGTTAGTGAATAAATAATCTGTATGACACAGAAGGTAAAAGGAGCATTTGCCAAAGTGGTAGACTATGTCAGAATCTGTTTACAAGGAGCTAAGCACACTAACAGGTTCTGAAAGAGTGATCACCCAAAGTCATACTTTTTTCTGTATTTAAAGAGAAAAAAAAGGATAAATTCTTTGCTTGAGGAATAAAATGAAAAGAAACAAAATTGGCACTTGTGTTGTGCCCTCATATATATTTCTCCATATTTTCATAAATGCTGTTATAAGAAAAATTATACTAGATAGCTATTTAGAAAGGCAAAGAAGACTTTATTCAGTATTATGACAATACAGCAGAGTGATCAAACTCAACTCCATTGAAGCATAAAGCGGAGAGTTTTTAAGGACTGAGGTAGGTATCTAGTTGGAAAGTGCTGGCAGCTTTAAAGAAGATGTTTGTCAATGTGATTAGGCCCTCTGCATTTGCTAATTGGCACTTTTGTAAGTCAAGCTCCTAGCTTCTCACAGAGACTGGGAGAGGGGGACCCTGTACTTCTTAATGCTCATAGCTCTGGAAGGAGTTTTATATTTTAAAGGAGCAGAGAAAGAATTTACAATTGTTAGGTGCCTTTAAAGTAAATCATCTAAGAAAAGGGAGGTCAGAGACCATCGGAAGAAACCTATTTAATGCTTGGTCAACTTGTGAGGGTGCAGTACACGTTAGAGATTAACACAGCCTCACACAGACATAGCATCATCTTCCTGGAACTATCCCCTTTCTAACGAACCCCTGGGGGAACACAGGTCCTAAGAGGTACCAATTTGCAAAGAGTTGATAGGAATGATTGAACTATTGAAGTAACTAAGATGGAATAATTAAAAGACTAGTTTTTACACTTTAAAGAAATAATTTTACTTGCATAGTAGTCAAATTGTGGAAACCTCGTTGACTGATATATAACTCAGAAATTATTTGCAGAAATGTCTTTGTTTTCAGCATATTTCCAGAAATCATATTGGTATACACAGAATGCATGTTACTTATAATAGAAAAATAAATTTCAAAAGGAATCAGAAGAATTCAGTGTAAGTGTCCATCACATGAAGCATTCAGTTCACCAACTTGAGAACATTTTTATTCACTCTGAGTTTATCTCCCTTATCTTTAAAGACAATAGACCCTGCCCTGTTTACCTCACTGTGGATGATAGAGAGGCAGAAAAACATAAAACATGTAGTCAAAAGAAATACCAGACAGAAAAGTAGTGGTGAGGTCAGAGTGGACTTAAGAGCTATATTTAGGTCGTTTTTTCTCTGACACCTAGAAGCAATAAGCCCAATAAAGAAATATCTCCAAGAAAATGGTATGATGCAATTTTTTATTTGAGAAAAATCATCCTACTGGTAATGTGAACAATGAGTGGATATAGTCCAACAGCAGAGGGAACAGAATGTGAAGGTCCAGGTGTGGCAGCTATTGAAGCTTAAAAAGGTTGTCTCCCTAAGATAGATTATTTGCCAAGCCCTGTGGAAATACACTTGAAAGCTAAATTCAGTTAGTTTAGCAATAAAGTAGACTGGATGGAAGCTGTTAAAAAAGTAGTGAAGAGTTGATAATGATAGTCCAATCCAGTGTACAGTAGGAATGAGGAGGCTGGACAGATTCAAGAGATGGCAAGTATTGGGATTAGTGGGGTGCCATGATGGAATGTGTCTGGGTAAAAGGGAAGGCATGTTTGCAGTTGAATGGATTAAGGCGAGAAGGTAACAGGATGGGTCCCAGAGAAATGGGAACCCCCTTCGCTCACAACAGGAAAAAAGAAAGCTCAAGTGTGGAGTGTGGTGTGAGAATTCTGCTGGCAAGCTGAAGGATTCGCACGCCAGGTAGTGAATCTGCGATGGCAGAAACTGGAATGTGAGGGAGAACTATTTCAGAAAAGATAGAAAAGGACCAAGTGTCCTTGTTACACAGAAGATAAGAAGAGCAGGGCTGGGAAGTGTCTTGGATGCACCACATCTCCTTAAGAAAGGAGATCCACAGGGTGTGAGTAGCAGAGGAGTGAAAGGAGAAGTGTGAACGGTGTGTGGAGAGTGTAGGTGACTAGAGAATTCTACAGGGAGACAGAGGAGCCGTGGAGGCATCGGTGGGGAGCACCGCACCCTTGAGGGAGACATTCAGACTCAGAAGAACTGACGGTACTTAGGTGAGGAGGACGAAGAGACATAACAGACTGTCTGAAGAGCACAACCATGTGAAAGGACAATGTGAGAGCAAGTCCTCAAGCAGAAGAGGTGGCTTTTCTAATGCTATGGAAAGGAAAGAAAATAATCATTATTTGTGCAAGTATACTTATAAGGAAGGGGAAGTAGAGAGGTTGCTCCTTTTTATTTTTTCCTTTTTATCAGGTTAAGGGAAAAATCATCCGATGAAAATGAAAAAATGAGGTGAGGAGAAGTGTGAGGACAGAATTCAGAGGCTTATTACAAAGATCTGCGATAGATGCCATGAAAAGCGCAGAAAAACCTAAACAGAGGCACAGGAAATAGACGCGCTGGTGAGCAACCGAAGTTAAAAAAAAAACACGAATTTTTGGTGGCAATTGTTCCTGCAGTTGCGCATCAATTTGTGTGTGTTTCAGCTGATGTGTCCTTACAAAGAAAGAACATATTGATACAAGGTAAGAACGTTACTGGTGGTTGAAACAAAGGAAAAAAAGATAGTTTAAGATTTCTGAGAATATAGGTAGCACTAGTGTGATTAAACCAATGGACTGTGACATCCAAGAGAGAAGGAAGGAGAGGCAGATGTAGACAGATATAGGGCAAAGAAGGATGCAAGTAGAGTTTGGATGTCCCTAAGTAAGTGGAGGTCAGTAAAAGTGTTAGGAATTTGCTAAAGGCTTAGACAGAAGATTGAAACCATAGAAAGGAATGTGTCAGTGCTCCAGAGAAGAAATCCTTGCAAATGATTCCAATGTTCTGAGTGTGGTCACCATCGTACTGAAAAAAAGTGAGGATAAAGGTCCCAGAAAGACTACGAGGAAGTGTGACTAAATGTTTTATTGAAGTATCAATGTGGAAAACAAGTCATTTTTGATGTTGTCAAGAGTTGTACTGGAAGGAAAAATAGTGCATCAAGTCTAAGCACCTGACTTGAAGTCTATAATCCAGCAAAAGCAACATTAACCGTAAAGGACTGTTTAGATTTGTCAAACAAAAATCTAGAGAGGACACTGGGAAGTAAGAAGGACAGTTTTCATACCCTAAGGGATCTGAGTTGTTAGAGAATATATAATCACACTCAAACAAATGAACACACTGGAAAACTCTAGTGGAAACTGGAGTGTAAGGAGTGGTAGGCCTCTTGGGTCAGGCGAGAAAGGAAACACTCTAAAGGATTTGAGAATACAAGAGGAGTAGGACAAAGACTTCCAGTACAACGGGACAGGAGACAGGCATGGGGAGGCTACTGGACGGAGGTACCCGTGTGAGGGAGCATTGTGCTTCATTCGGTTTAAGCACACTCAGGAATATTGCAGGGAGGCAAAGGCTAGAGCTTATCTGTTTCCCAAAAGTTCCTGATAAAAAGTTTCTCATCCTCCTGGATAAGCAGACAGTGTGCTGACAGAAAAGTCATTCTAATCATTCCTAGCAGAAAGAAAATGGAAAACAAGTCATAAGATAAACTAACTGATCTTTCAGAAAAAAAGATAGTAGGGAATCATAAACAGATTTTATGGCTTCACAGCTCTGTTAGAACGACCCTGAGGTTATCAACTACACACAGCTTTTGTTCATTCTCTTTCAGAGTTTAGATAATAAACAGAATGGTTTTGCTTGACTTATGTGTAATTTTAAAAATCGGATTTTTCTTACATTAGATCTAAAGAAATGACCAGCAAACACCATTCAGTTGGCCCTGTCACACCAGCATCTGTCTTCACCCGCATCCTGTCACTGTCAGCAACCTCTCCTGAAAAGCCTTTCATTCCAGTCATTCTGCTCCACCCCTCATTTCTGGAGCACATTATTCTTGCTGTGTCTCCTTTTCCTTGTCCCTGGTCTAGAGTAACCTTTACTGTCCATTCGTCCACATCTTCCCTTCCTTTATGATTAGACTCTAGCTCTGTTCGACCATATACAACACATACTCTGAGGGCACTTTTTAACTCCTCGAAACACAGTGATTCACCCAAATGTAGTGAATTACAGAGATAAATGTAATGATCCACATATGTACTCTCTTGCCTTAGTATTTTACCTTCAATGTGCGATGCCTCTCCAAAAAGACTGTAAACCCTTCAAGGACAAGAGGTGCATCCTCTGCCATTGGCGTCCCGAATTCACACTCTGGTTCTCTCCCACTGCTGGCCTGCGATAAAATGACTATCTTGTAGAACATTCTGTACCTGAGAATTGGGTTGGAAAGATGGCCTTAACAAAAGGAGTGCCTCTTTTGGAGAAACGCTAGGTTTCATAATAGATTAGTGAAATATTTCAGAATAAAATGGATTGTTTATACTCCTTCACTTACAGGATCAACACTGGTAAAAGGAACATTATTTTAAAAATGTATAGTTAAGAAGGCTGATAGGATATACTGAAAATCTAGTTATAAAAGAGTCTTGCAAACAGTAAGCTTCCTGAGAAATTATCCAAGTAAGTACTGGAGGATTTGTTTTTGAGACATGCCATTAATATTTACTAAGTTAATGAAATCTAAAGAATCAATCCTAATAACTACATAAAAGTTGTTTTTCATGCTGGGATGGCCTTTGAACAGCTGCCTCATATCTGAGCACACATCTGTGCTTACAAAAGGGAAAAATAAAAGAGAAGACAAGTAAAGAGGCCACCTGCCTGTGCCAGTCTGGACCCAAGCCACTCTGTGCTGTGCAGCTGCAGCAGAGCGCTATTCTCACAGCTGGAAAATGACTGTAGATGAAGGTGGCGATTGCACAGCTAGCTCTGCAGGTTGCCATACCAGTAGCCTATTCCTCTCCCAGGCTGTGCCCATTTAGCTCTGGTATAGCAGGAATGGCAGGTGCAAAAGTGCATTAAACTCCCCAAAAGACAATGGTCAAACCGAACCCAAACATTCTCCCCTGATGCTTTCATTAGAGTATAGGCTAATACTCATTCCAGACCTCGCTTCCAAGTGATCTGGAGGATCAAAAAATAAATAAAATACAAACTGAAATCCAAGAACTTGAATAATGAGTTAACATCTAAAATTGGGAAATAGGTTGTTTCCTTTGGGGCCTTATCCTCTGAGTTTTTTGACACAAATTTCAGGCAACAGAAAATAAAATGAAGACTAATGGAGCTCGACTTGTAAATTAGGTTAATTTAAGAATTTAAAACGACAACAAATGAACAAAAAATCAAATTTAGAGAAAAAATATACTCACAAAATATGTTCACAAATCTACAACATTTGCAACGTGTCAACTTTAAAATGTTGAGTTGTGTTATACTCCAAAATATGTGAAAGGAAATGGGGCTTAAAAGGAATTGAAAATGTTTGAAAGAGAAAATGTTGTTCAAACAGTAGTGAATCCACTGAAATTTCTACTACATAAGGAGACTGATACTATCCAAGCAAATATAAACATTTACCTCTGTGTTCTGAGACTACCTGTTTGAATGCACTAAACACCATCTGCTACCTCTTTGGCACAGAATTAGATCAAGAAATATGAATACATTTTTTCTTCTTCGTTATAGAAAGTATAGCTATTTTAAACATCTCTCTCATGTTTCAGGTTTTAAAAATTATAAACACAAGTTAACCATAAAAAGCTAGTTCACTACTTGGACATATTTTCTACCCAGTATTGAACCTGGTTTTCCACATCATGAAGACATTTGGACCACCTACTCTGCAGAAAGGAGGTATTAGTCACTGGAGTTCAGTAAAACAGTGTTTCTGTATGTGCAAAATCAATGGAGGAAATGTAAAGGTAATAAAAGCATTATAGGTAACCATTCCGTAATTCTAGAATGAGGAAGAATATTTGAATCTAAAAGTCTAAACTAAAGACTAAGCCAATTTTAAGATATCTGTTCAATAAAGTTAACAAAGAATAATGTCTAATAGGTATGTTGGTCAACATTCCTGCTATTGGAACAAAAGACACAACACTCACAACTGGAAGGTGGGGAAATTTATTTTAGCTCAGTCTTTGATGTCTCAACCCAAGTTTGACTGGCTAAATATCATGGTGGAAGAGCATGGTGAAGTGAAATTGCTCACTTTATGAGGGCCAGAGGAGAAAGCACAGGAGAAGATACGCAAAGAAAGAAGCCAGAGACCAGATATAGTTCCCTAAAACAGAGACCCCCATGACTCGCTTCCTCTAAATGCTTAATGCTTATCAAAAACTATGTATTCACCTCTGGAGAACCCACAGAGAAGGTTAGTGCCTTTGATTCAGTCACTTGTCCATGAGTCTCTAAATTCAGTCAACTGGACCATCAAGACTAACAAGAACCAGAAATGTTAAAGACTTCTCAAAAACAATAAATAATCAGGGATTAATATCAAATGGTGAAATTAAAAACAAAACCAAAAAACAATGTAAGGGAAAGAAAAGTCAACCAAAGACAGGAAGAAGAAATATACATAGCTGAGTATTCAATCTGAATAAGTGCTAGAATATTGCAAATTAAAAGAATTCAATTAAACTCCTATTTTATAGACCTTATTTGCAACGGGTATTAGGTAAGCTTTATTATCGCAATCCAAAAAATTGTCAAATTGCAAATTTTGGTAGAAATCTGGGATAAAAGCCTTAGTTGAAGCTTTAAAACCTATCCTGGATTCATATCCCACTCAGCTTGTTTTACCTGCTGCAGAAGAGCTGCAAATATTAGGAAGCTGTTCAACACTAAGAGTTAGCCAAAATATGAAAATAAAACTACTGTGCTCATTTGGAGGAGAATTTGGGAGCATGCCAAGAAAATTTTTGTGACCCAGCGATTTGCTTCCAAGGTATGTTCCCGGGGACTCCTGCACAATTGCTTAAGGAAACATAAATAAATACAGTGAAAGCATTTTATGAAGTATGTCTTACTTTGAAACAACAAGCCAGAAATGAACATAGCAAATATAGATAGATGTGTTTAAAAAAAAAATGTTAAGCCAGTTTCAGTGGCAAATGCCTATAATCCCAGCACTCTGGAGCCTGAGGCAAGGGGTTGCAAATTCAAACCCTCCCTGTTCCATGTAGTGATTTAGTGACATGCCTATCTCAAAAAATAAAAAGAATTAGACCTGGAGATCAGTTTAAAGGCCCTGTATTCCATGCCCAGTGCCCCCCCCCAAAATGAAGTAAAAATTTATTTAAAAAATATAATAACATAAGATCTCTAATATTATTTCTAAAAAGAAATCAGAATGTGTTATGTACATGTACCTCCAGAGAAACAATATAAATGGATATGCTGCAAACAAGTTTGAATAAAAAGCCTTCACAAAATATCAAAACTACAGTGTATAATAAGTCAAATGAAGTTTATCAGGACAAACAAGGACTTCAAAAACTCCAAGACTTAAATATTAAAATGTATAATTATGCTTAAACTCATATTTAATCTCAGAACATAGTATTTGTGTTGAATAACAACAATTCCTGTTTTATAACTGGGAGTAGCAGATAAATTAGAGAGGCTCATAAAGTGTGAACTTTCTGAAAACTAGGATTTCATGGATAGTACCTTTGTCAATTCTCTGCAGGTAAAACCAGCTGAAAAGAATCTGAATCCAGGACAGATTCTAAGACTTACACTAAAGCTTTTACCCCAGCTCCCTACCAAAATTATAATTCTGAGAATTTTTGGATTGAGATAATAAAGCTTACCAAATACTCATCACAAAGTCTATAAAATAGGCATTACATGGTATTATCAAAAATATTTCAATCAGGAAATAGATTGCGTGGTTGCCTACCTCACATGTGCAAGGCACCAAGTCCAATCCCAGCACCTCCTCCTTCCTACAAGATAAGCTTTGTAGCAGCAAGTTTTTTACACTCAATAGCTAACTTATAATATTTTATTACAATTTCTGAAAATTGAATTCTGATAAGCAAGGACCATCTACTGTATACTATAAACAGATATGCATATACTAGAAAGCTAAAATGTAGAAAGATAATTAAATACACAAAGGTAGGAGAAAGCACATAGAGAGAAAATATTAAAGGTAAGTATAGTACAAAGCACATATAAGGTTGAACACAATGTAATGAAACACCTATACATCATTCAACTACATAGAAATAGTTGCTTTGTGATTTGATAACTTATATAATCCTAAGTGACACTTAAGGTTAAAAAAGAAATCTGAGGCAGTATTCAAATTCATTTATATGAAGTTAGTAAAAGTTATAATACATTTGGAAAATAAGTTTAATAAAATTTCATAAGAAATTTCTATGAACATCAGCATTGAAAATAAATTAAATCAAAATTTTAATTATAAGAGGAATGGACAGCAGAAGATATTGTGGACTCAGAAAAGAATTCAGGATATTTTAAGAGTTGATAGGATTTCTTCCTGATAATTTATAATTTCATGGCAAAAGATAATTTTTTCCTTTTATTTAATGAAGACAAATTAACTGTATTTGTATATTCCTCAATTTGACCAAGATCAAATGGGATTCCCATAAGTAAAAGAAATAAAGAACTAAAGTAAGACAGATTAGGTTATTCTGTGACAATAATGAGAAAAGTCCAAGGGAAAAAAAGAAGGATTGAAAGTGCTTAAGAACTTGCAGTACAAATTTTTAAAAGTCCCTGAGTCAAACCGTCTCTCTCCCTTGCTTTCTGATGAGTAGCATTTGTCTAGTTATTTAATCTTCTGTGCCTGGTCCTGATTTTTAGAAGATGAAAGTAAAGTTGAAGAGAGACTTCTGATTCTTCTTTGTTCTTTTCTATTAATTTTCTTAGATGGTATACACAGATCATTTTTATATCAATATATTTACTTTAAAATCCATTTATTTACTTTAAAATAAGTAAGAATAAGAAAGGAGAGACAATCAGTAATTAGAATTTTATATTTTAATTTATTTGATGAACAAGTACAATTGGTTTATTGGAAAGGTCTTTAGAAACTACATTATAATAAGTGTGATTTTTTTTTATTTGTCATGTTTTTGCCTGGGGAAAAACAACCCGTGACTGAGTATGCTATGCACCACCCAAAGACTCTTGGCTAATGCCATGGAACAGCTGAATCTAGCACAGATTCTTGTGGCCAAATTGTACATATTCCTCAAAGAAGCTCTTTTTCATTCATTCAAAGGTATCACAAAGTGCGAACTGTGTCAAATGTATACTGCAGTAATCCTGTTTCCTACCTAAATTCTACGATTCTTATTTCTAAAGAACTAAAAGCAAAAAGTGTCTTCTCTTGCAAAAGAGCAGGTATTAAATGTCAAGATAAGAACAGATTCTTCCCAATTGAGAAAACAGAGGTACAAGTTTGGTTATGCTCTCCAAAATCTCACCATAACATATCAGTATCACTGTGGTCTCAGCTTCACTGTTTTCTACAGTTTTCTGTCTCCAAGGATGGATAGCACTCCAATCACAAGATGCCATTCTGGCAATAAGCTAATTCAAAGCAAGATTTTTCTCTGTGAGAGTTGTTTTGTCAACTTGATTGGAGTGAGAAACACTTAGGGTATAAACAATGCACACATCTGAATGGATCTGAGTTGGCCATGGAGCATGTCCTTGAATACTATATCTGGTCACTCGCTCCATTTTCTTCCCCATTTCTACTTCCTGGACACAATGAGCTGCTTTGCTACAACAAACTCTTCTGCTATTAAGATTCTGCCTTTCAGCCATGGACTGAATCCTCTGAAACTGTGAATCAAATGATCCTCTACTCCTTAAAGTTGTGGGTGTCAAGAATTTAGTCTTAGCAGAAGGAAATTTGACTAATCCACCCCAGATGTCAATAGGTGCTCCCATTTTCAGCAATAGTGTTTTTGTTCGGTAGCTTAATGAAATGAATTTGTAACTTTATCCTTTCAATATTTTGAATATTCATCATATCTTGGATTCAAGTAAACTCTAAATCCAGGGTTTTCTTGATCAGAACAATAATTCTAAGTTCAGCAGTCTTTTGAGTCAACCTAAATCCATTAACAAAATTTTATTCTTTCCTGTATGGATATAGCAGTGTGTAGTTTTATGTTTATATATATATATATATATTATAACCCATATAATTATTTTAAATAATATTTAATCAATCTAAATATCCCAGTTCATTATTGATTATACATTGGTCTTGTATTTTTAAATTAATTCTCTGTCATGAAAGTTTCTGGTCAGTAAGGGTTTATTTTGTCCTAATTCTTTTCATGTGTGGTCACAACTTAAATGCAGCACAGATGATTAAATAATGCTTTACAAAATTGTTAATAGCAGTTGGTTATTTGTACCTTGAGAAAGCTAAGTACATAATAGTTCAGAGACATAATTGACGTAAATAAGCATGTTAATTAGGTTATACAGACCTCAATTTCCTTTTCTCTAAAATGAAGACATAAACTCTAGGACCTGTGTTTTGGTTCAGACTGAGAATATTCTCCAAAGATCTCCTGTGTTTATAGGCAGGGATTTTGGGAGATGAATCATAAGGGCAGTAGGGCTGACTTGCTATTAGGAAGTGAGATCTGATCAGAAGAGAATAATCTTGGGAGCAGTGATCTGAAAGAGTATATCTCCCCCCATCTCAGGCTCCTCTCTTTGTTCTATGTTTCTTGGATACCATGATGTGAGAAGCTTTCCCCCATCTAGGCTTTCCACTGTGTCCTTTCTTCTGTTGAAGCAGCTGAACTTAGACTTAAAAATGTGAAATCTCTTCTCCTTTAAGAGTTAGGCACCAGGTGTTGTGTCCCAGTGAGAAGAAAATGGATTGAGTAATAAAGCAAGTGGTTAATAAAGCCATCAGACAAACAAGCCTCAGGACAGGTTGTGATAGCTGGCTACTCTAGACAAATACCTAACTGGAACAAAGGTGGTTACAAAAGACAGTGGCAGAAATAGGAACAATAGTGGTGCTAAAAATTGTTTTCAATCCTCAATAATTTGGAGAATAGGTTATTCAATAAACTGATGTTAGCAAATTAGCTTTAGGTAAATTGGTCATTTGGCAAATTGACTTTCAGCAAAAGATGTGCCCGCTAATTGGCTTTCTATGTATTATTTTATGTAAATTCATCTGTTTCCTTTCCAAAGTAATGTTTGAAATTAATGAAAATATCTTTTCACAAAAGGAATAATCAGTGGCTTGAAGAAGGTGGAAATGTATTCAAAATAATACATGTCAATAGTGATATTCTATCAGTATCACAAAAGAAGTGAGAACCAAATCTGTATCCTTTGATAGCCAAAAAATTTCTTGCTCTAATGTCAAATCTAATTTGACATTAATGGAAAAGAGTACCTCAAGTCCTCTTCCCTCCAACCAAGTACATAAACGTGGATTCCCTCAAATCAGTCTCTCACAAAGTGGCATAAACTTCATAGCATTGGTAAATGAGGTCATAACAGTCGAGCACAGTGGTATATGCCTTTAATCACAGTGCTCGGAAGATGAGGAAGGATGATTACAAATTAGATCTCAGCCTGAGCAATTTAGTGACATCATCTCAAATAAGTAAATAAATAAAGTAAGTAAGTAAGCACAGAGTGTAGCTCCGTGTGATGACCATGGTGGATACAATCCCTAAAGGCACACGTGTACACATAATAACACACACACAAACATAAGTTTCATAGAATGCTTGTTCTCTATACTTAGGCCACCTTCCTCTTCAATAGTAACTCCTGCTATCAAAAGAATTATGTTACTATCATATCAGTTATTAATATAGACAAAATAAATTATTTCTTTACCTCCCCAATAGAAAGAATCCATCTATGTCATTGTTCATTTGTTTTGCACCTATTGGGTTGTCATGCTAGCAAGTATCCAATTCTGAGATTACAATATTGAGGGAGGAAATATTAAAGAAAAAAACAATTTTTAGGTAAAAAAAGATTAATTTCTAGCCTAGTATATGTTGTTTTTGCTTTCTAAAGAGATGTTCTATCACACACTCTGAAAATATTCTGTGAAAGCTGAAATACACACATCTTGGCACTACATATCCTCATTTTCTTAAGATACACAAATTTTTAGGCATAACAAGGTGTATTAAAACATGCAGATACTACTACTCTCAAGAGGGAAACTCGAAGTTCAGAAAAAAAAACTGATGAAAGAACCATCAACTAATTTTTCTGTAGACACAACGTTTTTATTTAATATGGAAGATTTTTCAAAATGACCTGAATGAAACTTTAATAAAAGATTTGAGAAATAATTACTTCAAAAGGAATAGTGCAAAAGAATATGGCCATATTAGGACAAATACACATTCTTCATGTGAGATTATATTTATGGTATATCTGCTCCTAAGTAAACTCAGAAGCAGATGAACGAATAATAAGAAAAGTGGAATAAGATACATGCACATAATAATGAGTGAAATGATATACATGCATATATAAGTATATAAGTATATAAGTATGCTTCCACTTCACTCACTGGTATACTTATGTACTTATGTATGCATGTATATCAGACCTCCAAGTTAATTTTTTCTAAGGTATAAACCAATGTCATAAAGTAAATTCCACTGTGTACTCTGAGAATAAATAAACGGATACTATGATTTGAATATGGTTCCTTCCAAAACTCCTAATGGAATTTAGTCTCTGTTATGAGACATTAAAGTAAGAAACAAGATAGAACCTTTAAGAGGTAATCAGAGCTCTACATTTATGAACATGACTAATAGGATGAATTTATTATTGGATTAATGAGTCACTTTAAGAAAAGTGCTCTCTGAAAGTCAGTTTGGTGAAGTCTTTTGTACTGTCTGTCTCTCACCATGTGATGCTCTGTGTCACCTTGTGACTCTGCAAAAAGTCCTTTGCCAGATGTTGCTGTTCAAGATTTTTCTAGAACTTGGAGCCAGAATCAACTTTCTTTATACTCATCTAGTCTGTGCTATTTCTTTACTAACAATAAAATCAGTAATGCTGTTTGACCAAAAAGAGTTAATTTCTTTGTTCTTAATTTGACTAAATTGAGTTCCTGTTAATTGCTTTAGGTTCCTGATTAATATCTATTCTCTTTAGTTAGAGAAAGAACTCTTGTCATAGAAACCTGGTCTGAATAAAATTCCCATTTACCATGTAACCGGAAGTAAAGAAAATCCCACCATCAGAAGATAATGGCTCATAAAAGGTTGGAAATTTTTTTGCAAAAACATGAAGTCTCATGGTCTAGAAGGGAATAGAGATAATTATGTTGCATACCATATAAATACTTTGCCAAGCAAATATTATTTTATATAAAAGAAAAGATACATCCATATTAGTTCTTGAGACATAATATTATTTGAGTTTACAGTTAGAAGTTTGGTTTTTCTGTTGTGTGTTTGTTTATTTGCTTGTTTTGATATAAGATCTCACTACATACTGCAGCCTGGCCTTGAACTTGCTTATGTAGCCCAGGTTGGCTTCTTCAAACTCACAACAATTCTGCTTCTTCAGTCTACCAAATGCTGTGATTGCAGACATGTGTCACCACACGTAGCTAGAAAAGTTCTTGATTAGAAATGTAGGACACTGTAATTCAACATATTTCCCATTTACTTGGACATATATAATGACATCTCCAGTTCTATTTGTTAGCCTGGAAAGTAGTAAGAAACATATGGCTAAAATTTTATTCAAAACATGGCTGTCTTATTTACTTTTCTCTCACATTGTTGAGACAAAATACCTGACACCCAAAATTAGGGAAAGTAAGGTTTATTTCTTACAATTTTAAAGGTTTCAGTCCATACTCAGTTGACTCCAAGCAGCAGGCCCAGGCTGCTGTTCATGGGAGCCACAAACAGCAAGCACAAAAAGCAAAAGAGAAAGAAACACCTTCTTTGCACCTTTACACTGTATGCTGGCCCTACCCTGGGCAGGTGTAGCACTCATACTACCAATGGGAGCATTAGACAACAAACCAATCACAAACACTAGATATGGCCACATCCATGACTGCGTGAGGCTTGAGGGGGGCACTTGAATATAAACCATAACAATGTCAAATATTTAAAATATTGTAAAATAAATATAAAGTTTTTAATGTGATTTCATCATATTTGGGGTAAATTAAAAGTTATTTTTAAATTATGTGTTTAGAATAAAAAAATCAAGTTTCAGTGTAGCTATTCCATTATTATAAATGAGAACTGGATTTGCCACAGGCTTTGATAATGTTCTCTTCAAAAACAGTCTGCTAATGCATTATAAATTACTGTAAATTCCTTCATAATTAATACTTGAGGATGCAAAGTTCTCTGCCTTTATAATTGGGTAAATTATGGTATGTTGTATATAAACTCTGTTATTGTTTTGAAAGGGAAGAAAAAGTCTTGCTGCACTGGGTTTTTAACTGTGCCTGCTATGCAAACATGCACACATTTTTTTTAAAAGAATGAAATGAAAACAAAATAGACATTTTCTGGTCTAATGAGCTATTTCCATCAAAATAAATTCTGTAAATGGAAGTATTACTTGGCTCATGCTAAGCATTACAATAATGTTTTACATATTTTCAGAAGCATCAGAATATCCTAATAATACATGAAATTTGAAAGCCAAGCATACTGCTGCAGCAAGCATTCCAGCAACTGTATTCTTTGCTTCTCACCAGAACCCTCAGAACAAACAACACGAATACAAACGCGAAGGAACAGGAAAGTGTAGCAACAGTTGAGGCTCCTACCACTTGAACAAGACACTCTCAGTTGCTGGTGCTGTGATTTGTGTTTCTGTAGCCTTGCCCAAGCCTCATGCAATCATAGGAAGGAGCAAAATCTAGCATTTATGATTGGTTAGTTGTCTATGGCTAGGACTGGTGGTGTGACTCTTTCACCCTCCCAGGGGTGGAGCCAGGATATGATGTATCAGCAGGAAAAAAGCTCTCTCTCCCCGCCCCTCTCTCTCTCCAGTTCTTGCCTTGCGGTTTGCACCCCATCCATGAAAGATGTCACCCTGTGGCTTGAAGCCAGCTGAGTATGGACTGAAACCTCCAACCTGTAAGAAATAAACCTTCCCTTCCCTAACTTTGGGTGTCAGGTATTTTGTCTCAATGAGAGAGAAAAGTAACTAAGACATCTTTATTATCTATTATGTATGATCTTAAATTTAGTTATTTCAACAAGATTTGATAGTTTTCAGGTGGATATTGTTTAGTTATTCTCCAAATATCTTTTCCTTTTAACAGAATGTCCTCATGAATGCAATGAAAGATGGCATTGAATAAAGAAGTTTGCTTGTCTAATTGACTACCCAGACCTATTTATCGGGCAGTGTTGTAAGAATCAGACACATAACATAAATTCAAACACTTGATAAAGACCGCCAGAGACATGGCCAAAACCAGGGCTGGTTAAACATCAGGATAGCACTGCTGGGCTGAGTAGTCACTGGAAGGACACTGGAAGCCTTTGGGTATGTTCACATTTCATTTCCTTAAATGCTGAATACATGGAGAGTATTTTGTTTATAAAAATTTTATGAGTTAAAGGATTGGTAGTAGAACACAAGTAGTAGAACACAAGGTCAATCCCTGGCACTTTAAGAGAAAAAAAAAGTGAATTGCACATGAATATGTGAATATATTATGTACATTATTCTTCAAAGGAAAATTTTTAAATATATGATGTTTGGCATGAAATGATCATGTATCATACGCTAATGCTTACAAGATGAATTAGGACAGATAAATGAATATGCAGAATGACCTGATCTCCTTGAATGGATGAGTTGATGTCCCTAGTGAAAGGGGACTGTTGCTCAGCTACATTCTTCATGGTGCTGTGGAACTCTTGTGCACCCTAATGCTAGATTTTCAAGAAGGTCTCCATAATTGGATATTGCATTATAGACACTGAGGGAAGGGAATCTATTTGCTCTTAATTTCACTATTATGAACAGCAAGAATCAGTCCTAGGGTGCAGATATGTACTCCAGCCAAGTGTAAGATCAAGCAACAGGCAATTCCATCACTGATCAGTTAGCGAGCCAAGGAATTTCATGGAGATTATCTGCCCAATGTCAATGACAATTGATTGTTCTGCCATTATTATGAGAAATCTCTGAATAAGAAGACATGACAGGCCCAGCCTGTTTAGCTGCCGCGCCTGGCCACAGGTCTGCAGAGGAGGAGCTGGGCAGATCTGGGGTGCCCTCACTGGCCTCTCTGCGTGTCTGGAGGACTCTGGATTTCTGCGCCCAGACTGCTGGAGTTCCCTCAGGCTTCCAGGTGCAGTGAAGGAGAGAGGTGGGTTTGAGGCTTCCACATTAGCCTCCCCATTCCAGGCTTCATTTGGAGACCTGCTGAGCTCCCGATAGGTGGGCTGGCCCACACAACCAGCCTAGCCCAGCCTGTTTAGCAGCCGCGCCTGGCCATAGGTCTGCAGAGGAGGAGCTGGGCAGATCTGGGGTGCCCTCACTGGCCTCTCTGCGTGTCTGGAGGACTCTGGATTTCTGCGCCCAGACTGCTGGAGTTCCCTCAGGCTTCCAGGTGCAGTGAAGGAGAGAGGTGGGTTTAAGGCTTCCACATCAGCCTCCCCATTCCCGGCTTCATTTGGAGACCTGCTGAGCTCCCAATAGGTGGGCTGGCCCACACTACCAGCCTAGCCCAGCCTGTTTAGCTGCCGCGCCTGGCCACAGGTCTGCAGAGGAGGAGCTGGGCAGATCTGGGGTGCCCTCACTGGCCTCTCTGCGTGTCTGGAGGACTCTGGATTTCTGCGCCCAGACTGCTGGAGTTCCCTCAGGCTTCCAGGTGCAGTGAAGGAGAGAGGTGGGTTTAAGGCTTCCACATCAGCCTCCCCATTCCCGGCTTCATTTGGAGACCTGCTGAGCTCCCAATAGGTGGGCTGGCCCACACTACCAGCCTAGCCCAGCCTGTTTAGCTGCCGCGCCTGGCCACAGGTCTGCAGAGGAGGAGCTGGGCAGATCTGGGGTGCCCTCACTGGCCTCTCTGCGTGTCTGGAGGACTCTGGATTTCTGCGCCCAGACTACTGGAGTTCCCTCAGGCTTCCAGGTGCAGTGAAGGAGAGAGGTGGGTTTGAGGCTTCCACATTAGCCTCCCCATTCCAGGCTTCATTTGGAGACCTGCTGAGCTCCCGATAGGTGGGCTGGCCCACACAACCAGCCTAGCCCAGCCTGTTTAGCAGCCGCGCCTGGCCATAGGTCTGCAGAGGAGGAGCTGGGCAGATCTGGGGTGCCCTCACTGGCCTCTCTGCGTGTCTGGAGGACTCTGGATTTCTGCGCCCAGACTGCTGGAGTTCCCTCAGGCTTCCAGGTGCAGTGAAGGAGAGAGGTGGGTTTAAGGCTTCCACATCAGCCTCCCCATTCCCGGCTCCATTTGGAGACCTGCTGAGCTTCCGATAGGCGGGCTGGCCCACACTACCAGCCTAGCCCAGCCTGTTTAGCTGCCGCGCCTGGCCACAGGTCTGCAGAGGAGGAGCTGGGCAGATCTGGGGTGCCCTCACTGGCCTCTCTGCGTGTCTGGAGGACTCTGGATTTCTGCGCCCAGACTGCTGGAGTTCCCTCAGGCTTCCAGGTGCAGTGAAGGAGAGAGGTGGGTTTAAGGCTTCCACATCAGCCTCCCCATTCCCGGCTTCATTTGGAGACCTGCTGAGCTCCCAATAGGTGGGCTGGCCCACACTACCAGCCTAGCCCAGCCTGTTTAGCTGCCGCGCCTGGCCACAGGTCTGCAGAGGAGGAGCTGGGCAGATCTGGGGTGCCCTCACTGGCCTCTCTGCGTGTCTGGAGGACTGTGGATATCTCTGCAACCAGGGAGGGTCCACAGGTTCCTGAAGCACTGCGGCCTGTGGTGAGTACCCTAACCCGGCTGCGATTGAAGAACTGTGGAGCTTCCAAGGGGCAGGTGGGCGCACAGTGTCCCTGAGGACCAGCTTGTCTGGAACTGCGGAGTTCTGAGCAGGCAGAGGAGGGCCACTGGTTCTGTAGGCCTAATGGCTTGGAGTAGCGCGGCGCCAGAGTCCCAGTAGCTCCAAACATAGAAGGGGATTTTCAACAGATCCTGAGGAAGCTTTCAAGTAACACTTGAAACACAGAAATATAGGAAAATGACAAAACGAAAGACCAAATTACAACCTCAAACCTCCAGCCCATCTCAAGAAACCCTAGGAGCGATGTATATAGAAGAAAATATATCCCATCCACCTCATATATCGGACACAATAGCCACTGAAATTGACAAGCAACTCCAGGAAGCTTTAAAGAAATTCAAACTCGAAATAATCTCCCAGATAAAAGAAGAAATGATAAAAGAAATGAAAGAGATTCTAAATATATCTAAAGAAAACACAGATAAAAAATTGGAGGAACTAAACAAAAAGATAGAATCCCTAGACGAGCAATATAAGAAACAAACAGAATACATAATGCAGATGCACAGAGATATACAGGAAATAAAAAACTCCACTGAAAGTTGTAAAAACCGCCTTAATGAAAGTGAAGATAGAATTTCAGACCTTGAAGACAGGATTGCAGCTAGTGAACAGGAAAGGAAAGATCTTTTGAAAATAACAAGGAACCAGGAAACAACAATTCAACAACTGCAAGACGATGCAAAGAAGAATAACATAAGAATGATAGGGATTAATGAAAGAGAGGGAGACAACATGAAGGATGTCAGGAGGATATTTAGAGAAGTAATAGCTGAAAATTTCCCAAGCATGAGATCAGAAACTGACATCAGGATCAGTGAAGCATATAGAACTCCAAACAGTCATAACCAAAATAAAACTACACCCAGACATATAATAGTCACCATCCCAGAAATCCAACACAAGAATAGATTATTAAAAGCTGTCAGAGAGAAAAGACAAATCACTTATAAAGGAAAACCTATCAGAATCACAGCAGACTTCTCAGCACAAACGATAAAGTCAAGAAGAGCATGGAGTGAAGTATTCCAGATCCTAAAGCAAAATGATTTCCAACCAAGACTGATATATCCTGCAAAACTATCATTCAAAATAGATGGTGCAATACGATACTTCCATGACAAAGAACAGCTGAAGAACTTCATGAACACCAAACCAACCCTGCAAAAAATATTGAAAGACAGTTTAGATACACAAAGGAAAAAACCACTAAGCAAAGCAAATAATTAAACAGAACCGAAAGATAAAGATGCAACAGCAGAGAGATAACATTCCTACAATTAACCAGCATTTAACAGTAATAACCATTAATGTAAATGGTCTCAATGCACCAATCAAAAGAAACAGACTAGCAGAATGGATCAAGAAACAAAATCCAACCATATGCTGTTTACAGGAAACCCATCTAACCCAGAAAGATACTCACAGACTGAAAGTCAAAGGATGGAAAACAATTCTTCATGCAGCAGGAATCCAAAAAAAGGCAGGAGTAGCCATTCTGTTTGCAGACAACGTGAACTTTAAACCAACAATGACCATAAAGGACAAAGAAGGTCACTACATACTCGTAAGGGGAAAACTCCAAGAGGAAGAGATAACTATCTTAAATATATACGCACCAAACTCCAGAGCACCCAGTTATATAAAACAATTATTAACAGAAATGAAAACTCAAATTATCAGTAACACAATTGTAACAGGAGACCTTAATACACCACTGACACCAAGGGACAGATCAACCAGACAGAAAATGAGCAAAGAAATAACAGAACTGAATCACACCTGTGAACAAATGGGTTTGATAGACATATACAGAATGTTCCACCCAACAACATCAGAATACACATTCTTCTCAGCAGTACATGGATCATTTTCTAAAATAGACCATATATTAGCTCACAGAACATATTTAAGCAAATGCAAAAGAGTTGAAATCATCCCTTGCATATTATCGGATCATAGCGCTCTGAAATTAGAAATTAATGACAAAGGATACTGCAAAAATTCCGCAAACACATGGAAACTAAATAACACACTCTTGAGTAATCAGTGGGTCACAGAAGAAATTAAAGAAGAAATTAAACAATACCTAAAAGAAAATGAAAATGCAGATACAACTTACCGGAATCTGTGGGATGCAATGAAAGCCGTTCTGAGAGGAAAATTTATTGCACTGAGTTCCCACATCAGGAAAACAGAACGAATACAAGTAAATAACTTGATGCTACACCTCAAACAGCTAGAAAAAGAAGAGCAAGTCAAGCCCAAAGCCAAAAGAAGAGAGGAAATTATAAGAATCAGAGCAGAAATCAATGCAATAGAGACTAAGAAAACAATCCAAAGAATCAACGAATCAAAGAGTTGGTTCTTTGAAAGAATAAATACAATCGATAAGCCCCTAGCCAACCTTATTAAAAAAAGGAAAGAAAAAGCTCAAATTCATGCAATAAGAAATGAAAAAGGAGAAATCACTACAGACCCAATAGAAATACAGAGGATCATCAACACCTATTTCGAAAACCTCTACTCTCAAAAGTTTGATAACACAGAAGAAATAGACAGATTCTTAGAAGCATATGAAGTACCAAAGCTAGATCAAGAGGATATAAAACTGTTGAATAACCCAATCTCTGCTAATGAAATTGAGAATGTAATTGGGTCCTTGCCCACCAAGAAGAGCCCAGGCCCAGATGGATTCACTGCAGAATTCTACAAGAAATATAAAGAAGACCTAATGCCGACACTCCTCAAACTATTCAATGAAATTGAAAGGGAAGCAATCCTTCCTAAGTCATTCCTGGAAGCAAATATTACTCTAGTACCAAAACCTGAGAAAGACCCAACTATAAAAGAGAACTATAGACCGATCTCCCTAATGAACACAGATGCAAAAATCCTCAATAAAATATTGGCAAATAGGATCCAGCAAATCATCAAGAAGATTATACACCATGACCAGGTGGGATTCATCCCAGGAATGCAAGGATGGTTCAACATACGCAAATCAATAAATGTAATCCACCATATCAATAAAGCCAAAAATAAGAATCACATGATCATCTCTATAGATGCAGAAAAAGCCTTCGATAAGGTCCAACACTTATTCATGATAAGAACTTTACAGAAAATTGGAATAAATGGTCTTTACCTCAATATAATAAAGGCCATTTATGACAAACCAACAGCCAGCATCATACTAAATGACCAAAAATTGAAAGCCTTTACTTTAAAATCGGGTACAAGACAAGGATGTCCTTTATCACCACTCCTATTTAATATAGTACTGGAAGTACTAGCCAGAGCAATTAGGCAAGAAAGAGAAATAAAAGGGGTAAAGATAGGAAAAGAAGAAGTTAAATTATCATTGTTTGCAGATGACATGATACTCTACATAGAAGACCCCCTAAACTCCATTGAAATACTCTTAGATACAATAAATAAATTCAGTAATGTGGCTGGATACAAAATCAATACTCAGAAATCAATAGCATTCCTATACACGAACAACAAAATTACAGAGAGGGAAATAAGAGAAACTGGACTATTCACATTAGCAAGCAAAAAAATGAAATATTTAGGAATTACTCTTACGAAAGAAGTGAAAGACTTATACAGTGAAAATTATAATACACTGAAAAAGGAAATTGAAGATGATCTCAGAAAATGGAAAGACATCCCTTGCTCATGGATAGGAAGAACAAACATTGTGAAAATGGCCATTCTCCCAAAACTGTTATACAGATTCAATGCAATCCCAATAGAAATACCATCAACATACCTTATAGATCTAGAGAAATCACTCCTAAATTTCATCTGGAATCAGAAGAGACCTAGAATTGCAAAGGCAATTCTAAGCAGCAAAGACAAAGCAGGAGGCATCACAATCCCTGACTTGAAGTTATACTACAAAGCAACAGTAGTAAAATCAACATGGTATTGGAATCAAAACAGAGCTGAAGATCAGTGGAATAGATTAGAAGATACAACCACAACTACGAACACACTCAACCACCTTATTTTTGATAAAGGAGCCAAGCAGGTTCACTGGAAGAACGACAGTCTCTTTAATAAATGGTGCTGGAAAAACTGGCTCTCCATTTGCCGAAAACTAAAGCTAGACCCATGTCTATCACCATGTACTAAATTAAAATCTAAATGGGTCAAAGATCTGAATATTAAAACAGAAACACTAAATCTATTGGAAGACAAAATAGGTAGAAACCTTGGAGACATAGGAGTAGGTAAAGAATTCATGAACAGGACTCAAACCACACGGGAAATACTTCCCAGAATCAATAACTGGGACCACTTCTTATTAAAAAGTTTCTGCATGTCAAAAGAAATCTCCAGCATAGTGAAAAGAAAACCCACAAACTGGGAAAAGATTTTAGTGAACTCTCTCTCAGACAAGGGCCTCTTGTCTAAAACATATAAAGAATTAAAGAAACTCAGACCTCCGAAATTCAAAGATCCAATCCAAAAATGGGCATCTGAGATGAATATGCAATTCTCAGATGAAGAAATGCAAATGGCAAATAAATACATGAAAAAATGCTCATCATCATTGGTCATTAGAGAAATGCAAATTAAAACCACACTGAGATACCATCTCACTCCTGAAAGAATGGCCAGGATCAAGAAAACCGACAACAAATGCTGGAGAGGCTGTGGGGAAAAAGGAACTCTCCTGCACTGCTGGTGGGAGTGTAGACTGGTACAGCCTTTGTGGAGATCTGTCTGGAGATTTCTCAAAAAGTTGGGACTGGAAATCCCATTTATTCCAGCTATTCCACTTCTAGGCATATTCCCAGAAGAACTGAAAGCATCATACCACAGTGATATATGTGCACCTATGTTTATAGCAGCACAATTTGTAATCGCCAGATCTTGGAAACAACCCAAGTGCCCATCAACTGAGGAATGGATAAAAAAGTTGTGGTATTTCTATACAATGGAGTATTATTCAGCTATAAAGAAGGATCACATTGAGATATTTATCAATAAATGGGCACAGCTTGAGACCATACTCATAAGTGAAATAAATCAATCTCGCATGTGTGAATACCGAATAGTTTCCCTAATGTAAGTAATGATTCAAATATATAAAAATATGTGGTAATCATGATTCCCCATTAGGTGGCCTTGAAGCCTTATAAAGTTTTCACTCATTAATTAGAAAGGCTTTATTCTGGGCTTCTTGATATGAAAATATTTGAAGCTAGAGTATATGAAGTTTTGCCCAAATATTTCAAGGAAAAAGACACTATGGTAACTACTATTAAGTCAGGTTATAAGGTGGTGAAGTACTAGGTTATTGAAACAGTCATGCTGTGACCTCTATTGTTATATTGTTATGTCCTGTTTTATCTCAATCTCCCCCTTATTGTTTCAAAAAAAAAATTATTTAGTCATTTCTTATGTTTGTCTTAATTAAAGAAAAAATTCAAAAAAATTAGGATATATAAATAGTAACTCTTTTCGATTTCCTATTAACTTGTTTTGAAGTCCTGTAGTACTCCCACGATCTTGTTTTGACTGATTAGACTCTGTTCCATTCTATATGATAGTATCAAGTTTGAAGACATAGGCAACTACTTTGAAGACAATAAGATTCACTAAGATACCCATTCTGGTTTGACTATTGTCTTCTTTGGAAGTCCTGTAATGTTTACAACGCCTAAGTTTTATTGGTCTTGTTCTCTACTGTTTTGTCCAACTTTATAATATCTAATAAGATAGACAATTCTTTTTAAGGAAACAAGGGACAACGTTGATAACCATTGTTGATAAACTTGTACTCTGTTCTACACCATGTGCTACGTCTATCCTTGGTATTGACTGACAGCTTTGTTTTGCCATATTTGACTGTATTCTTCCCCCCCCCCAAAGAAAGTAATAAGCACTAAGGAGTAATAAAATCCAAGATGTGTAAATTTTGTTGTAAAAAAGAGAGGGAAAAAAAAAAAAAAGAAAAGGAGCTCTAACGGATATAACAGCAAGTGTGTTTGGGGGTGTTAAATAGCTGACTTTATCAATGTTTTTGGAACATTGAACACAGCTGTTTGCAGTCTCCCTGTTTGAATGTCCACCTTGTGTTCTTTGATACTGTGATTTGAGGAACTATTTTCAAGAAAATAGTGTGTAATCTACTAGCAGGTAATTTCTTACTGTTATGGTTTTTTGTTTTGTTTTGTTTTGTTTTGTTTTGTTTTGTTTTGTAGTTCTGTATTGCGTGTACCCTTACGCCGCTTTGGTTTGTTTTGTGTTTTTCTCTTTTTCCTCTTAAATAAAAAAAAAAAAAAAAAAAAAAAAAAAAAAAAAAAAAAAAGACATGACAGATAACATTAAAGGGCACCTCATCCTATCCACAAAGCTGTGTGTTTTCAATTACCTGTTGTTTTCTGTCTCGAGCCATTTGAAATCATTGTTCAAGGAGTACTGTGTAGTGTGACATCACTATCCCAAACTTCATTCTAATGGGGAAAAAAACTGATGTTTGAGAAACAAAAAAGAAAGGAAGAGAGAAAGAAGGGAAAATGGAAGGAAGAAAGAGAGAAAAAGGCGAAAAGTAAAAACAAAAACACTGGAACCAATTATCCTCAGAGCTTGGGTAAATCAAAGAGAGTTTTTGGCATCCTAAGTCTTCAAATGGGAGGCCTTGGGAGCATGTTTGAAGAAACTGGAAGACCAGATCTTCATCCATTCTTGTGAAGACAGAGAAGAGAAATTCCCATAATTATTGCAGTTGGAGTTTCTCTCTTTCCTGACTTACTGCATACATATACTCTGAATGCTTTGTTCAAAATGATGAAACTTCCTGTTCTTAGTGCCAAATTTCAGTTAAATTTCCATGAAGCCATTTCATAATAACCAACAATCTCAATGTTCATTTGTTTAAGGAGAGAGGTTGAACTTTCGAATCATTAAAACTATTCTTTGTAGACCTAACTAAATAGAAAAAAGAAATCTGTGAAAAATAAATAAAATAAACCCACTTCGTCAGTGTTGATTTTTATACTGTCTTCAAGAAGATGCAAAAATTTTATGTTCCCTCTTCAGCCTATGTGTTTTTCCTTTTGTCTACTCTTAATAAAGTAGGTGATGATGGAAGGGGATGACAGAGAAGTCATTCAAACAACTTATTATCTACCTTTTAAGACTAACGTGACTTCTATTTTCTTGAGCATATGCCTATTATGAATAAACACATACTGAATGTTTGTATAAATAAAAATATTGATATTTATGGCATTTTTCAAATCAGAGCTAAACTGCTACCTTAACAAGATGCTTCATTTTTGACCAATGTCTTATTTTATTTTGTTTCATCCCTAACAAATGCCTAAGAAAACTGTACATGTTGGAACTTGTGTATATTTTTAAGCTTTGGGAGACATATGGTAACATATGTTGAACATATAAATAATTAGGCATGTTTCCAGAAAGTTTTGATGTGCAGGCCTTGTTTAACTTTAGTTAATCTTGCTGTTTCCTAAAGACAATTGACTTTCTGATGGTGCCCTTCAGCAATATTTTTTACCAGTTCTTAATATAGCATTACATTAGGTAGAATAGGTAAAAATTCCTCCCCTGAAACAGTAAAACAAGGATGTATTCACTGTTGGAAGCATTCAAATACCAAGTAGCATTTGGCCATGTAAGACTCAAGGTAGTTAAATGTGTGAAGAAGTATTTGCTGTAAGATTTTGTTTGAAAAACTATTTGAAAATGAAAAGGAAAAAAAGCACTTGCAAATGGTAAAATGTGAGTTTATGTGCACTTTTAGTTAAGACAACAAATCACAGTATAAAAAGCAAGTGTTGAATTCTTCCTGAAGGAAATCTGTGTTTCTGAAACATTTAAAGAAGCAGAACCACTCCTAAGAAAGGCAATGGCTGAGTTCGAAGAGCAACAAAAACTGGATGGATCACTTTACAGGTTGACAAGCAACAAATATATAGAGGTTAGAGGTAGCCTGTGATACTCTAGTAAAGCTATCTAGAAATTGTACCAAGGTGAAAAGATACTGATTTAAAAAGATTTATTTTAACATTTACTATATTCACTTCTCACATTTCCAAGAAGGATACACTATCCATTAAAATTCAACATGTACTTTACAGTTTAAATATAATTTATAACTTAATGGTAATTTGTTGCTTATTTTAAATTGAATTGAGCAATTTGGTAAAAAAAATATACACAATGAGGAAGTTTTTGATAATTCATTTATTTTCAAATTCTCAGAAACTGAAGATAATATTGCAACAGTGAGCTGACTCATTGAATTTTGTTTGGGCTCTGATAAAATTCAGTTCATGTGCATTCGTGCTTAAAAAATGACATAAAGAAATGTAGGTGTGGAATTGACTCAGTCACCAAGTTGTGTGAAGAAGACAGGCCACTCTGTTTCTGAGATGTTATTTCCTCCTATTAAAAAGATAAACCTTATGTTACCTGCATTACTTGTTTTGTGATACTGCTTTAAAACCTGTGATCCTTGATGATGGTATGTTAATGAGACTGAACTAAGAAATGCCTAGCAGATTGACAGTGCATATTTTTTGATGTGTCTCAGTAATTTGTGGAGGCGTCACTCCGGGTATTATACAGAGTGCTTGATTCCTTTTGGTATATGGGGATGAAACTCTCCAAAATTGAAGAATGAATTTCAGGAATAATGGAAGTTAAGAGCAGAAATATTTTTTGAGAGAAAAAAGCTTCTGTCTGAAAGAGACAGAAGGGGTCTGGAGCAGGTTGCCAAGGACTCTGTCTGAAACAGTTTTGGCCCAGACAGGACACTGTGGCTGGAAAAGCCTCAGGTGGAACCAAGAAGTTCTATCTCCCCCATCCCTAGGAATTTACTTCTGGCACCAAACAAAGACCAATGGGCTACCTGTGCATCCTTAATGCCCCTTTAGGTTCCACCCCAACCCGAGGCTACTTATGTGCCTCCACTCCATGTGTTCCATGGAGAGATCTCCGACCCTGGGGGGAGATGCCGTGCCCCAGGGGATCAGAGGTGTCTCTCCCCGAATTCTCAAAATAAAGGTCATTTATATTTTATACTTCTTATCTTTTCAGCCGCCGATGGTCCCCCACAGTTCTATCATATGGTTCCCTGAACGGCAGATGGGAGACTCCTGGGCCCTACCAGTTTGAGTCCCCTGCTGTTCAGGACCAGGACCGGACTGCATCCTGCATTAATTCTTCACATCTATACTCGGGAGCTGTAAACTTGTTGCTGCCAGTTCACAAACAACACCGACCCAATTTACCACAGATGAGCAACCCCCCAGGAGATTGCAGCTGGGCCAGGCCCCAGGCAGGTTTTCTCTCCCTTTCCGTGGGTTCCCATGACACTCTCTCGTCCTTAGATAGCCCAAGGCAGAGTCTTCCTGGGCCAGGCTATGTCCACACTGAAAGACTCTCACGTCCTTCAGTGCTTGTTAAGTGAGAGTGCTTGTTAAGTTCTCATGGGCAGAGTTGTTACTAAACCCACGTGAAATCCACTCATATATTGGTGATGGCCAATTATTATGAGTTTTGGAACCATATAATAACTGATTGGTCTAGAGTAAAAAAGTGACAACTTTAAACTTAGTAGACCACAGTCCGTTACCTCATCTGGCTATAACTCCGTGGGCTAGACCCCCTACCAGATTTTATCTTGGGGACCACTTCCTGTTCCCCCCCAAAAACACTGTACCTATCTATGGCTTATCACACTGATGACAAGTTTACAAAACTATCTTTAAGCCTTTGTTTTGGGAATGTGTGTCCTCCCGCTCCTCCAGGATCCCTCCCCCTCCCGACACTTAAAGAGATAATAGCGTCTTTCCTTACAGCCTTTCAGAGCTTTCTTAGAGTCTCCTTTACTCCCTGCTTCCCCTCTCCTCCCCCCCGCCATGCGCACCAACCCATTCCTCGCTGAGATAAAAAAAAATGAGCCCAAATAGTGTTGAGAGATATGCACGGGCTACTTTAACCTCTCAAACACTCTCCAGCCCAAACAGTGTTGGGAGATACTACTGCTTTAGGCTTTCACGCTGCCCCCACAACTCCACATGATATCTCGGCTCTCATGCTGTGCTCCAGGTCCACACGGGTTTGGCTTTAACCCCGTGTGTCCCCCGAGTTCCTCCACGTGGCGGCTCAGCTCCGCATGGGTTGGCTACCGGCCACGCCTCCAGGAGCAGCCCCAGCTTCACGCAGTGTCCCAACTCCACCTCCCAGCTCTGCCCCCCTGTGCACCACAGGCTGGTGCACAATGTACCTGTGCGCTGCGTGCCCACCGCCACTGCCCTGTGCGCATTTCTGAGGGCAGTCCCAGCCCCGCCCCTCACGCTACATCTGGGCGCTTGCCGGCCTTCACTCTGTGTGCACCACCCACATGCTGGGCATGCTCTAACCTCGTGCCAGACCAGTCCCCGCCTCCAAGCTCAAGCATGGCTCTTGCTGCCAGTACAGAGACAAACACAGCAAGTCACAACAGACAGTTCATCTTACTGATCTGATGCTATATTCGCATTTTCAGATATAAAGTTCAGATTGTTTCTGCTGCCCTTTTTGTGTTCCAGCCATGACAAATGTTTTCTTTTAGATCCGAATATACACTTAGAGATGTACAATCTACAAGTTTAAAAACTAAAATTAAAAAACAATTGTAAATTCCTTTTGCTGGGAACCACTAACTCTTTTTCAAGGCAAGGGTTATATGATACATCCAAAACAACAAAACCAGCACTGCGGCAGAAGCCAAACTTAAACCTTTTCCCAGCCTATCTGCCTGCCCTGGCTCGGCCCTCCACCGAGCCATAATTAACTGTATTCAACTGATATTAAATAACACCATAGCTGATTTCTCTTCTAAATAAAATGGTAGAAAAATTAATTAAACAGGCCATCCTCCAAAAATCAGATGGCATTAGACGTTTTAATAACATAAAGAGATACTTATATATATATGACATAAATAACATGTCAGTTCCTAAAATTCTCGGACCTGTCCTCCTTATGGAAGTCATTACTAAAATTATAAATACCCTGTTGATTATATTTAACTCCTGCATACTTACTTAATTCTACAGATACCTTCTACTGTAGTCCAAATCCCAAACAAAAAGGCAAAACTTGACCTTCAAACCTCATAGAGACCTTAATATGGTTCTTCATGTTTTCAACAACAGAGATAACAATAACACTTGTGACACTTGGAGTTCTGAGACAGGTAAACTGACATAAGGTGGAGCTGCCTGGGCTCCCCCATGGACCATGTCTCAAATGCTGCAGAAGACATTGGGCAAGAGAGTGCCCCATCCTGGCGTTCTTTGAGACCTTCCCAGGGCTACTGGACTGTCCTAGCCACCAGAGAGTGGGTAAGCCATCCTAACTTCTAGCTCTCACAGGAAATGCCAACACTGCCAGATTCATCACCAACAAATCTGCTTAAACTTGCTGCCAAAGACTGATGGGGCTTAGGGCCAACAACAGCCCTCTTTATGGGTGTCCATCTCAGAGTCCAAGTCCCACTAAAAGTCTCAGGTAAGACATTCTCTATACTTGTGGACATAGAGGCCATATGTAGAGTTCTTTCTGAGTTTTCAGGCCACTATATTAAGTCCTCAATCTCTCGGGGTATTAAAAGTCAACCTCTGCCATTTACAAACAGTGCCTATTTTGTGCAGGTTCCAGATAGACCACCCCCTTCTTTTCTTATTCACCAATTTCTCAGGCAATCCTGGTCAAGACTGACAGATACATTTTGTCTTCTCACTTTGTTTATACTTTTTCAGGATACATAAAAGCCTTTCACACAACTAGGAAGACTGCTGATATACTTGCTAAAGTTCTGTTACAGCAAATCATTCCAAGGACTACAACCAGGTTACAGTGACCCATACCTGATATTCTTGGCAACCTCAACAGTGGTCAAAGTTGCTAGACTGCCATCCTAGTTTCACGTCACTCAGGCTAAGTGGTGCCCTTCTAGCCCTAGACCTGACCATCCTGTTGCCTACTCATCTCTGTCTTACCAAGGCCTCACAGCCACGACTCTCAGGCTGTCGTGTTTTGTTATCCAATTTGGTTTCTAATTTCTTATTCTTTTTACAGCAGGACCCTTGACAGTCTTTCCTAAAGACTCCCATATCATGCATAAGATCATCTTCATAACGTTCTATGTGACAACTGTCTTAGTTCTTTCTACCCTCAGCTGTTTGGTTAAACGTGATATCCCTGAAAGCCTAGGCCCTTACCTTCCCTATACTAGTACAGCCACCGCCTTCCCTGCTCCCCCTGTTTTTTCCAGTTCAATTCCTGGACCAGAGACAAGTTTTACTCACCTACCCTTTTAACTTTTACCCTTTCAGATGGGGGAATAATCACCTCTCATGACTTCACTCCTCCTAACCCCACATTTATTTTTCAGAATTCTGCCTTACGGTGCAAATGTTTCTACCTCAACATGGTCCTGATATAATGACATGTCTAAATCAAAGGCACCTCACCTGAGTCCTTAAATATGACAGTGCCATACCTCCTCATAACATCTTATCTCTTTGTTTTTTCAGTCTAACATACGTGCATTCACCAGTGAAGTTTTCCTGGCTAAAACACCTGGCACCAGCTTCTACCTGGGCATCAACCATCATCCCGTCGACTCCCCTAGACCCCAGTACAGTGCCCCTTTACAGCAGGAATCAGTTAAAAAAAGAAATCTTCACCCCTTTTTATAATAATTATCATAAGACAGGATATGAAAGAATTTTGGCCCACACAGGACACTGTAGCTGGAAAAGCCTCAGGTGAAACCAAGGAGTTCCATCTCCCCCACCCCTAGGAATTTACCTATGGCGCCAAACAAAGGCCAATGGGCTACCTATGCATCCCTAATGCCCCCTTAGGTTCCACCCCAAACCAAGCTACTTATATGCCTCCATTCCATGTGTTCCATGGAGAGATCGCCGACCCCAGGGGGATATGCTGTGCCCCAGGGGATTGAGGGTGTCTCTCCCCACATTCTCAAAATAAAGATCATTTATATTTCTTACTTCTTATCTTTTCAGCTGCTGTCAGTCCCCCATAGTTTTATCACTGTCTTTTCTTAGGATTTCTATAGAGTAAAACCACAAGGTGAGGTGGGTCTAAACTGGGAAAAACTAGGAACTCGCTATGTTTAGCCAATAGGATTAATAGCTCAGATAAAATTGATTAAATTAGGAACAAATGGGGAGGCAAATCACATAGAAAGCCGGGATTCTTAGAGATCAGTGACTCTAGTGATCCAGATTTAATCCCTAAGGATTATACTAAAGGGTGTGGCTGCATTTATTTTGCCTTCGGTCCTAACATCTGGCCCACAGCAAGAGGTGTGTCTCCTTCAAGGTCATCAGACATCTGGGTCTCTGTGCTGGCTTCTTTGAGGGCCTGTCGACCGCCTATAATTTTTCTAACTAGCTCATTTACCTATAACACTTTCTTCTGTGATATTGATCTCCCACTACATTTTTCAGCTATCAGGAACTAAACATCTATGCTCTGCTGCCATAAAGTTTCTGCCTTAAAGCCGACCAACTATGCAATACATCTCCCAGAATTCTGAGCCAAGTTAAACCTCTCTTCCCTTACATGTAATGTGTTGGGTATTGTATCCCAGAGACATAAAACTGACTAACACAGAGTCTTAGAACTGAAGAGGTAGGATCATTTCTGTGACTTTCTCTGACCAAGTAGTTTAGAAGACTTTAGAGCCAGAGTTTGGAAATATTTGAACATGCCAGCCTAGGAGTTCCTAGAGTATTAAAGCAGAGCTTGATTAACAATCTTGGGTAGAGCTCAGAGACTGACATGGTGATAAAAATGCAGATAATAAAGGTCATGTACATGAATTTTCAATGGGAAATCAGGATTCTTTCAGGAGGCAAACTAGAACCCATCCACTATACACTGAGGAAAAAAATGCCTGTTTTAACTTTGTGAAAGGTTGACTTTAAGGATTTAAGGGATTAAAGGTTTAAAAGTTTAAGGGTTTAAGGGCTGGGTATTAGTTAATATGTTGGAGGAGATTTCAAAGCAGCCCAACATTCAAGTTGTGGAATGGATACTATTGGATGTTTTCAACTAAATTTATATTGAGAGACAAGGGGAAAAATCAGCAGAAAAAAATTTAAAAACCCAAGTCTTGACCCAAAAAGAACCATGCATAAAGTTAGGGCCAAAGGGTATGTGGTTGCTGAAGATATTGGCATAACTTAACCACAACCAAATCCTTTTAAAGTGACAAGAAGAAAGATGCCTTGGTATCTCAGCAAGACCCCACCATCAAATGTTCAAAGGTATAAAGGGTCACCTTTTCATTGAGAAGAAAGACCCTATGATCCCTGCTTGAGAAGGGTCATCTAGAAAATTAGATCAATAGGATTCTTTTCATCATGAGATATATATGCACAAAGAGGCTGCTATATCTCTCTTTGGACTTCCAGATACTGCCTGCTCTTGTGATTGACCTTGATGTCGTGCATGTGATTCTGGTTTTACAAGCATTTCAAATGCAAAAGTTATGTGGTCAAAGACATTTCCATCCAGATTTCAAAGGAAGACCTGGGAGTCCAAGCAAGGAACCCCTGACACAGCAGTGGGTAAAGTTTTGGGAACCAAGTCAAAGGTTTAGTGGAGCCTCCAGGAAGTTAATATTCCTGGAACATGGAATGTCTGCCTGGGGAAGCTGTAGGCTATGAGTGGAAATGAACTGATATGGGCTGGAATCAGACAGATCATAAGGGTGGGGCCAAATAAACTCTCTAGAATTCATATCTTAATCCCTTGTGCCTCCCATATGATGCACAGAGTACATGAGTGAATGCTTTCCCACATGGGTTTTGAACTTTTCAGTGTCCAGTTCTTTTCTATCTTTACTCTTGTCTTTTTGAATGGGAATATTTTTCCTGTGCCATTGTACTTTAAAATTATGGAGGATTTTTATTTCTATAGAGGCTCACAAATAGTAGTTTGTCAAAAATTTAGAAGAGATTTTCACTTAAATGTGATAAAGATTCTGGAATTGCTGAGACTTTGTATGAGAAAGTGTCATATCAGATCAGGCAGAATTATTAACTCATTATTATTTTAATTTGGAAAAACATTTTAAGGGTATGTGTTTGGGTATCAGGTTGATAAGGGGTGAATCATGACTGGCAGTCATGATTTGTCTACTTTTGGTCAGTCATCGAGTCCTGATTTTAAGTCCCACATATGACCCATGGCCTCCTCCTTCCCTAGAAGTATTCCCATGTTCTTTTCTTAGGTGCCGTGAGCTAATCATCTTGGCTATTTTCATGTCTGTCTACAATAAAGTTAGCAGACCATTGACTAAATACCTGAAGATTCTGACCTGAATTAAGTGTAGGTGTTACACTTTAAGTTGTAGTTGTAGGTGTTCTGGATAATATCAAATATCAAATAAGACTATATAAATCAAATGCAAAACATAGAGTAAAAAGTAAAGCCATATAAAAGTTCTTAGTGTCCATTGATACACATGCTATTAACACCTGTTTATCCTTTTCATCCTAACTTCATCATTTCCCGTGTAGTTTACTGGGCATATACGTTATTGGCCATTATTATATGTACCTTACAGGTACCAACATATTTAATTTCTTTATAATGACCTTCTGAAATAGATGCTAACAATATTTACTCTATATAAAGGGGAACATTGAGACAGAGAAAGTTGAAAATCTGACAATATCTAGTAGTACAGTCAAGAAATCACTTATTGATTAAAATATGTTTAATATATTATAACTACTATAAATTATCAGTGAATACATATATTGCATTGCAATTGTTAATTTGCTTGTCAGGCATAAATCTTCTTATGTGAAATTTGCATTGATGTGATTTTAAGCCAACTGACTTGAATCCTGTTACCTTTAGTATCACATCAATTACCTAATCTAAAAATTATACATATTATCTTATTATTTCTGTTTTATTATATTCAGGTTCAATAAAGAAATGTATTTTGTTTTGGAACAACATAGTATTAGGGTTTTCTTTTTAGATATTAGACAGCCATAGAAAGTAAATTAGGTGTAACTCCAAAAGAAGCAAGCATATTTCTTAATACTCATCCCACTATTCAGAAAGTTGCCCAGTAAACACACATGGTGCTAGTCACCATGATAGAAAATTGAACATGTGACCACTCCCTGAAGAATTTCATTGGCTATCTGGATAGAGACACGTAAACAAATTAATACAACACAGTGGGATTCTTACCATAATAGGTGAAAAGGGAATCTCTCAAGGTGAGCATATCTTTGAAACTCAATGGTGGAGAAAAGACTCCATCAAGAATGTCACACATGGGTTGGTCTTTAAAAGAAGCAAACGTGCAGACAGAAGTGAGGAAAATGTACCATGAAGAGGGAATTACATGAACATTAACACAGATGCATAAAAGTATGTGATAAATATGGAAAATAATGACAGAAAAAGATGTCCCTTTTCTGGAAATCATGCAAACATAAAAGATTTCAGACAAAGAAGCACATGGGCTTTATGGGGGGAGTCACTCTTCCAATTCAGTGTTATTGCTTCCACATCTTGAGTGTATAGTAATAATTTATGTGCTGTATGTTTGTACATAATAATGCTAAAAGTCTCAGAATTCTTCTGTTCAAGAATTGCTGCATGTAGGGAAGTGATAATGTCTTTGGAACCCCACAAATCCCCAGATCTCTTTGCTCTTCAAGACTTTATTACTGCTGATGTAACCCAAGAGAGTCTCAGGTAGAGGTAGTAACCTCCACCTATCTCAGCTCTGTGACATTACTAACAGATCCCACCTGTTGGAAATAAGATAATTCTTGCTGCCATGTTCTCATTGAAACTCAGCCCCTAAAACAAGGCCTTATAGTTCTCCCACCTGATATCCTCATTTTGAGAGTCATCCAGGACTTACTGTCCAACAAGATGTAAAGGACACAGGATTGCCTTGTCAAGCAGTAAGGATTTAGATAACAGTGTCAATTTGACCATGGCTTCTCAGCTTTATCTGTCAAATTTTCAACTTTCTCTGTCTCAATGTTCCCCTTTATATAGAGTAAATATTGTTAGCATCTATTTCAGAAGGTCATTATAAAGAAATTAAATATGTTGGTACCTGTAAGGTACATATAATAATGGCCAATAACGTATATGCCCAGTAAACTACACGGGAAATGATGAAGTTAGGATGAAAAGGATAAACAGGTGTTAATAGCATGTGTATCAATGGACACTAAGAACTTTTATATGGCTTTACTTTTTACTCTATGTTTTGCATTTGATTTATATAGTCTTATTTGATATTATCCAGAACACCTACAACTTAAAGTGTAACACCTACACTTAATTCAGGTCAGAATCTTCAGGTATTTAGTCAATGGTCTGCTAACTTTATTGTAGACAGACATGAAAATAGCCAAGATGATTAGCTCACGGCACCTAAGAAAAGAACATGGGAATACTTCTAGGGAAGGAGGAGGCCATGGGTCATATGTGGGACTTAAAATCAGGACTCGATGACTGACCAAAAGTAGACAAATCATGACTGCCAGTCATGATTCACCCCTTAGGGAAGACATTATCGCTTCCCTACATGGCAGTTCTCATTTTGAAGGAAACATTGTCTGTCCATCTCATGAAGCCATGCTGCTGAATTAGTGGGCCCTTATTCACAGAGATTACCTTAAAATAAGTTTGATTAAAATCAATTGAGTCTTGAGGTCACCCACTGTGTTGCTGTGGCGGTTCAACTCAATGCCTGGTAGAAAAGAAGCAAAACAGGTTCACTGATTTTGCTTGTCAGGCAGAGCTCAAAACTGTTCTCTGACCGGTACTTCTCTTGACATCCTTGTATCTGAGAATACTGTGAATTCTAGATACCTGATCCACCATTTGGAATAAAGAACTACAGTCTAGTATATTAAAAACATTTGTGTTTAGAGTTGTAAACAGAGGAAATAAACAGAGTTTTGACCAAACTTCCTTGGTTATTAGTTCTCTGATAAGACTGACTGGAGCCAAGTAGCTGATTATCTGAATCACTCAGATTGCCATGATTGCTCCCAGGAGCCACCAAAATTATCAGTTACGCACAAAGGACAAGGCCCTGTGTTTCAGAAGGAGATGCCAGACTTGTGACTCCCATCAGAATTTTACCTTGCATTGTGAGTTAGGACACATTGCAAAGGCATTGCTCCTTTCCTGTCTTCTAGCAGACTAAATGACATCAGAACCTTGATCACTCACTTCCTGGGATTTGGGTAGTGCCTTTCTCTTTTGGACATCTTTTAAGTTTACACTATTGATGTGCTTGTTAGATGAGCCAACTTTGGAAGTGCCATTATAGTTTTTGAAATTATCTGCTTCACACATTTGACTTTTCAAACAGTTTACATTTTGATAGTGTTTAATTTTCTAAGAGAGAAAAACCATGCAACATTGGTGTAGAGTCCTGATAGTAATAAAACTTTCATGTATCTGCAGGGATCTGCATGTTTACACATTAAAAATCTTACTCAAGAATCAAATAAGAATTGTTCCTTACTCTACTTTTCTTTTCTCCACTCGAATCTCAAGGCTAGGAAGGCAATGTGGTTACTAGAGGAAGTTGTCTTCAGAAAATCTGCTTCCTTGTTATCTGATTCATGAGCAATGAACAGGCCATAACACTCGGTGTTTCTATAGATTTATTTTCAAAATAATGGCCTTCTGCTTTGACATTTCCTAAACATGATACATCTTTCTTTCCTCTAACAGATAGACCTCCTTGCTAGATATTAACATAGTTAAATGGAGACCTATGTGGTTTATACTAATGGTAAGTCACCCAGATTCTTATGTTGGATTGATATAGTCTTAGATTATAAAGATAATGAACATTTACAGGTACAAACTGGTAGTCAAGCCCCTAGTTTAGATCTACCAGGAAAAAGAGGACAGCATAATATGTATCTGTGTGTTTTATAAAAATGCATTGATTCTCACATTTCATTCTTCCAAATGATTGATGTAGATACAACTAGGAGACACTAGAAAACAAGTGGTGTGATAGCTATAGGAATGAGTAACATAGGTCTTTGTGGTATCAGAAGGAAAGCAACACTCTTGGCATTGAATAAGGACAGGAGATGATAAGTGACAATCTCAAGAGAGAGGTGAGGACATTGAGATATGCCTGTTATCATAGTCACCCTTTTTCCTATTACAGCTCCATGTTGGGAGCCTCCCAAGCTGTTACCAGAGTCATATATTTAAGTGACTACTTGAGTGTCCCCTTCCACTCAATTATTCTTTTACCATAATCAAAAACGTTCTTCTTACCTTTACATAGAAATCTACTGGCAAGCGTATGGAAGGTTACAGCTCTGTAAATCACTTTTCAATATCTCCATTGACATAGCTAAGGACTAAACAGTTCATGGATTGATGAGTGGTAACAGAATAACTTCCTTGGGTTTTCCCTCCAAACACAAGAATGAGTATTCACTTAAGGTGAAAAAATTACTCTGACAGGATGACACAAAGGGGATGTCAACTTGTGCCCACCAATTGAAGTAAATTCCACTTGGGAGGCCTAAAAGTCATAAACTACATTCTTTCTAGTGAATATGGCACGCTGAAGATGGGCCTTCTTATGTGAAACCCAGGCATTAACTTATCTCCTTCCTGAAAATACAAGACAGAGATCTTTCAGATATTCATGAGAGACCACAAAGTACTCTTAGAACTACCATCTTTTTATCAAATGACTATAGGAGTTCTCCAAAATTATGCTACTTTAAAAGAAATAAGTATTTATGCATTGTGGGCAACAATCCTGAAGATGAACATTATCAAATCAGAAAGTGAGTTTTACAACTTGTCCTTGAGTTTAACAAAATGATCAGTGATTCCACCAGGAATTGCAATGCAGTGCTCATGGGAAAATGTTCCAGAGAACAACACAATGTAGAAACAAGGAATGGGTGGTAGTCAAAGAAAAATACTTAATCTGTTGCAAGATAGGATAGGTAGAACTCTTGAAGACATAGTGTAGGTAAAGATGTAATGAACAAAATCCTTATCACACGGGAAATTTTACAAAGAATCAACTGGGATCACATTATACGAAAAAAACTTTTCCACAACAAAGGAAACTACTAACAGAATAAAAAGAGACCTGCAGAATGAGAACAAACTTACCAGCTACTCCTCAAAGGACTAACATCCAGAATATATAAAGAACTCAAAAAAAACAAACAAACAAAAAACCACCAGAAATCCAAAATTTAAAGACCCACTCCAAAACTAGGCATCTGGACAGATACTTTTTAAGTGAAGAAATACAAACAGCAAATAAATATATGAAAAGATATTGAACCTTTGGAGAAATGCAAGTTAAAACAACACTGAGATTCCATCTCACTCCTGAAGGAATAGCTATCATTGGGAAATCAACCAGTAACAAATGCAGGTGATGCTACAGAGAAAAAGAAGCGTTTCTCCAGGTTTTTCGTGGAGTATGAATCAGTACAACTGCTCTGGAAATCAGTGTTAAGATGCTACAGAAAACTAAAGCTAATGATTCCATTTAACACAATGATTCCCCTGCTAGATATCATCCTGAAAAAGTTAAAAGCATCCAACTATAGTGATCCAACTATAGTTCCTGCAGCACCATGTTTATGGCAGCACAAATTGTAGTAACTAAACTTTGGAAACCCACATGGCCATCAAAAAATTAATGAATAAATAAAATTTGGTTTTGATACATAAAATAGTATTCTGCCATAAAAAGTTTAAACTTGAGACATTTTCAAGTACATGGATGCACACTGAGAATACAATTTTAAGTGAAATAAGTTGGACATTTTTTCAAAGTTTGGTACTTGGGTGTGCCAATAACACTCTATGAACTTTTGTAAATAGTTTAAAAATTGTTTCAAATTAATTTTACACTATTTTTGCTTCTAAAAATCTATTTATATTCTTAAGTAAGTCTCAGTGTTCAGTAATACAATGTTACAGATTGAATTATGTCTCCTCCAAATTCATATGTTGAAGTTTTGACTCCTTATGTGATATTGTTTAGAGACAAAGGTTTTATGAAATGATTAGATTTAAATGATATCATGCTGGAATAAAAAGTGGCCTTAAAAGTGGTGACACCAGGGAACTTGCTCATTCTCCACCACGTGAAAAGACAAGTAAAATGATGTGATTTGTAGCTGAGAAAGAAAATTCTCTCCAGAAATTGCCTTGCTAACACCCTGACTTTCAGTCTCTGGAGGTTAGAAAAATAAATTTGTGTTATTTAAGTCACATGGTCTACAAAATTTTACTATGACATCTACTCTGCTTGAGACATAGAAAGAATAAAAGTTGCAACAATGTCAATTTCTCTAATCTGATGGATCACATACAAAGTTACGCTGATTTTTTTAAATTTTTTTTTTTTAAGACTGTAGGTTGAGCATGATTTTGGTGGGGTTGGAAAATAATGCATATACTTAGAAAATCTTCATGAAACTTCTAAATCTAAGAGTTGTATATTATTTACACTTTGGGTTTTTGTAATTGACTTGCATTGATTTAAGACCTAAATAATATCTAATCCAAAAGGAACCACTTAAAACCATGGTATTTTCCCCTATTCAATCAATCTCTACTCCAGATTCTATTCCTTAGGTTCCAACCATACTGTCAGCTTTGTTTTCTCCGCATGCAAAATATGCAAGCCCACATATCAAGGACCTGGCATTACTTTGTCTTTCTGGAAATATCTGACTCCAAAGAGACTTTTGCCATTTTATTTACCTTGTGTACAGCATCTGAATTAAAGACCACCTCATTTGGGCCCATAATATGTATGGAAAACTGAAAGTACCTCTCATTTTTCATCTCCCTTAACTTAGCCTGCCTTTCCATATTATGAAACTGTATGTTTTGCTTACTAAATTATATTCTATATTATATATTTGGTATTATGTTCTATACTCTATTCTATATATACTATACTACAATATATATGGAATTATATATTATATCATATACTGTATTCTGTGTGTGTGTGTGTGTGTGTGTGTGTGTGTGTGTGTGTGTGTCTGGTGTTGGTGATTAAACATGGGATTTTGAGTAGGTAAAGCAAATGATGTACTTTTGGGAGTCATTGAACCTGGAAACTGAGCACACATGCAGGGATGTGGCATGGCTGGGGCATAGCCAACCCAAGAACAAAGAGACACCTCAAAGGGTAACATAAGGCCACATCTGAGGACACGTGGCTCCAATCCCAATGAACAAGACAGAGATTGTAGATGCAGGCATTTCACTCCTGTAGTGAAAGTAAACCTGGAGACCTTGTCCTAAAATGCTTCTCCTAAGTTAACATAAGATAGTTCTTTTAAATTAACATAGTTTGTTACTTGGAAAAGACTTTGAACCACTCCCAAGGTCCTGCTCAGTTTCCTGTGTTTTTCACTCTAATCCCTTCTTTGTTTGAAAATTAAATAAATATAGGCCACCCTTAGACATTCCTTGTCTCAGAGACATTCCTTGAACTCTGAGGTTTTGACTCTCCTGAAACCCCAAAATCATACCACTTGTCTCATTTAATTAAACCTTTGCCATACACTCGTTTGGGAGTTTGGGGATCTTGGTCAGGTCCCTGATAATGTACTACTAACTTGTATCATTGCATTTTTAACTGTTTGAAGACATCCTCTCACTAAATTTTACAATATGATCTTGAATTGCAATAAGGTCCTCCTGCCTCAGCCTTCTGAATAGCTGAGATCATAGATGTACACCACACTTGTCTGTAATTTACTTTTATTACTTCTATTTATGTTTTTGTCTATATTTGTTTTTAAATATAAAATGTATGGTATCAGGGAGATTTGCTTATTTTGTTTGCTGATATATCCTGCTTATCTGACACATTGTAGATATTTAATACACATTTTTCAATGGATGAATGCAATTTTAGTCAAATATGCTGACTTGGATAATTTGGTTATGTTTACGTTCATGGAAAAACAGAGAAAGACGTTGGTATCAAATCTATAAAGGTAGAAAAATACCTTATAAGTTTTTGTAAAAATCAATTTATATAAGATGTGAAAGTATTTATCATAGAACATGTGGTATAATAAATATTCAATGAATGGCATTTTAAAGAATTTATCATATACTTGCCTATTGTTGCTAGTGGGATATTTAGCTTTACTAATTAAAATAATTAATTTCAAAACCAGGTGTGTTGGCACATGTCTATAATCCTAGCACTTGGGAGGCTGAGACAAGAAGATCCTTTGAAACAAGCCTGGCCTACAAAATGAACTCGTGACCAGCCTGAACTGCATAGCCAGAACCTGTGCCCAAAAATAAATAAAATTAATTAATTTCATCCACATATCAAGCATGATGAATTTAGTTTTTTTCTAGTTAATATTGCTTTCTGGATAGTTAAGCTGTTCCTATCTTCCACTAATAGATAATGTTTACACCATAGTGTCTGTGTTATCTTTTCATATTTGCTTGTTTTTTTTTTCCTTCATAGCACTTAACAGATTATAACTCTATATTTTTTGAAATCTGTATTTCTTTAATTTTTTGTGAACCATTATCTAAGGCATCAAAAAAGTACCAAGGCTTTTTCTGAGGAAAATAGTTCTTTTTATAACTTCTCAAATACATAAATCCTCTTAGTTTTGGTAAAGGAGCATGCTGAGACAATAAATGTGGATAAAATGTCAGATATTATTTCCAGTGGAGAAATTGAGGGAACTCAATAATTTTGTGTTTCTCAGTTGGGTGAGCTTTGTGAGTATTCACTCCAATTTTGGTTAGAAATTTTGATGAATAGAGCTATTTTCATCATCTATTATGTGTCTAATTCTTATTTTAATTGTTTTAAAAGGAGAGATAGTGGAAATTGTACAGAAAATAAAACAGAGGAGGGTTAGAAAAGAGTAAACTCATTAGCATGGCTTAGACATGTGTTCCCTCAAAGTTTAATGTATTGAAAACTTGGTTCCAATCCAACACTCATTAAGAGGTGACATGACATTTAAGACTTGGGGCCCAGTAGGAGGTTACTGGGTCACTGTGATCTCTGCCTTCTATTAATGTTTGTGGAACTATTGTTAGTTCTCAGGAGAGACAGTCATCAAAGGAGAAAAAAAGAAAAAAGAAAAAAATCTTGACTTTAAGCTATTCCCTGTCTTTCTGTGTTACCATGTGATCTCTCCTTCTCACACATATTCTAGCCATGCTGCCATCTGTTATGAAGTCCTCACTAGATTCAGTATTATGCTGTTAGGACTTTTAACCTTTAAAAAGTTTGAGTTCAATAAGCTTTTTTTTCGTTATAAGTGACCCAGCCTTGAGCATTTTGTTATAGTACAGAAAACAGAATAGCATCAAGTTTTTTAAAGGTTAAAAATGTGGAAAACAACCAACAAAATACCAGAGTAAAGGTTTTGTTCATTTGTATTTAAATGTGCAACTCCATACAATTGAATTACCATGAATAAATCACTATGAACATTATTTTCATGAATAGGACATACCATGTTTTCATCACCTAATTCTTAGTAACTAAAGCAGAATGAAAGATGGATTGGTCATAGTTAAGATATTTCAAAACATTAAGACATAAAAACATCTCTGGAAACATAACAAATGGTGGGAATTATATTTCTACATTTCCTTTCTTAGAGAATGTTCCATGAGAAATAAAAAAACTCTGTCACAGGTCCGAGGATCAAACAAAATGTGATAGTCCTCATAGACTATGAGTGTTGTCCTTGGAAGGGCTACAGTTTTGCTAAATATGTTGAGTATCTATGGGATCTAGTTGATTTTCCTGGACCAAGAGGAGACAATAAGCTCCATGTTGGTGTATCTATCCTTAGCGACTGTCCCTTTCCTGTTATCCTTGTAAAGATATCAGCCTCTACTCCAAAAATGCAGTGATGAAACATTTGTAGTGTTTAAGGAGGATCTTGTTGGAAAGATGCCTCGTGGTCATAACTCACTCCAGCATCCCACTGCTTTCAGAGTTCTTTTGTCCCTATAACACAGAAATACCACTAAAGCCCTTTCTGGAATTATTCATACCACTCTGGAAAGGCTGAGGAGTTTTGCAAATACTGAGAAAAACATCAGCTGCTCTAGAGGCTGGCATTGTAGCTCAGAGCAAAGGCCTGGGCTCAATTTTCAGTATTGACAATCAAACCAGAAAACTGCAAGAAACAGAGGTTGGTCATGTTCCTGTTGCTGCAAGAAAATACCCAGTTATTTGGCTCCCGGTTTCCAGTGGGTTCAGCCCAAAGTCAGCAGGCTCCAAGGCAGACACAGCATGGTGGAGATCAGCTGCTCACTACAGCTGCCAGAAAACAGTGAAGGGAGAACTGGAGACAAAAACATATTCATCCAGTCACGGCAGGCTGGCCCTCCTCCACACAGGTCTCACTGCCCAAGGGCACATTCAACTACTGAAGTCAATGGATGAGTTCACTATAAGCATAGTGCTTCCCTGACCCAGTTAGCATTCACACACAATGAGGCTCGGCAGACAGGTTAGAGTCAAGCCATAACACAGGCGAAATTTATTAATTTGGGAAAGGTTTGATTCATGACTTCGGGATTGCACATGAGCATATAGATTGTGTGAGAATGTTCTGATACCTTTAAAATGTCTTAAACACAGCTAGTTAAGTTTGGCCAATAAAGCCTCATAAACATTTATTTTACAAGGTAGGTTTTGTAGACATGTTTAATAAACAAGTAAGATGGTAAGGTCAACAAAGCATGTCTCAAAAAGCGTTTACAGGACAGAATGTTATGATATATTGTATCACATCATTAGTTTATAAGGACTAGATATAAATTTACATGATAAAATAAAACTTTTACTGCTGTACAATATATAAAATACTAACCCAATCTGTGCTGTAGAAGTTTATATAACTTCTGTTATAGGTATTTTAGTTGTTTCTCTCTGCTTGAATAATTCTTCTTGAATCATCCTTTTTCATTTTAAAAACTAATACTCTCACATCAGGTTAAAATCTAGCTATCTTCAAAATAACATAAATGAACATGACTAAGAAAATTTTCTAAGAATTTAATACCTATGAATTCTTTTTATGATCTAGCACCCAAGTAATGCTATTAGAATAAAAGCTATTAAAGTTGCTTAATTTCTCAAACATGGTTTATGTTTAACATTCTATAACTGTGTGTTATGAAAATGCTTGGTTAATACAATCTTTCAATTTGAGATTAGTAACCACGTTTGCTATTTGTTTACATATTGACATTAATGTATCATATTTTGATAACATTTTTGTTGCTGCCCTTTCCCTTCTCTTATGACATCTTTACTCACTAAAGCCACACAAATAAAAAACATTTCCTAGTTAGAATTAGAATTAGAATAAATTAGAATTTATCTAACTATTAAACATATAAAGTAGGAGCATGATTTTGAACCTTTTTTTACATAAGCATTGGTTCAAATATCTGGGTTCTATATGGTTACTTTCTACATGTGCAAAAGACATTGGAGCATCTAATTTTCTGAGTACATATGATTGTCAGCTATTGTTCTTTAGAAAAATAAACTGTGATTTTATTCAGTATATTTCTCCAATGAGTCCTGACATGGAAACCCTCTTAGTTTTTTCTTTATAGGTTTGAATTTGAGGTTTAAAATTTTGAATACTTTGCCAAAGTTAACACTTTAAATGATAGGTTTTTTAGTGGATGCTTAGCCTGACTGAACTCAACCCCTGATTTTAAATAAAACATTAGATTTCATGTTCTTAAACCATAACAACTAGTGACACAGTTCCACAGAATAATACTTCATTGTCAACATCCTGCCTAGCTGCAATCTAAATTGGGGACTTTATCAGCAACATGGAAAGTTTTATATTAACTTGCTTTTTTATAGACACCACCTCCCTTTTCAAAAAGATCTGCAAAAGGTTTGTCATTGTCTCCAATCTAATGCCAGACAAGAAACAGATAGCACAAATTCTCACATTAAATGTAGATCAAAGCACTTTGAAATTTCAGTGTTACAATTACTGATCCCTCACCCCAAGACCCGTTTTGGTTCTAAATGAGAGAAGTCAGATTTAGGAACAACTTCTCAAAGTGTGATGTGAGAGACGATTTTGCTAGAGGAAACTAAGACTGTTCACATAAGTATTGTATGAGGGGAACATTGCAAAGTGGTGAATAAAAACTCATAAAAAGAAAGCCAACTGCCAACCCTGAAATAGAAAATAAGAAAAACTAAGAGTGAGTGAAAGCAGTGGATGAGGGCTTGAATAAGGACTTTAGATCTCACGTGATGAAGGACATCTATACACCCAGAAAGCTACACTATAGGAGAAAATTCCTGAGCTGAGATTACTTGTAATTTTATAATGGACAATGGGCAGGCCAGCCTTCGTTTAGTATAAAGGAAAGAATTATCTTTCTTTTACAGGAAAGGAATGCCCACTTTTTTATAATATAATAAGCATGCCTGGAGAGAGAGAGAGAGAGAGAGAGAGAGAGAGAGAGAGAGAGAAAGAGACAGAGAGAGAGACAGAGAGAGACAGAGAGAGAGACAGAGAGAGAGACAGAGAGAGAGACAGAGAGAGAGAAATAGAGAGACAGAGAGACAGAGACAGAGAAAGAGAGACAGAGAGAGAGAGAGAAGAAGAAGAAAAGAGAGGATAGAGAGAGAAAGAGACAGACAGACAGAGAGAGAGAGACAAAGAGAGGAGAGGATAAAGAAAGAGAGAGAAAGAGACAGAGACAGAGACAGACCATTTCAATTTTCCCAGGCATTTATTAAATATCTGTCAAAAATAATCTAGAAAAAAGAAAATTAGTTCCTCTATACCCAGAATAGGTACACACCTGAGAAGCTGATAAATATTTGTATTCAAGAAAATCCCAAACCCACAGGAAATATTATAATAAAGAAGCAACAAATGGGATTTCATCGTATTAAAATAATGTATTGTGCATGGTAATATTTTGGAATAATCAGTCTTTGTACCAAAGCTTAGAGCCAGTCTAAATTACTTGGGCTTACACTTTTCTTCCCTATAATGTCTTTTAGAAAATTATGTTTTATTATATAATGTGTTCCACCTTGTTGTTGTTGTCGTCGTTAATGTGTTCTACATAGATAAATGCCAAATAAGATGAGAATTAACTTATACTTCCTTGAAACTGTAGCACTGATGACCTAATTTTATTTCTCTTACCAAAACAAGATAATCTATATAAATTAAAATTGTGAAGACATTTCATTGCGTCCACAGTTTACTAAGGATATTTATTAATTTTATTAAGTTCACTTAATAAACACTTGTTGATTGATTAGTAGAGTCAAGAAAACATGGGGTCAGATAAAAATGATACTGCTTCCAATCACTGACCAAAACTTTACCATTTCTTTCAAGAAATATTAGCAAAAAACACCATGCCACAGTTTTGCTACATGCAAAATAAGTTAAAAGATTCAAGAAGTTGTAGATATTCTTGTTCTGATCAAACTTATCAATAGGAAACTGATAATAATATTACTGCTATTCATATATTGGTTCCACACCGGCATGGATTTGCATAATATATTGACGCTCTATGCTCTAGAGAGTTGCACTGTAACATATTGGTGCTTAATGAACTCTGAAAAAATTGATTTTCCACAGAGTAAATTAAGGAATGCATTATAGCTGTTAAAGCAATCTTAAGGGAAATCCGAAGCTTCCACTGCAGCACCATGCTTAGTAAGTAATAAATTACATGTTATACTTATTTGCCTTAATTCATGCTAATTTTGTCCAATTAATGTATCACAGTAATTCAGAAGCCTGTCACAGGAGAGCTAATTATTTATTGGATTTTTGTGTTCAGCTCCCTAGGAGTCTACCAGCAAACAAACTTGCAACTGTCTTTCTCTTAGGTCCATAGTGACATTCTTATATCTTACTGTTGGAAAGTAAGATTTTGCTTTAGTTTCAAGTTTTAAAAATGGATTATGAGTTACCTAAGTCAGAGTCTTTCTTTTAGATTGGTAAAATTGTTTGACAGGCTGCCGCTCTACCAAGGTAAAACCTACTGTTCTCTTTATCAAACTGCTTCATTTTTCAAGTGTTATATTTCAACACTCTGACTAAGAGAAAAGGTTGATTAAAAATTTTGCACATTAAAATTATTTATTTATTACTGGTTTGTCTGTTGCATATCCAAAGTGAATTGAAAAAGTAAAGTTCTATGTATGTACTCTTTATAGCATTCCAATGGATTATCTGTCCTAGTGTGTTCTCTTTACGTCATCATGTAAATCTTGAATCTAAATCTTAAAAAAGCCACAACTAGTATTTAAAGGTATTTTTTTGAAAAAAAAATCACTCTAACTCACAGTAACAATTAATTTATACCAGCTTTACAAAGTTAGATTTTTATTTTGGTGTGGTGCACTGTAAAATCACAGCCACCCAAATGAATTATTTATGAGATTAATTTGTGTAATTCATACTTATAAATAATGTGTCAGTTATTAAATAATTTGCATATCATATATGAGGCAGACAGCAGTACAGAGTTGTAACCTACCAGCTGCAGAATGTTCAGGACCTTCTGAAATATTGACATAGCTCTGCTTTCGGAGAGATATTTGTAGAGGATAAGAGACATTTGATCTCTTATTTTGCTCCTTCATATGAAGATCAGCAAAGCACTTGCCTGCTGATTCTGTCTTACAGTTAAATTTTAAAAAAAGAAAGGTGATACCTCTTGATATCCACAATGCAGTGATGTTTACCTCCAAGAGGCATCACCATGATTCATCTTAGGGTAGGTAAAGCACATAACTGTTTGCTCCTGAGACATAAAAAAGTGTGTTCTCACAACCTTCTTTAATTTGATGGACAAAATTAATGACATCTTTTAATCACCATTTTATATTAAGCTGTTTTCCACGACAGAGAATCTGCAAACTTCCCTGAGCTTGGTACAGTTTTACACCTTCCTTTGGTAGCTTTGAAGGAAGCTACCATCTACAGTACAGTGTTCTATTCCCTTCCTTTAAACTGCTCTTCTTACCAATTCCAAAGTAGAAACAATAAACTTTCTTACTTCTTTTCTCTCTTCATCTGCCATTAAGCTTCCAGCACCTGGCTCTTTTCCTTTCTTTTCTTTTTTAAAGCTGCACCTGACAAGGTTAAACATTGCCTTCCTATCTCCTGATAGGACAGTGATATTACAAGTGTTTCTTGGGAAAATGATTTTACAGAAGCAGCTTCAGCTTTTGTTAACTTTCACAAGCTAATACAAGACCAATATAAACTCTCTGACAGTCAAACTGCCCAACTATTCCATTTTTATTAAATTTTAGAATATAACATTTTGTAGTAGAAAGACTAAAGCAATGGTGGTACATGCTTACTGTTCTGGTCCATTCTGAACTCTACAAACTCAGTCCCTAACAGAGGCAGGACAAGCTGAACCATCATCGATTCTATATCTTGTAGGAGGAAACCTAGGCAATGGCGCTGAACCTCTGTTTTTATACTGTGCCTCACATATCCTGAAAAGAAACTGATTAACAGTCACAGAAGAGTCAAATTCAGCTAACTTCATTTTTTGGTGTGTGAAAATTAGAGAACATACTATTGATACTAGATATAACATGTCTATTTTAGGGAAGAGAAATTTTTTTCAGTTAAATTCTATAATCCTAAACTTTTCACAGTATAATATGTTATCAATATTTTTTTCTCATTAAATCTACTATAAAACATTATAAGGAGATTTAAATCATTTTTAATCTATCTTATTAATAATACTTTGATTATGTGCATTAAAGCTATCTAGAAATATCTTGCTCTTATACAGAGCAGTGACTTCATTACCTCTGGAGTACTTTATTTAAAAGTACACCAAGAGTGCAAATAGATGACCAAAATGGGGTGTCTATGAGCTAGGAAAAGTAGAGGTTATGAAAGAATTTATTGACTTTAATGTTACATTGTGACTCTTTAAATGATTGTGGACACATTCATAATTCTACTTAGGATTTTTTTTTTTTTTTTACTTAGAGAATGAAATTTCATGGGAGGCCTAACATATCTATTTTCAGTGGTTTTCACGTCAGACTTAAACATCTGTTATTACTTGCTTCTTTCATAGAAATATCAAGACAAGCAATGCTATAATAAAAAATGCAAGAAATATGAAAAGTTGGAAGTGGTTTTTCATGTGTCTTTTACTAATAGGTGAACGAATAACAGATACAGTTTCCTACTGTATAAATAGATGTATTCTTAAGCTTCAACTGACCAATTGAGAGTCAAGGTAATTGATGTTGCCCCACTGCTCCTTCAGGGCACAATCGATTCATGGCTCCTATTACACAGTGCAAAAAAGAAAAGCAAAACAATTAATAAGCTAAACCAAATCACTTTTAGAAGCAGTCGCTGGCAAAAACCCACCTTGGGCTGGTTTAACAAATCCCTTCTCAGGTATATCATGCCTTAACACCTGTCCAGAAATCCCGCTCATTCTTCCATTTGGCTCACGTTGCAAAATAGTCCAATCACTCCTGCACCTCATCCCCATCTCCCTCTGACAGTAAAGAAAAACTTGATTCTGAAGTGATTATTTGGCTTCCATAAACAAAGTACTTCTCCAAACACATGCATGCACAGAACCTGACGAGAATGTGTTTGAGGCTGTGTTTACATCCAATGGAGATGGTGAGAAATAAGGAATAAAAAGAACTCATAAACTGTACTAAATATTTATTTGGTGTATACTGATGATTAAAGCTGTCAAGAGAGAGCTAATAAATTGTGAAGCCTTTTAAAAATTTCTATTCTTAGGAAGTTCCTATTTTTTAGAAGCCAAAATGATTGTGGGAAAAATATCTTACTTCCAGTAACAGGAAAAGTATTAGGCTGTGCTTTTCCAGATTGTCAACTTTGTAAAGTTCCACTGCACTGCTTAACCAGATGCCCCAGGCAATGGGCATGTCTGCTCTGATACAGGAAGGTGATGTACCAATCTCATACCAACTGCCCTGTAGTGACAAAGGCCAAATGGCACTTTGATGTTGAGCATAACCCACATATGAGTCTGTCCATGATTTTAGAAAGATTAAACTTGTTATGGAAATCTATGAGTATTTTTATTTTATAAAATTTATTTAGTGTCCCAACATCAAAATTGACTTCTAAAATTAAGATTCTATATTTATTTATTTATTTATTTATTTATTTATTTATTTTTTGGACTGGGGATCAAACTCAAGACCTCGCACCTGCAAGGCAGATGCTTATGCCACTGAGCCAAACCTCTGGCCCTGAAGACTTTTAAAAGTATTTGTCAGCATGACACAAATTCCTCCTGGTTTGGAGGGTTGAACAGTGGCTTTGGAGTACCATACTTGATACAAACTTATAATTTTTTTTTCTACGCAGTTCTGTCTCTTGATCTAGATCCATATATGCTACTTTTATTTACAATCAAGTGCAGCTAACTTTCCTAAGAGAAAAGTGAATGTTTTCCATTGAGAGAGAGAGAGAGAGAGAGAGAAAGAGAGAGGGAAAGAAAGACAGAGACAGAGACAGAGACAGAGACAGAGACAGAGACAGTGAGTGACAGAGAGGAAGACAGAGAGAGAGAGGAGAGAGCCTACTAAGTTTTACTAACTCTCTTTACTTTATTGTAGTTACAGAACACACCTCAAGGTCTTTGCACTTGCTAATTTTTGCTTCTTGTAATCCCCTCCTCTCAGATATCTATTTGGTTTCACACTAACCTCTGCTCTTTGATCAATTCTGAGACCTCCCTTAATCAACTATTTAAAAATTTAATCCACACATAATTGTCTGTATTTCCCTCACCCCTTTTTTTATGTCCTTTAAAACTATGTGCTTTATCACACATTTTTAATTATAATTTATTTCTGTGAGACATCTTTTGTCAAACTTTTTGTCTAAAAGATATTAAGAAAAAATAATTGGTTTTTTCTGTCTTGGTTTTCTTGTCTGCAAAAGTTCATAATAATAACGGCACCAGGGCCGGGGATGCAGCTCAGCAGCACAGCGCCTGCCTGGCAAGCGAGGCCCTGCGTTCAGTTTCCGGTACCAAAAAAGAATGTTTTACTTTTTGGAATGTTATAAACATTAAATAGAAAGTACAGTGTATGTAAACACTTATGACTGGTGACACTTGTCATATTTTCATAACAAGACAGTATGCCTCATTTCTTCATCTGTGAAATGAATATACAGTAACACTGCGTACTTGGAGAAGGTTGCATGGTGACTCCCAAATGATATATTTGCATCCTAATCCTACGAACATCTCAATGTTGTCTGAGTAGAGATGGAATCAAGTCAAAAACAAAAACTAAAATTCAATACATGAAGTGATCATCCTTTACTTCTTCATGGGAGCCCAAACCTAGTGAGGAGTATCCTGGGAAACAGGCACAGAGGACAGAGAGAGGGGAGGAGTCACAAGGCAAGGATTGGGGGAAGTAATCACAAGTCAAAGAATGCCAATGGTCACTAAACGGGAGAAAAACCAAGGGAATAGATTTTTCCCAAGAACATCCAGAAGCACTGTGCCTTTCCTGGATTTTGGACTTAGAACTTAGGAAAAATAAAGTTTTATTGCTTTTAACCTTTACAGTCATGGGTAATGTTTTATCGGGTCTAGGAAACTAATATACTAAATTATGGACTCATTGTGAGGACTGAAGAAATTAAAGTATGCTAAGTACTTACTGCCTATACATAATAGATTCAGTGAAAATGAGTTATTGTTGCAATCATATCCTAACTTAATTATAAACCTGATGTCACAAGGCCTATGATTTAAAAGACATTGTAAAATAAAGTTTAAAAAAATCTTTTCTAGTTAATTTGTATATCTCAACTCCATGCTGATCTGTTTTTCTACCGTTGTTTTACAGTAATTCCTTTAGTGAATCTACTGCTGTGTTTTTAACTTTAACCATTCATGTTGTTAAATGCTCTAAGATTGCAGAACAAAGACTATAGCATATGAGAATGTCTTGTTCTCTGTGATGTTCTAAAGGGATGGATTAATGACTTTTAAAGCTAAATTCATCGCTGTTTGGATTCCTTTGTTTTAAATATCTAGTTTGGTTTGTTTTTCAAAACTTGAATCTTGCTTAGAAAGTATTCTATCTATCTTCACTCATGTGGTTACCTGAATGACAAATTGAAAGCCAAAATGACATTCTTTAACACTATGTACAATGGCAAAAACAGCTGATTTGTTTGGTATTTTTCTAGGCCTACTGAGCATGGCACTGCTCTAGATTTTTGTGTAAATAATTTAGGTTATCTTTATAAAATTCATCATTTTACCCTGTCAGTTTAGGGCAGTGTTGCATTTTAGCTGAGCACCATTAAAACCCATTAAAAAGAACAAACTCTTTAACTGACTGATTTGACAGCTCAGCTACAACCTCAACCACAGAAGTGCAGGTGTAGCTGGATGCACCTGGGGAAAAGTACCCTGCAAGCCCCTTCGTAAGCCTGCAGTTAGGAGGCACCACTATGTGCTCCCCATCCAATAAATGCATATTTGGTGAAGAAAAGGGAGTGGGGAAATGACAGCAAATCACAAAGCTCCTGATTCCCACAAGACAAGGATTTCAGTAAGAGAGAAAACCAATCACAGTGTTTCCCTGTGCCTATTTCCTTATTAGAAAAGGACCACACATCATGAGCATCAGTAATAAAATACAACTGTGAAAACAAGATTTTAGCAAAAAATAGAAGTGTGAGCAAAAAGGTGAGACAGGCGTATTTGGAAATATTTGACCTCATCTTTCCTGGGAATAGTTGGTGAGCCAATAACATAAATCAAGAAACATGTTTAAAGACACTAAAGATCACTCATTACATATGGATGAGGTTTTCTGCTCAACAAAAGAAAAAGTATATGTGTAGTAAATGTGCTTAAATGATTAAGAATTGAAATAGTATGTTTACTCTTTTCTTACTAAAAAAGGAATAATAGCCACTCTTGAGCAATATTTTTCAAAACCCATGTGAGTAAACAGCATTCTAGAAGGCTGTTGCTCTTCCTTGAATATTTAAAACCAGAGATAGACAAATTTAATTTCAAATACACTGTTAAGTTGGTAGAAAACAAATTAATTTTTCTTTTAAAATAGTGTCTTTTTCAACAGTATAGGACTTTCTATGTCTGTGCAATGTAGGGTAATCTAAGTATATGCTAAAATAGTATGAAAAATGTTTTTTTCTTTATCAGCATATTCCAGTGATTTTTTCATAATCCTGTTTGATACAGCATTCAGTGAAAATAATGATAATGAATACTTGTGTGACATGAGTAAAATATTTCTTCAAAAATAGTAAAAGAAATCTTCTAAAATATCAGGCTTCAGATGACAGTCATGTCTATTAGAAAACATAAACATTGGTTTTGGAAGAACAAATGGAATGTTTCTTAACAGGTTTGGCAAGATGCATGGAAAGTATTACTCACATATTTTTTTCTGAACAGGCATAATTTGTGAACGGATAAATTAGTGTTGGAAAAACAAGTTGGGGTAGATTGTAAGCAACATTTTAATGAAGAAAACATCCACAGACTCCCAAAACCTGTTAGTAATTGAAAAAAATTGTCACTAAATATATGGTAGTGATTACCTTGAAAACCTTATTCAACTGAAAAATATTCAGATCATTATCCCTTGGTTATATTTGGAGTATTTTTGCTATGTACAAGTTTGCCTAAAGCCTACAGACCATAATTTTTCTTTTATAAAATACAGGGATTATCAGTGTTTCGTTTTTAAAAACAATGCTTCCCAGTTATAGTTCAGACAGAAATATGTTTCAAAATACTAGCAATTACATATTATTGAGAAGAAAAAAACCAGTGATAGGAACTTAAACGTTTATCACATAATTGACATTACGTTAGACAGAAATAATGAAGTACAAGGCACAGTTGTGTTCCCAAGAAGGGCAGTGATTTCACCAAAAAAGCAAATACAACACCTTTTGTAGGTAATAAATGGATGTGTGCAACTTATAAGCATCTTAGTTGCCCAAATAAGAAAGAATAGCTAAATAAATGACATAACAGAGGCATGAGATTAGACTGACTAGAGGGGAGTTTAGGAATTAAACATGTTTGTGGTATTTCAAGGGAAAGAGCATATGAGCTTCTTTAAATGGGGAGAAAGGACATTGGGAAAATGCACATTCAGTATTATGATAATTCTATATTTAAATTGTTCCAAGGCAATGATTTTGCTTTCATAATACAAATTAAGGAAAATAAGATTTAGAATTTTCTGACTGGTAGATTACACAAAAGCTGTGATTTTTAATGAGTAAAGGAATAAGGGGCGTATCCTAATCTGTGGGAGTAACAAAAATATCAGGGAACTCTGGTCAAGAAACTCCCAGCAGGAGATGGGAGGGCAGAAAGTGGGAAATGCCTTAGGACGTGGAGGATAGAGAGGGGTAGGGATGCTGCTTCTTAGGGAGATTATCAAAAGATAAAATGTTAGGCTACAGTGTCTGGGCTTGATGTGAGGAACAACAAAAAGTCACCTCATGATTCCTGAGCAGGGATTCTTGAGGTAGAAATATATTGGAAACACTCAGCCCTGAAGAGCCAGGGAGAGGGATAAAGTGAAATTAATAGGTCTTCTTCCATCCCAAAAGAAGACAAAAGCTATGACCTCAAGTCTGTGAAAATAAAACAGATTTATTGTTAACAAGCTCATGGCCCTACCTTGCCCTCCCAGGGTGTGTGGAGACAAGGTCTTGTGGATAAAATGTCAGTTATTCGGAAAACACAGTTGGTAGCTTAGGGTGGAGACTAGTTTTAAAGGTTCCATGTATTTTGTGCTGGGTATAATTTCTTTCTCTCTGAGTTAGGCATTTTGCTTATTTTACATTGGTAAAAGTAGTACTAAATTATTGAAATGAGACTCAAATTCTCTCAGGTTGCAGCTATGATGGTTATTTAAATACAAGAATGGTTAAGTAAAGTGCTTTTGTTCAAAAATATAAAGAATGTTAATAGTTAAATGTTGGTTTGTTTCACTCTTCTCTTGAAAGCCTCCTTTACCATCTGGCCTTCTTTGACTGGAAATGAAGTAAGAATCTCATTCAGAAACTGCTTTCCAGTAGTACCACATCTTCCCTTTTCCTTGTTCCCACTTTTCTTCCGTGGCTTTAAAAGTTGTCTTTTAAAAAAATAAATCTGTGCTGCCTAGCATCCGAAGAAGTTACCAGTGTGGTTACAAATTGTCTAAGTGCAAGAGTACTAAAAGTTAACGTAGTACTTTACATGCTAGACCAGCTCAAAGACAAAGTTACTACACCCTGAGAAGTTTCCATGAGAGAAATAGGCAAAAGGACTTTAAAATGTATGGTTTCAGCCGCACTGTTTTCCACACTATCCTTAATCAAAGTCAGATCTGTTGTCCCAAGTTATTTTTACCTTGGCATGGTGAGGTATAATTTCAAGTGCCAGTAATATGATTGCTTCCACAGTCTTTTGACATTTATTTTCTCAAAAAAATATGTAGGCCACCCCAAAGACTGTACTGTCAGTGTCATTTTTAGTGGTGTCAGAAAACCACTGTCAATTTTGACAAAGAAGACAAGACTACAAATATAATCACCATTGCTGCCCAAGTCACCAGAGAGTATGGCAGAGTTTGGAAAGGTTAGGGATAAATTATTTATTGCTTATTGTGCATTTATGTTCAAATATTACTACCTGGATAATATGGTTTAGCTCTATCGAAAGCCATAGGGCAATTAATAAGAAGAGACACACTCACCATTCCCAGTTGCCAATCTCTTTGTTGGGTATGGAAAACTTTCATTTGGAATCTGAAATTTTGTCAAAAGAAACAAAGAATAGGAAAACACTTCAAATTAAGGAAGAAACAAAGAGAATAAATGGGACATGGGTGAAAATATGTGTGAACATCTTTTACAGTTGGATTTCACAAATGAAGATGATATGAGAAATAACAAAAGGCATTAGAAGAGAGAGACTGGGAGTAAGCAGAATTAAGGTATGTTATGTACATGTACCACATCTACACAATCAGTGTAATCATTATGTACTGCAAACAGGTACTAATAAAAAATAAACACATTTAAAAAAAGCAATAGGAAAAGTCAGCCTGGAAAGTACTGTGCTTTGAATGAAATACCAATTCTTCTTCCAAATAAAGTGTTGGAATTACTGACTTACAACAACTAACCATTCCTATGTAACTTATAAGATTGGGAACAGAAGAGAGATGGCTTCAATTAAACATTGTTCCCCAGTACTTAGGAAGAATAACGTAAGTAATCATTGTCAAGGCTCAACAAGAGCAGAGGTAAAGTGACATTTTAGACAGAAGTCCAGAACTGTAGTCCCCTTATCTTTGGTCTTGCTTTTCATACTTGCAGGTACCCATGGCCAGGTGGCACTATCCTGGTATCAGGGTCAGCCTTCCAATGTATTGTTAGGAGGTCACTAATGGTCTCATCATGCAGGAATTATATTATCTTACATTATTACAAGAAGAAAAAGGGATACTATGCAGTAAGATATGAGAGACTGCATTTACATAACTTTTGCTATCATATGTCAAATTGTTTCACGAGTATTGTTTTTGTTGCTCTCATACATTGCACGCTTTAGAAATTAAACTTTATCAAAGAATGTATAGTGACATACACATATATATGTACATGGATGGGGTTCTATATTTTTTATGATCAAACATTCATGGGGGGAGTTGAAGCAAATCTCCATTAGATAAGGTGGGGCCACTGAACAAGTACTTAGAAAACTATCAGAGAAAGAGTAAATAAAGTTGAATTCAAAATGAGTAGGGAATGAATGGTCTCAGTGTTTCTGCCAGTAAAGTCCTCACCAGAGCATTAAAGGTGAGGATGGAGGCTCCTTGGGTGTGCACGTGTCTACTCTGAAGCATAGAAGAGTTACTCCTTCTCCATTTGCTTTATCTAAAAAGTGGAGGGAAGTGATGAGTGAATGAGAAGGGATGGAAAATCTGGCAGCCAGATAATACCCTTGTCTTTTATATCTCCATTTCCATTCTAGAGGAGACAAAAGAGTATAGCTGTGCCCTGAATATGGAATTTTGAACAGCTGTGGAGTCTAGTTAAGATAATGCTAAGGAAAGAAAAGAAACAGGGTGCTTACTCTAGGATAATTGACATTTATTTAAAAACAAAATGTTTCCATATTTATTGAGATTATTCACTGAAGAGTTATACATGCTGGTTGGTGATGACGCATTTTCTAACAACTTCCTTGTCAATGTGCAATGTGATTTAACTGTGCTATATATTTGCTCCTGATGTTTCACACAGTATGGACTGGACCCCACTCTTTACACCTGCTCTTCATGTTGATGTTCACAACTCTCTCCGCCTCTAGATTGCTAGCAGCCTTATTGGACATAATCTACTTATTATACAACTCCTCTATTTAAAGGGCATAAGTCATTGGTCCTTAGTATAACATGGGTAATGGAACCATCAGTACAATCAAATTTATATTATTTCTGTCACTCCAGAATTAAATCCTTGCACTCCTCAGTCATCCTCCTCAAGTCCCACTTGCCAGCAACTGCTACTTTACTTTCTGCCTCTTATATTTCTCTACTCTGCACATTTCAAACATGGAAGTGACCCTTGTGAATGACTTTTTGATTTAACATAGTGTATGGGCTTTCATCCATGCTATCATGCTGTAGATACTGTGGCATGAAACAGACTTGTATTCCTATTTACTCTTTTTTTTTTTGTCTTTTTCGTATAATACTGCATTTTAAGTACCAACCACATTTTGTTTATCCATTCATCTTTTAGTAAGCATTTGAGTTGTTTCTACTTTTTGGCTCTTATGAATGATGTTGCTTGCTATGAATATTTGTGGGTAAGTATTGTATGGACACTTTTTATTTCTTGCAGTTTTATAACAAGTTGTAGAACTGCTGGTATGTGGTAAATGTTTTTAGTGTTTTAGGGACATACAAGAATGTTTCCAAAGCAGTTGCATCCTATATTAAAGTATCATCACCTACAATTATTATCATATTTTTCTTTACCATAGTCATTTTATTTTATGAGTGATATTTCACAGAGACTTTGATTTGTGTTTCTATTATGGTTAGTTATATGAATATTTTTCCATGTGTTTATGGGCCATTTGCATCTCTTTTTGGAAAAAATATCTAACTGCATCCTTTTTTAATTGAATTATTTTTTCCTTTAGGTTTTTTTCATTTTTTGATGGTACATCATAAGCAACAAAACATTGTCAATATTTATTTCATTTATCCATTTGATTGTCATTTTTTGTGACTTTGCTATTATATCTTTGAGACTATTTCCTGATTGGTGGTCGTAAGGATTTATGTCTATTTGTTCTTTTAAGAATTCAATAAATTTAACTCTATATTTATAAATTTTATTCTAATCAAATTAACTTTTGAAGGTGATGTGATATATGGATTCAATTACATGCAATTCTTTTGCATGTAAATATCTATATTGTCCCAGCACCATTTATTGAAAGGAATATACTTTCCCCCAGATATTTAATTCTCTTGACACCAATTGTTGATTTTTCTCTTTATAATGTATTCTTGCTATATGATTTATGATGATAAACTTGACATTCAAACTTTTCACGATGGTTGTTTTTCCTAGCTCCTCCAGCACCAGCCTCAGAGAACATTTAGCATTTCAGTGGTGCAACATCAAAGTTATAGTTTGCTTCTTTTCTGGTCTAGCCCACAGAAAATTAATAATCCAATTTCCTCAAAAGTTATCTCTAAAATTTTTTCAATTTCTCTAGCATCAGTTTTTCACTTAGGCTGCAAACCTAGATTTCTTATCCTGATAGCATCTCTGCATAGATATTGAATTCCTACCACAAAGTCAAGTATATAAAATTTTATGCTGTCTATAAAACTTGTTTCAACAACAGTGTTGTTTTCAAGGTAGGAAAATGATCATATTCCTAAATAATAGACGTGAAAACTCTAAGTCATTTCTGACAGTCTTTGCTACTTTGTCTGCTGGTATTGTGTAGTTAATTTTTTTTGTTTTTGGTTCATTTGATCCATGGACAAATAAGAATGAACTTTTCAGGGATGTGATGTTTAAGCAAAGACTGTATTAGTTTGCTAAAGCTGTCATAACAAAGATCTAAAAACTAGGTAGCTTAGACAGCAGAAATTCATTGTTTTTCTATTCTGAAGACTGGAGATCTGAGATCAAAGTAATAGCACAATGAATCCTTTCTGAAGGACATGAGGAAGAAACTTGTGTCACAGCTCTCTCGTAGCTTTCGGACTGTCGCTGTCCATTTTTGGTGTTCTTGGGCTTCAGTTGCCTCACCTTGATAATCTCCATGGCATGGCATTATCTCTCTCTCTCTCTTTATGTGTCTGTCTCTGTCTGTCTCTGTCTCTCTCTCTCTGTGTTTCTCTCTCTCTCTTTCTCTCTCTCCCTCTGTTTCTGTGTGTGTGTGTGTGTGTGTGTGTGTGTGTGTGTGTGTGTGTAACCATATTTGTCCTGAATATAAGAACACTGACCATATGGGATTACAGACCTTCCATACTCCAGTATAACCACTCTTACCTAACCCTATGTCCTAAAGCCATATTTTGAGATAATTAGAATTAATTTCTTGGAAATTTAAATCTTAAGTAAAGATTGTATAGTGGATATATGAATTTTGGAGGACACAATTCAACTCATAGCAAAGACATAAAAAGCAAATGAAGTTTAGAGAATTTTAGAGAGCTAGTCTCTACTTTTCTGATCTTGCAAACTCCAGAATTATGCTTTCCAAAATTTCAGTGTTTGTAGAGTAGGTTCTTCTAGAACACGGATGCCAAGAGCAAGATCTGCATGTGGAAAGCTTTTTGAGGAATTGTATAGATATTTAAAGAACTCACAGATTCCAAATACAATACTCATGTAACATGTTTATTTAAAGACAATGATACTATGCCATTAAAGCAAACAATACAGGTATGGGGGTATCATAAAAGTACCTAAATCCCAGGTCCAATGGGCCCTTATTCACTCAAGGACCATGCTTCATAACTGGATTGAATTTTGAATATGTAAGAAATTTCCATATGGTGACAGCTCAAAACAGAAGCTTCAATAAAGTTTTCGTGTCTTGCTTGTCATGCTGTCAAACCAGACTATTTAACTAACTGAAACATTTGGAAGCCATCAGTAATATGAAATGACCCTGGGTGTTGGCACAGAAATTACAGACTTTTAACAGCATGTGATAAATCTCATTGCCCTCATCTTGGCTAAGAACCAAAGACAGACATCTAAATAACACTACAAGTTAGGAATTCCTCTCTGTTAAAGCTGCAAGTCAACTGCCCTCTATAAGATTGTTTTTGTAATCAATGCTTACCATGCAGGGTGTGAGCTGAAGCTGATTGGGATGAAGGAAGATACTTGGATTCAGTGATGCAGTTGTAGCAAGTCATTAGCCAGTTCTATGGGGACTCCAGGATAACCTTTCAGAGGGGTCTCAGAAGCAAAGTAAGTAAAGTTATATTTCCTCCCACAAAGCTTTCATAACAGAGTGATACTCGGTTGTTGAACTACTCCAAGCTCAAACTTTCCACTACTTTAACTGCAAAGTTGAAAAAAGAAATCTGCTCAGTGTTTGTCACTTTGTTTTAGTCGAAGCACAAATCCAATTTGCAAAAACCTGCACAGGTCTTGAGAGAGTAAGGAGTCACCTCTATCTATGGTTACAGAGGGCTGACACTTCCGTTTAAGCACAGCTGTCACCCAGACAACTTGTAGTTCTTATATTAGTGCAGTGAAACATTCACGATTGTGCTTTGATTTGTTTTGTTTTGTTTTTGTTTTTCTGTGCTTTATTTGCTTTATTTCTTTGGCTCAAAAGAAAGTTAGTGATAGGAGCTATAAAGTTAAGAAGAGAACCACTATAGAGTTAAAGAAAGAAATCAGTGGACTGGGGATTTAGCTCAGTGGCATATGTGTCTGTCTGGCAAGCGTAAGGTCATGAGTTTGATCCCTGTTACCCCACACCCCCCACCACAAAAAAAAAAAAAAAGAAAGAAATCACTGAAAAAATTGTTAAAATCCTGGAAAAATAAATTTATAAGTGCAATTTTTGAACCTCAGAACTAATTATTTGGTTATCCATTATTTCTTATTGGAAAAATATGCTCAGTTCTCAAACTTTTTGACATTCAAACATGAAATCCAAACAAATTCAGTTCAACAAAGTGTTATCATACAGCAAATTAAACATGGCTAAATACCTTAGACTACAGTCTAGCTTACATCTAGGTGATGGTCCTGGGGAAACAGTTTTCTTCATCCAAGTTCAATACCGAGAAGGAAATTCAAGTGAAAGATGAAAGTTTACAACACACCTATAACCCAAAGAATAAGAACCTCAGTCCTCAAAGGGAAGTGACCAGGTTAATACAGGTATAAAACTGTATTACAGATAAATAACTTTTGTATATTCTACTTCAGTATCTTTCTTACAAGTTCCTTTTTCACTTAAATTTCAAAATTGACTTATGTTGCTTAACATCACTAAAATTTAATTGATATCATGCCTACATAAATTTGGTTTCCCACTATTTTTCAAAAGTTTGCTCTCTTTTTCTTGCCTAGAATGACATTATTGTCATAAATCCCAAACTGTTTCCAATATCTTCATAATTCACTACACCATTAAGTCCCTCAGATTGTTGAGAATGTAGAAGTCCTTAGTAAAATCTGAATATAATAATTGTCTCATGACTTCCATGTCAGGAGAGCAGGGAGAGATTAATATTTAATATAAACTTTCTCAAATATAAAGGAAAAGAATTCAAAAACAACTAACTGAAGTCTTGCTCCAAAAGTAGAGATAGTTTTAAATATCTCAAAGATCCAGAAACATTTGTCAGTTTTAATGTGGTCAGGATGATCAATACCAGAGGAGATAGCAAGTTAGCAGATTTGCAGTACAGTGACAAGGAAACCAGGGCTCACAGTGCTGCAGGCCACAAGTAGATGACCAGGCATCCAGTAAGCACCACTTATATTCAAAGGAAAGGATTCAACCTCTGAGTTAGTGTTTAAATTCAAAGATTTATTGCAAGAGTTGAAGACCATAATCATAGTAGGGTTGAAGTTCAGTAATAGATTGTTTGGCTAGCATGTTCAATGTCCCTAGTTGGATCTCCAGGAAAATTATCCACTTTCTCCCCACAAAAAAGAGGAATAACAGACTCATGAGTTGATGGAAGAATGTCAAGCTCTTGGGCTGAGTTTCAGGGCAGGTTTCTGGCAATGAACTTATATGTAATAGAATCAAATTTGAGTAAAGGTCAAGGCACAAAACCTCAGTGCCCACGGATGGTTGAAATAGAATGAACTGCCCCTTGGAAGCAACCAAACCAAGTGCTGGACATTGGCAGTGAGATGCAGGGAAACTGTAAAAGCTGCTAAAACTCAAAGAGTTTGCAGAATACATACCTGGTTTTGCCTGTTATGCTAGCATTCCAACTCTGTTTAGCATTTGTGGCAGTCAAAGTGTTCATGTTTGAATGGCATAACAGGTGGTCACTCCAGTAGCTACATTGTTTGGAGAATGGGCAGGCCCATAATTAGAGTTATAATTTGTACAATCTCAGTTTATGCTTGGGAACTTTGGGTTAATCACTCGAGAGTAGAAGGAGCACAGTAGCAGCAGCAGTGCAGAATCAGCTGGCTGAGAAAAAAAGGAAAATGTGATTGAAGACTACCTATCTAAGTACAGAAGCAAAACCACCTTGATAGACATTAATGTGTGTGTGTGTGTGTGTGTGTGTTTCCTTTTCAAACAATACTAATACACTGCCTTAGTTAATTATGTAATATGTCTTTCACAGATCTGGTATTTGTTTTTTCTATTTATCTTTTATATTTTCTCATCCACAAGTGATACTGTTGTTTCCCAAATGAGTCAGCAGGATTTGGCTTGGATTAATATAATTGATGAAAAAGAAAAAAGGTTGCACATTCAGTTAATACAATGAAAATGACTGTGTGATGATGGTGAAAACACAACATGCAATTGTATCTAATTCTCTACCAAAACAAAACCAAATCAATCCAGGAAAATTTTCCATTTTAGTAATTTGCTTTAATTCAAGTGAATTTTATAGTTTAAATTTAACATTCCTGACTCCTGGGAGTCAAATTCTTTAGAGATTGACTATGTTAAATCCTTAGGCCATGATAGTCTTTAATTGAAAAATAATCTTATTCTTTCTTTTTTGTTTCAAAGGGTAAAAAAAAAAATTAAAATCACTATATTTTCTTCCCTTCTAGTCCTAAGAGAGGTTTCCCCATTCATGACATAATTGAAGTTTGCAAACCTAAAACATTTTTAAATCAGGAACAAATCAAGGCTAACTAGGGTCCCTTGTTAGGTTTTTGGAGGACAGGTTCCCTGATGCTCTCTGAGGGCTCAAAGTAGGACAATGCTATAAGAAATGAGGCTAGCAATAAGGGCAGGATACTGATGTGGAAAAAGACTTAGCAAATAATGACCAAGGAAAGCATTTACTAGAGATTAGAAACCTTATAACCAGGAGAGACATCAACAGTAAGTTAGAATTTATTTCAGTTGAAATATAAACAAATGAGTAAGAAGAAATAAATTCTCTAATATATTATTTCCTGTATTTACTTAGCCTCAAGACAGGATAGTGTAGTGGTTAGAAGTATAAGCTTGAAAGTCAGCCTGCCTGCACCTAGCTCTTAGCCACATTTCCCACAAGATATGACATCTGATCGTGTTCTATAATCTCTTTGTTTATCACCAGTAAAACAGTGCTGACCATAATAGTAAGATAAAATTATGAGAATGTGTCCAATTATTCTTGGCTCCTAAAATACTTAAATTATTATTTTCTAGTCTTTTTTTCATTATGCCAGTCAAAGGCAGAAGAAATTTCAATGATTTCTCATTTGGGAATGAAATATGTAAGGTTTTTCATAGATTGATATAGTATAGTATAGTATAGTATAGTATAGTATAGTATAGTATAGTACCATTCAGGTTTCTCTGTACTCACTTCCAGAACTCCTTTTCACCTCCTCCTGGTTCAAATAATTATTGACTTTTGCACATATGGGTATATTTATCCATATAGTCTGGACAACAAGTTTGCTTTGAAACTCTTCTGCTTCTGCTTCTAATGTGGCTTTGGAACCCAAAGCACGTTCTTCCTTCTGAGCCAGAGCCACATACCACATGTTTGCAATAAATAAAATAATCAAAGCTATCTGTAAAATATTTGAGGGCCTAATGATAGAAGAGGTATAATTACTGTTGTAAGGCTTAAAGCCTAGAATACTCCCTCAAACAATTTTAATCCTTGTGTATTTTCATTATAAGTATAAATATAATGAAGCACCCATAAGTTTACTGAGAATATTGAAGTCTAATAAATGATGTGATCACTTGAAGTTGGAAGTTTTATTATAAGTTACCTCGACTTCACTCCATTATCCATAGGAGCATATAAAGATATCAATTCCAATATTTATCTAGAAGGACACGATTACTTTGCCAAAGGACAATAATAATAATAATAATAATAATAATAGCTTCCTTCACTGTTTCAAAGCTGTTTCCTCTTGGAGCAATTCACTTTCAAATTCGCTCTACTTGTCCAGAACAGCTGTCTGTCATCTCTCTCTCTCCATCTGTTCCTATCTCCAAATAAACTGTCTTCTTATTTTTTTTTTAAAAAGTTGTTTCCTCTTGGTGATAAAATGGATATGAACTTGCTTATATTTGGTGCTATAAAGAGGATCAAATAAAATTATGTTCATATAGTATATACAATAGTGTCTGATATATTGCAAGTGCTCAATAAATTATGCATATCATTTTATAAACCATAAACATTCACCAAAGTATGTTTGAGGATTATTTACAGATTTTCAAATTTATTATTTTAGAAATCAAGGAGTTAGAAAAGCAAACTGTACACGCTGCTGATGAAGTATTGGCATATTTTGTTATAGGGCTTTTCCTTTCTTTCTTTCTTTCTTTCTTTCTTTTTTTTTTCTTTCTTTCTTTCTTTTTTGTTTTTCTGAGTCATCTTTTAAATTCTATTCTCACCCAGTAAAATTTGAAGCTGAACAATAAAATTGTGCTATCTTAAGGGGAAGTTTAAAACGAAACGTGTTCCTTGGTTTCTGATTTACTTATTTATGTACTTATTTACCTACTTTTTAATGCTTGACACGGAAAATCTATCTGTTGTTCAGGCTGACTTCAAATTCCCGGACTCAGAGGATCCTCCTCTGCCTCCTAAATGGCTTGGGCTATTTCTATAGAATTTGGAAGGATGCTCCATCGTTTTCTTCTGAGTTGAATAATATTTTCTCCTGAAGGAGAAATGTTAAATGTTTAGACATAAATATTATATATATGTTCAGAAAGAAATTGCCTATTATTAAGGAGAAAAAAGAAAATAAAAACTATCTGCGCTAATTTCCAACTGCAGTCAGAGATGGGGACCTGATACTGAACAAGTTCTGCCATCAAACAGAACTACAAAACTGGAAAACACAAGAGGCAACTCATTTAAGCCTCGGACAGAAGGTGATAGAAATGCAGACTCTCTGAAAAAAAAAAAAAAAAAAGGAACTTGCAAGGTGAATCCCAGCCATATTCCAGCTCTCTACCAGTGGAGAGTTCCCATTTCTGGCACACGAGGCAGGGATGCAAACAGAGCACTGGGTGGTTGTTTTGAAGGAAGAGGCAGAGACCCAAGCTGGTGGTGCTGCACTGCTGGCCATCTCAGGGGAAGAGGGCTTGGGCGGTAGAAGCTGCACGCGACTTGGGAGTCAGGGACAGCTTTTATTTTCATTTTTTATCTTTTTTAACAGGGAATCAAATTCATGACCTCATGCTTGCCAGGCAGGCACTGCCCCGCAGAGCTGCAACCCCTACCCGGCTATGAGATTTTGACTGAGGACTGCTTTGCACGTGCACAGGAGAAAACACACAGCTTACCACAGAATCCATAAAGCAAAAATCTGTGTTTTGAAAAAATTGTAAAAGTATATTGTCTCCTACTACTTACTTTTCATATATATTAAGTTTAATGTGAAATCTAATATATTTATATTATTTTATATCATATATGATAGATCCAAATTATGACTACATATTTATCTTAACTATATTACTTTTTCATATAACAACTGATAGTCATCTTAATTTTAAATTATATTCTTCACAAGATAAAGTTATTGTAGTGTATAATACACTGTACTTTCAAAGTCATTACCAACACATGCTTTGTTGTTGATTATGTTTTCTTGGTAGAGTTTAAATATGTAATACTTTAGTGTCTGACTAAAGATAACAGAATATTTGAAGAACACAAAATTTAATGTTACTTAAAAAATTTAAATCTTTTAAAACTAGTTGTTCTAGAGTTTAGTCAGGGATATAGAAAACACAGTGGTCATCTTCACTGAGAGAATACACAGTAGCTAAACGGGCACTGGAGGACTAAATAAGGAAAGCGGCACATGGCACCAACGTGAGTTCGTAACTGAAGGAAACAGCAACCAACCCTAACCAGGAGAATGAAAGAAAGCAGTTAGGGAGATGCAAAGCTGCAGAGCGGGAGCCCTGACCTCTGAGGAGGTGGCATTAGTCTCTGCTGTCACGGCTGTCGTTTGCTCTGAGAATAAGTAGGTGCAGGGAAGGTGGAAGGTGGATTTGGACATGCAGAGGAGAGTTCGCTGTGTGACACCCTGAGGCTGACCTGGGAGTGTGGACAGGAGCCAGAGACTAGAACCCCCCCACCCCTGCCCTTTCTGAGCTGAAGGTTTCTTTCTCTGATGCACTGATAGGCGCAAAAAGCAAAAAAAGGTCCGAGTCCTTTATACATGCCCTGCTCCCCAGTGTACCTCAAAGACTTCCCATTGGTACTGTGGGTTAGGGAGTTCTTGGCAAAGAAGAAACTCAGTGTATAGTGTCCTAGCTCCAGATTCACCAACGGATTATAGAAAATTGTTTTGAGAGTTGAGATATAGGGTAAATAACCAATTCACCATACCCTCACAACTTTTAAACTTTTCATTTATCTGTTAGTCAATTTGAAAAAATGTCTTCATATAATTTTACACATATTGGTACAATTAAATCTGGGAATATTATTTTCTTTCCTTTGCTAATAAATAGCAACTCATTTTTTAATTTTTTTATTTTAAAAAGAATAAAAAGAGAACAGAACAAAGCAGATCAGAATAGAACAATGCAAGCAACACAGCACTTCATGACAAGACAATCAACAGTAGCTACCACAGTGTTTCTTTTCTTCAAAATAGTTGAACATACTTTCGCACAAAATAATATCAAACATAACAAAATAGTATAAAACCATTCAAAAGAATGAAAGCACTACAGGACTTCAAAACCGAATAACAAGAAATGAACAATGGCTACTATAATACCTCATTTTCCCCAAAGACTTTGTTTATACCATCACACATAATAAAATTAAATAAAACAGCAGGATAGAACCAATCAAAATAGAAGAACAAAAGCGTGGCAGGACTTCAGAACAAGGTGATAGTAAATCAGTAATGGCTGCCATAATATCTTGTTTTCTTCAAAACCACTGTTCATATCACCACACATAATAAAATCAAACAAAACAGAATAAAGCCAATTGAACCAATCAATGAAAGCATTATAAGACTTCAAAGCAATAGGAAATCATGATTACCATAAAGTATCTCATTATATTCAAAATAGCTGCCCCTACCATCTGACAGCATAAAAACCTAACAAAACAAGACAGAAAAAAGCCAAACCTAACAAAATTGTGTAAACAATGCAAGAGTTCAAGACAAGACATTAAGAAATTACCAGTAGTTTCCACCTTTCCCTCCCAGGTGTTTCTTCCCCTTTGCTCTTACATTAACTATTTTGCTTTTGGAACAGAACTCCTTCTGTTCTTATGCTAGGGTTCACATGTATGAGTTCAAACTGTTTCAGTCATGAACATGAGTTCCTGCTGTGTCCATTTACCTACAGAAGCCTTGAGATTATTCAACTTTATATCTGGGTAGCTTTACACTGCATGGAAATATCATATCTTTCTTATCCACTCTGCAGTTGATAAGAAAGTTACTCTTGCTTTTTTTTTTCTTTTCTTTCTTTTTTTTTTTTTGTCTCCTATCAATTGTTTTCTTTCCTTTGATTTTCATTCAGTCAACGAATTTCCTTTCCAGTTAAATATGTTTCTTGTATACAGTATATGGATGGTTCTTGTTTCTTGATCCACTCTCCATGTGTTTTTTTATTGGTGATCTGAGCCCATCTATATTAATGGTTAGAACCAGCATACATTGGTTTGTCTCTGACCTGCTGTCCTGCTTTTGGCTCTCCACGTTTCCCCTTCATTCAGTTGCCTGTCTTGTTTGGTGATCCTCCTCTGCTGCTATTCCTGAAACCATGGTCATCCTTATCTCTCTCTAGAATATTCTTTAGCACTCTCCATAGGGTTGGATTGGTAGTCATGAATTCCTTCAGTTGTTCTGTATCATGGAGCATTTTATTTTTCCATTAGTATTAAAAGATAGTTTTGGAAGTTGTTTTCTTTTAGGGCTTGAAACACTTTACTCCAAGACTTGATAGTTTGTGTTGACAAGTCTGCTGTGATTCTGAATGGTTTTCTTTTATAGGTGATTGGTCTATTTTCTCTAACAGCTTTTAATATTCTGTTCTTGTGCTGAATTTCTGGGATCTTGATTATTATATGTCTGGGTGTATATTTACTTTGGTTATGGCTAGTTGGAGTCCTACATGCCTCACTTACTTGTATGTCAGGTCCATTACCCATGTTGCAAAATTTTCTTCTATTTCTTCTGTGAATATCCTTTTAATTTCATTGGTGTTGACCCCTGCTTCTTTATGGATACCATCACTCTTAAATTATGTTTCTTTGCATCATCTGGTAGCCATTGAGTTGTTATTTTCTGATTCTGTGTTGTTTTTAAGAGATGTTTCCTTTCACAATCACTAGTTGCAATCCTGTCTTCAACGTTTGAAAGTCTGTCTTCAGTCTCTTTCGGGCAGTTTTGCCAACTTTTGACTGAATTTTTAATTTCCTGCATCTCTTTGAATCTATCTCATGCATTGTAATTTCTTTCTATAGTCAATCAATGTTTCCATCCTTTCCTGTGCTCCTCTTTTTTGTCTCTGTCTTCTTTAGACCTGAAGAACAATTCTTTCAGTACGTTTGTGATTTCTTTTTTTACCTGAGACATATTTCTGATTTGACTGCTTTTACAATCTCATAAAGCTGTTTCCTTACTTCATTTGCTGCCCTCTCAGAGATTTCAGGTCTATGACTTCCATTTTTTTCCATGATCGTATCTCCCAGGCTTATTGTGTGTGAGCTAGAGGTTTGAGTTTGCCTTTTGCTCCTTTGTGTTGACATTCTCTTGGGTTCTTCCCAACCAGCTGTTTGTGGGGTCCCGGGCACTTCCCACCTTGGCTGGCCCTGACTGTGTGGCCCTGTTCCTGCTTGCTGCCTACAGGAAAGATTCTTCCGATAGCAGCTCCCTGAAGGTGAAGGTGGGTCTGCTGGTTCTCTCTGCCCATACTGACTGCCTTTAGGTGCATCTGTCTGTCTCCTTTGGCCTGCACTGGGCGTGTGGAGGAAAGGGCCTTCAGGTGGTGGCACCCGGCAGGCAGAGGTAGGTCTTGCAACTTATTTTATTTACAAAAATATTGGGTTATAGTATTTCATTCTCTATATTCTTAGGTATTAATCCATAATGCTCAAGAATTTTGTATTGCAGAGGAGACAATGAATAATATGTTGCTTTGTTTCTTCCTAGGTACTCTGCTTTCTTTTATAATTATTTATCAAGCAAAACAGCCACTACCAATATATGTTCAATGGCCTCAGTATTGGCTTGGTTTTCATACACTGACTCCAATTATTTGAAATGGTTTAAATTGTTTCAGTGGTTTGGAAATTTGTTCTCATATTTGATTACTGCATTTATATTTCTTCTACTTTTTTATTTAGACCTAGATTTATCTATGTTTTGGATCTCTGATTTTGTTCACATATACTATGATAATATATAAATTCTTATTGCTTCACACATTTTTTTCTTCAGTGACTGCAAGAATTGTTCAAATATATTCTTGATTCAATTTTCTGCCATATCATTTTTGTTTGGTACTGTCGTTACATTTTAAGTTCTCACATTTCTTTCATATTACAACTCATCCTGTTGTTTTTAACTATATATATATATATATATATATATATATATATATATATATATAACTCTAACTTCTCTTCATAAATATCATAGCCCCTTTTAATTGTTGCAAGATTCTGGATTTTTTCCTGAAATTTCTTCTAGATTATTTACTAATTTTCAGAGGTATATTTCTGGTTTTAAATCTTACAAATGGTGTTTTATTTCTTTCTTTAGTTCTGATATAGAATGTTTTCTTTTAAGACACCTCCCCAAATGACCTTTTATACTCAAATTCACTGTTTCCCACCATAGATTGAAGAGATGGTTTTGTGTAATGTTTTCTGTGACAAGTACGCCTCAAAGCTACATATCAAGGACAAGCTCCTATGGCACAACTCTCAGCCCAATTCTTAGATTTCAAAATCATTGTCCAAAAGATTTCAAAATCATTGTCCTCTGAGATGGAATCTTTTAGTATACCCACTTCTTGATTTCTGGCTCTTGGAACACAAGATGTACCGAAAATCTTAGAATTTCCAGCATGTTTTTCTGTTAAAGTTATTCATGTTTTCCTCCCCTTCATATGGACTTACTTGTGGTAATTATTCCATCTTTAACTCAGTGTGCTCCTAAGGGCACTTTTATCCCTCTGATTCTTGTCCAAGTGTTTTTACGTTGTTGCTCTTTGTCAGTAAAATGATCAAAGCTAGAGAGATTCTGGTTGCCTCAAATGTGAGCTGAACACTAAACTGGATAACTATGAATTTTTTTCTTTGAAAATTCAAGTCTGGATACAGATAAATGTTATTCAGAAAAATATATGAAGCCAGGAGCATCAAATTAGGAATGACTTGCACTGTTTCTATCAATTCAACTTCATATGTATTTAATTCCATATTGACTAGAAATCAGAGCCCAAGTGTTTGGACCAAATGAACCAAGACTGAAGCATAAAAAAATTGAGCTAAGAAAGGACACAAAGTAGTGCCGCAGATGGAGACATGAACGGTGGTCCCTCTGAAGCTCACCAAGAGATATCTCTTGAGCATACTGAGAAATGTTGAGAAGTAGATGGCAAATCATGCTTGGAGCAGCCCATTGGATTTAGGAAGGAGGTCAGCATTCACAAATTCACTTTCTTGTCCTGTGTTTCCCACTGGACTGTTTCTTCATAGGGAAATTAACTCTGTCACACTTCCAGGTTGTAGCATCTACTTTTATTATTGCTGTTGTTTTTGTCTGTTTGCTTTGGTTTTGTTTTAGGTTTTTGTTTTGTTCTGAGTGTAAAACTGGTCATTTTGGTTGTCTTACAGTGACCAACAGAGAGGGCCTGGCATTCTCAAAGCCTTGTTGGCATCCCCAGATGAAATCAAAGACATCCAGCAAAAGTGACACCCAAGGCAATCAGGGGTAACTAGTACAAATGTGCATGATATAATGTGCCTTACTATTAACACTGGGTTAAGCCTGGATAACTACACTTGTGTTAAAGCACCACTCCCACTTTATTCTTACGTTGTCATTACATTAGGGCAAAATTGTTATGACATATTGACATCTAAGCTCATGTTTTCTTTAGTGGGAAGATTTCAGTACGAGTTAGTGGGAAGTTGTTGCCCTGTCCTGATAACCAGATACGAGAATAACTTTTGACATTTTTGTGAATACTTCAAGGGAAATTTTTTTAACCTATTTTAACCTGCAAAGAATAATTATCAGTATACCAATTTGTGAAATTATTCAAGGTAGTTTATTTTTTATGAAAAGTGAACTCTAATTTGGTAGTTGACATTATTTAATGCTTTTTAAAATAAAAAATATTAAATCTCTGTTGTAATGCCTTGTGTTTGATGGCCACATTTTCTGTTTATATCTTCTTTTAAAGGGGTTGACTGGTTTTGCTGAAAAGCAGAAAGCTAATAAAAGGTATCCAGGGAAAGCACAAAATTATTATATGATTCTGGTTGCTTTTTTGAAAAAAATAAATGATAAATGTTGCATTAATATATCACCTGTATTGTATAAATCATTATTTAGAATTCAAAGAACAAAATAAACTAAAATATGTTCTCTATTAAAATGTTTTCATACATAATGGTAATAAGTTCTACCATGTTGGAGAATATCAGTCAAGGGCAGGTAGAGGAATGGGAAAAAAAATCAAGATATATCATATGCAGGCACAAATTCCCTATGATGAATGTGATCATTATGCATACCTAGAATGTACCAATAAATATAATTAATAAAAAAAGAAAAGTAATCATATGTTTTCCTTCTTCATTGATTGCATGCCATTGTGCACGAAAAATGCAGTTTAATAATATAACAAGGATAAGAAAATGGTTCTGAAATAATTTTATAGTGGATAAAAAGTGGTTTTCAAATAAACATTTACACTAGCAGTTATTTGAAGCATGTATGCATAAAGAAACTGTTTCTTTATTCAATATTACAGGGAGAGAAATAAACGTAGATACACACCTTGTGTTCCCAAACACTTACACGAGCCAGTTCTTTGCTGAGTTTAAGGAAGTAAAGGTAGTTTATAATTAGAGAAGCATATCTCTTAAACAAAAATATGAACCAAAATGAACTTTTCCCTAGCCAATTTTAACCTTGTTTTCCTTTGGTTACATTTAGATAGCTTTGGGAAAGTAGAGTAGAGAATATACAGATTAAAAGATGGAAAGAGGAAAAAAAATTATGGCAAGGAGAAAGGAAAATGCACAGTGGAAGGCAAGACAATTAGGAAAGTTACATAGACTGTATCTGTCAGACACTGGAAATAGAACTGAAAATTAAAAGTGCGTGAATTAAAGCATCACTATACAGTTAATACAAAGAACTTGAGTACATTTTGCAAGTTTTAAATAATGATACTCAAAATACATTTTTCTACACACTAACAATTTAATGATCATCAAATTAAATAATGTATACACTCTAAATTATTGGATGGTTGTCTTTACATCATAAACAGAATCAATTTTCCTTTTTACCACAAATGTGTATGCCTAATCAACATGTCTACCTGACCAAAGTGAAGCAAAACATATATTGAATTTTTCTGTATATTGCTTCTCATAATGTGGACTGTACAGTATGAGGTTTGGTGAAAGATATCTCTATGTACAGGTATTTTGATAATTCAATCACATGAAAAGATTTCTTAACAAATTACAAGCAAAGAACTAACTAGTCATAATCATATATAGGGCTGAGGGGAGAGGACAAAGTCTGGGTCAGTGTCTGAATAGGCTTATTGAACAGGAATGGTGGAATGAAGCAATAAACTATCCTCGTTCTGCAATGAAGACTTTTAATAGATAAAAATAATGAATAACTTTATTTCTTAAGTTTGGTTTGCTTTTCAAAATATGTGTTAGCTGAACTTCATTTCATATACCCCAGTAGTCAAATGTGTATGTCATATTTGTTTCTTAGCATCAGCTTTTAGGAAATCTACCAGGACAACTCACATGAAAAATGTATATTCCTACAAAGAAACTTTTCTAAAGCAAATGACTTGTTTGACTTGTTTAAAAAAAAACTAACAGGCTTTTCCAATTTTTTAATATTTCTGGTAGTAGAAAAAGGTTTTCAGTTACTCGACAGCTACACCTTATCTTGCACTGCAATTCTCTCAGGCAATGCAAAGGCATTTTGTGTCCTTTCACACTGCAGCTCACTTGGAGACAAAAGCAAGAAGAATTTGTTTCACTTGAGCTATTCCCTTTTAACATATGCTTTCCAGCTGACTAAAGTTATCTTTAAAATTGTAACAGTCAAAAGGGCATCAGCCATAACCATCAAAATTGTTATGGATTTTTTTTACCATTATACTCTTCAATAAAGGCCCAAGAAAGTTGTTATAACTTGTTCATTAATGTTCTAACATTAGTAATTTACCATTCCATATATATACATATATATATTCCTAGAGGTACCTACAAATTAACAATATTAAAAGATACCTGATTTTAAAATAATATGTTCAAAAACTACCTCTTATGAAATATGACCACTAGAGAAAAAAGAATTCTTATGTTGCCATTCTAAATAAGAATATCTCATTGGCCTTGCTGTTAAAAGAACAATAGAAGACTAATTAGCTCAACTATATATTAGTCCCAGCAAGGGAACCCCAAAGCCCACAGTAATTTTGACACAGATGTATGCCACATGATACCTTTATTATATGCTAATGATATTTGACCAGGAAACATAATACAAACTTTTTCTAAAAAATCAATTAGAACAATTTCATTATAATAGAAAAGAAAAGCTTTCTGTTCACTGTAAGGTCTCCTAATATTTTTGTTAATTTAATTTTTTTCTCTGCATCTCTGTTTTATGGAGCAATCGCATATACTTGACAGCTGAAATAACTATTTTAATATCACCACATGACCAGGTGTAATATATTAAAAGATACAGAAATATATATATATATATATATATATATATATATATATATATACACACATAGTCAGCTAACACAGAATTCAGAAGTTCAGGTTTTTATTAATTTTTTCCCCATGATTGTTTCTGCAGTGAATAAAGGTATATCATACTTTCTCAGGTCTCATTAAGAGGTACAAATTTTATTTAATGTATTATCCAGAAAAAAAAATTTAGTGATATGATGTTGCCATGCAGAACACAGCTTGTAAATCTTAACAATATGTGTCCTGAGCCACAGATCCGGGAATGAACTTGCATCCTATGTTCTCCACATTGTTTCTGCTCTGTTAGACTAAAGGACTATGTGCTCAGAGTTATTCTAGCTTGTATACAAATGTGTCCTTAGAATTTAGTGTCGCATCTAGGCCTTGGCAGTATTAGCAGAATATGCTGATTATTGAGCAAAGATAGAAATTAATACTAAAATCTCCGTTTTGAGGAGCTGCAAGCATGATACCCATTTTCAGAAATATTCCTTATATGTTGTCTCCTTGGTATCTTTCACAATTTAAGAAGAAATAAATGTATGTACTGTAGATGACTGAAAATGATGATAAAAGTGTTTATTGAAAGACATTGTTCCCAGTCTCAGTTCTCCTCTGAAATTGCTTGGAGGAGTTTTGAAAAACTATATTTACTTGTGGCCCACTCGCAGCGATTCTGTTGTAATTGGTTAGAGTGTGTTCTAAGTGATGAGATTTTTAAAAGTCTCTTCAAGTAAATCTAATGCCCAGATAAAATAGAGAACCACAAACATGGTGAACAAGGGAAATGTCAGAACAACTAATTTGCAATTTTAATTTGTGAAAATAAAAAGGAGTTTTCCTTTTAAAACCAATTTTACCTCACATGACACCGCCATTCTATTTCTGCCTGACATAGTAAGATGAGCACTTTAGGCACACACACACACACACACACACACGCACACACACACACACACGGACTCACACATACACAAATACATCCATAAACATTTTTTCTTTCTCCTTTTCCTTGTAGTTCAAGGGCGAAAGGCATTAAAACCAAAGACTTCTTAAATCAAAAGCAATTAATTTGTGCTTACTTATTGAACGGAAGCAACATAATTAATTGCAAGCTTTAGAACCTTGAGGAAGGGATGTAGAACGTCAACAGATGCCAGGTTGAGTTAAATGCCCAGTACAGAAAGAAAGAAAGAAAGAAAGAAAGAAAGAAAGAAAGAAAGAAAGAAAGAAAAAGAAAGAAAGAAAGAAAGAAAGAAAGAAAGAAAGAAAGAAAGAAAGAAACTAACTCAGCAGAGGCTACTGATTCTAAACCCGTAATCTCCAATCACCTATTTCCCACTATGATATCAAAGCATCACAATCTCCAGATAGGTTCATGGACTTTTCCTCTCTCCTGTCTGCTCACCAGCCTGACTATTTGAATTATCAGCTTCACAGGTTATTTAACTATTTAAAGTTTACCTCAAACCCTGGAACCAATCCCGTCATGAGTCAAAAAATTTAAGAAACCATGATCATTTAACTTAGAAAATTAGCCCTATGTTGTTCCTACCTGACACTGGATTCTAGATTCGGTAAGGTAATTTCTATCTGATCCCCAGCTGTGTAAATCTCTGCTTTGAGAAATCTTTATCTGAAAGTACTCATATGACAGGACTTTTGTTTGGTGTCTTCCACTTTCAGGAATGTGAATGTATACTACTCTTTTAGTCATTTTTAGATTTTTTTCAGGGAAAATACAGCTTTGGGACAGATTAACCAAGAGTCCAAGGTTCATATCCACCTATGATACCTAACTTTCGGAGATCTGCAAATAGCTCCCAGAAATCACACATAGCAAAACTGCTGCAGAAATATCTTGGATAAGCATGGCTTTACTATTGTCCAATTTGAAAAGTTCCCTGAAAATGCTCAGGCTATGATTTCAGAGTTCTATTTCCCAGAGTAAATATTGGAATCCAGAGTGAGAGTATCTGGAGGTACGAGAAAATGCTGCCAAACTCAATCCAAAGGTAACTAAAATAGTCTTTCCTACATACTGTACTCTATTTGATTATCCATGCCACTAGTAGCCCTTGAGGTCCTTCTTGCTTCTAATGTTGGAATTTTTACTTCATGTCAGAATAAAAAATATCATTTATGGTCTGCTGCCAAGAATGTTTAACACAGCAGGGAAAAAAATGAAACTTCATAGGGCACAGGCAGTGTTTGAAATGGTGTTTAATCTAAGTTTTTTCCATTTACTTTCTGTAAAATGGTGAAAGCATTTTCTTACAGAATTGTTTTTTCACCTGTAAATTGGGAAAGACTAATTCTTATCTGGCAACATGTTTATGAGAATTAAATTAGAAAAGTAGGTACTAAAATTTAGTTTCTATTATAATAATTATTATTTTGGTTAAGAATGAAATTTAAGTGCATGAAAACTTTGTTTCTTCATTTTACAAAAAATGTTATTTGTGAATTTTTAAACTTTCTACTAGTAGTTAAGTGTTTTGCAGCTATTCCACTCAAAATATGGTGCCTCACCTATCAATGTAATAGGAAGCATTATTTTCTAAAAAGAAAGTAAAGTAAAAAGATGTTTTCAACAATTTTCTGCTACTTTTTTTTTAAGTCCTTATATTCCACAGTGGGATTGTTTCAGTTCCAATAGCTCTTCTTATGCAAATATCAGGGAGGTTAAGAGTTTAGTACATAGTTATTATGACAGCTTTTTTGACAAGAGCAATCAGCTATTGTTAGGAAGTGAAAGTTGAAAGGATTGGATTGGTCAAATAAAAGCACTTCAGGCTGAGAATGCAATAGAGAAAAGGTAACAATCAAAACACTGCCAAGGTGATTCATGATGTTGGAATGTCATCTGGGTTGGGTCAGAGGAAATGATGGATCAGTGCTATGGCTTTGTATAGCTCACATTCAAATTTAGATTCTGATAATCTAAGGTCTAATAGAAAGCTCGTAAGCATGTTTATAATAATGACGGTAAAATGCTATTGAATGTTGTCATTTAGTAAAAGGGATATAGCAAGGATATGTAACAGTTCTGCTTCAAATTCTCCATTGTCAAGAGCAAAAAAATTATTAGATTTATATTACTAGACTTACCAGATTTATATTACTAGAAAATAAATTTCATTTCAGAGGACTTATTTATGTTCGAGGCTTTCAGCTGTGCTTTTGTTTATATTGGACAATTCTAAACTTTCTCCAAGTAATTCACTTGTGATATAAATGAGTGATTTATTTGGAATTATAGGAAAGTTACAAATGTACGATGTAATTATATCATTTTAAGGAATCAGCAAGTCCAGCAGCTGGTATCTCTATCAGAAGACAGCTCCTGATGACTTATCAAGTATTTAAATTATAGAAGAGATTACTTACTCTATGCTCTGAGAAAAAAGAACACAGGGCACTAAAAGATAGCTGCTGAATGTAATTCCATGAGGTTAATATGATGAACAGATTATGTATGATTCTGAGAAAGACCAGGGGAGAAAATCAGAAAGGTTGCTTCTACATGCTTTCCCAAAGTATCAGAACTACCCAAAACAGTCACTCATTTATTCATCAGTGAATGCATATTAATTGCTTTCTAAGTAACACACCTATGAGTGGGAAATCAAAGAAATCAAATCGATAACTGTTTATTAAAAGTGGTTTGAATGTCATGGTTTAGAACTGTGACCCGGTTTATTGATCTTGTTCTGCAGTTGGGTTTGGTTCTTCATTCAGCAGAGAAAGTAAATTACAAATATAGCTTCAACCCAGCCTTCATCATAATGGATCCTTGCTCTCATGAAGCTCAGATATAGAAAGATGGGCTTCTAGATTTGTCTTATGAAACCAGGTCCTTGGTCCTATTTCAGATACAATTTATTTGTACATAGGAGAAGAAAATTCCTTGAATATTTTAGACAAGTAGTTTCAAAACAAAACAACCCCTAAAGGACTAAGACAGGCTTGTTGATGGGTGTGCATCACTCCATCTGGAATGATGAGGGATATTCTTTTTAATAGCACCAATTCCTGGAAGATACAGAGGGAGAATCCTTCTTTCTATAGAAATGCAAGGGACCAGTATAGACATAGCTTAACAATATTTTTGATAGGCTGGAAGAGTGAGCAGAAGTATACTAAGACTACGACCAAGAGAAGTGTTGGAGATGTGCTTAATAGAAAACCAGCACTTCTAAGTCTAGGATGAGAAGAAGAAACTGAGAAGTGGAGGAAGTCTAGGAAAATGGACTAGGAAAGCTATCCTCAAATTCCTATCCCTTAACACTGGAGATTCTTATTCAGTGTGCTTATAGAGAGGATCACAGGTTTAATTGATTTAATTTTCTAAATAATGACCAAATAATGCTGATATCAAAATCTCAGACTGAAATACTCTGTTCTACATCATAAGGAAACTTTACAGATTTTAAAGAAAAGGTTAAAGTGGAAGAGAAGAGAACCTAATCTCATCCTAATTGTGTCTTGAAAATTGAAGAACTCAAGCTTTATGTAGAAGCAATAAAGTGTGCTCTGGGAATAGATAATTGATTACTGTCTGGGAGGAGAAGAGACCCTGATTAGAGTTCACGTTTTCTACCAGTCGAATTTCTGGCTAGGAAGAAAGGAAGGAAATAAGGCCAACACATATAACTGTGCAGGTTGGATAGTCTGTATTCTAAAAAACACTCAAATATAAGATCATGAAGGGCACGAACTCCAGCCACATTTGGCTTCTCCAAAGCAGGTTCTAGAACAAGGTTCTATCCATCCAGAAGGGTGTCTCTCATTTTTGCTTCATTGCACATCAGGACCAGAGGTGGATGACAGCAGATCTCATCACAGTGAGCCTAAGTTTACTGTGGCAGACTTGACACATATTAGACCCTACTTTACACTGACATAGTTAACATTGATCATAAATTGTTTTTATTTAGACTTCAATATCCACTTATATTGGATGAACAATTTAAGAGATAAGGAGTGATTCATTATTTTCTGCTACAGATAAATAAATTATGGGTTCTGGTATTAAAAGAATTGAAAATCTAGCAGATCATAAAAGATACACACAAATAACTTATCAAAATTGTGAAATAAAAGTAGCACAAAGTTGGGAAGATTTCTTCTGACTGAGGAAACCCAATCTTCCAGGAGAAAGTAATAGTCAAGTAGCTTTTGAGAGCTGGACAGAATTTTAACAGCAGATAAGAGAGCACTGTATACAGAACAAAACTCATCCCAGAGGCAAGGTGGCCCGCAGGCCTGGAGACACAGGAAAACTTGTGCTTTTAGGAAGAGTGAAGGGTTCTTAGCAGAGTGAGTAAAGACAATGAGAAATAGTACTGTGAAAGTGTCCCTAAAAGATAAGTGTTGGGGGACTTCATACATTCAGTCTGTTTAGGACTTTCCACATACCACTAAGGCCTTTACAGTAGGATGAACTTTACATTTATCATTTACACATACCTGCAACGAAAGTTAATAAGGAAAAAAAAATGGAATCTCCCCATCTGATACAACTTTATTCTTCAGATGAAAACTTGATACCTAGAAAAATGCAAGAAACCCAAGGAGCGTCATATAACAAGTTAACTGCAGGCCAGGACTAGAGCTTGGATGCTGCAACTTTTTCTACTTACCAGCTTTTCATGGTAGAATTCTAGATACAGAAGATAATATTTTAGAAACTAAACTGAGCTACAGAGTTAGCCTGACACATTCTTTGGAGCATGAATTCAACTCAGTACCAAGTATATTAAAGTATGCTTGTTTTATTGAAACAAAATGTACAGCATACATTGTTAAAACAAATGTATGAATGATTACATTAGATTTTCCAGATTTCCATGGAAATGTTTAGCAAGAGTGTTTAAACAAATGCCTTGTTATAATGAGTCTTAAAAAAATAATGTTGTCAAATTTTAGAGGTTTTTAAAAATATCACTTCAGGTATTAGTTTATAGTCAACAGGCATTTTTAAATTGTGGAGTGCAATTATTGGATCCAATCAACATTTTAGTTGCCATTTTTTGGTATTATTATTTATGGTTGTGCATATGGTATTTGAGTTTTTAATTAATTTATCTACTTTTGTCCTTGTTATTGATATTGTATACCTGGAGTCAGTGAGGTTAGTTTGGTTTTGTTTCGTGCTTGCTTTTCTAATTTAAAGATCCTTTTCACTTCTGTTTTATTCAGTCTGAGACCTTAGCTTGAGAGTATTTAGCCCCTTTAAAGTTTTCTCCCTATTGAATGTGAGAAAGTCAGAAAGTGGATTAGCTGAGAAAGGGAATCTATTAAGCATGCCATTTGAACAGTTGTACCAGGTAAATGAGTGTATGAAGTCACAAGTTCCTGAGACTAGGTGGCCCCTACTTTTCCTTGGGGAGTCTGGAAATGATAACATGCTGGTTGTGACTGCACCATCTGATAAGGTGTACAAATTTTGAAATGTAAATTTACAGATTCTATAGCTTCTGCTGCTATGTTTAAAGAAATTTTCAAATTAATCATTTGTTTTCTTTCAAAAGCTCAAAAAAATTAAAAATATTGTTTTCCCTTTATAATTTGGATAAGTTAAAAATGCACATTAGATCCAAAATTCCAAGCCAAATTCAGAGCTCCCCCTATTTCAGTGAAGCACCCTGTTGGCCACCTAGATAATTAAGAACCAAGGGTCTAATCAAGATCCTCCAGCTGAAATTAGAAAACATTCTTCTGTCATTAAAAGAAGAACTATAATTCTTAAGTATGTTACTTTAATTATATCAACTAGGTCTGCAGCAGCAATAAATAACATTTGTGGTTAGCTTTGGTGTTTCCTCTGAAAGTAATATGTGATCGAAAAGAAATATAAATGTAATTTACCTGAATCACTTTCTGCAATATTTATTGTCTTAAAAGTTTAAATTTTGTGGAAGTGTGTAATGGTGAAATTAAAGAGAGTGATTACCATACCAAACCCCAAGTTCTTTCATTACATGAATTGTTTCTGAGATGACAGAAAGTAACATTCCCTCATAGAGGATGTTTTTTTGCATCACTCATAGTAACTTTCAACCAATAGATGCTTTTATACTTTTATTAAAAAACTCCAAATTCCTATTTCTCTAACTTTTTGAATGTCATATATTTTGTGGTACTTCCTTATTAATGCTATTGTTTTAAAATGAGGTTCAGAGACTCCTGATCTCAGCAAATATTTCTGTGAACATACTTTTGCTCTGGGGCAAGCACAACTTAATATTCATAACTCGTGGAATTGCAGAAGCAGAAAGTGAAAAGAATCATTGTGATCCCAAGCTTAAGGTATTGGGGCTAAATAGCTGATGTGAACAACTTATCAGGGGATTGACAACATTATTAAAGTATCGTGTAAAAGCCGAAATCACTCTGAGTTTCAAAAATCCAAGGGAAGAAAACTCTAGTACTAGTTGACATTTCAATAAAATATGGCTAAGAAGAAAATGCCTTGCATCAAGAGATCTCAATGGGCAAGCTTTGAGCAAAACAATAAAGCAGAGACAAAGCAGTAAAATACAAATATATCTAGTGATAACACATGAAATATGAAAATCAATTAAGTCTATTGTGAAGTAATGTGGAATTAAGTAATTTTATGAGACATTTAAATGAGAACCAAGCCAGTGAGGTACATGTGTATCAGTACAACTGCTTACAGAGCATTATTGCTCCCTATGCACAGGATTTATCAAAATTCACTTAAGATACCAACAAATTTTAGAAGTCAATCTTTCCATTTCATGAAATTAGTGTTATATAATATACATTTCAGTGCACAGCATGAGTAAGAAGCGCAATGAGTTTTATATATTTTTAGGATGTGAGAAGTTAGCTATTTACTTTTAAGTAAGAATATTTTATTAAAAATCAAAAGTATCAAATCTTGGAATTGTACACTTGAAAAATTACATATGCATATAGAATTTCTTCCTCTTTTCGTCTATTTTTGTACTTGATTTGAAATCTTACCCAATGACCGTGTACCATTTTATAAAATTAATCAACAATAAAATCATCTACCATTTATGTTTTTTTTTTAGTTTTTTTTATTTAAGGAGAAAAAGAAAAAAATAAAAATAAATAGAAAAGGGGTACAAGTTATACAGAATTTCAGAAAACATAAACAGTAGGAAATCACTAGTTAATAGATTATATATTGTTATCTTAGAAATAGTTGTTCAAGTTACAAAATTAAAGCATATAAAGTGGACTTTCAAGCAGTGAGACTGCAAACAGTTTTGTTCAATGATCCAACAAAACTCAGTAATATGGTTATCTATCTTATACATTTAAATATATATGCAGTTATATTCTTTAGAGCACTTTCTTTTCCTTTCTTTTGTACAATAACGATTACTCATTTTGGGTTTTATTACTCCCATAGTTCTTATTACTTTTTTTTGAAGAGAGTAAAACCAAATGTGACATAACAGAACAGAGTCAGTCAAATCAAAAGGATGGACATAATAGATAATGTAAAAACAAAATACTAAGTGATCAACAATGGTTACCATACTGCCTCTGGCTATCTTAAAAAGAATTGCCTATATTGTCAGTTATAATAAAATTGAACAAACCAGTAAAGAATAAAACCAAAACATTGGAGACATTACAGGACTTTAAAAGAAGATAATAGTCAACCAGAAAGAGTGTCATAATGAATCTTATTGTCTTCACAGTTTTGCCTATACTTTCGAACTTGGTACTATCAAGCAAAGCAGAATAGAGGAAAATCAGTCAAAGCAAGATGGTGAGGGCTATACAGGGTTTCAAATCAAATTAACAGGAAATCAAAGTGGGTTACTATAATGTATCCTGCTTTTTTTATTTTTCCCTTAATTAAAAAGATAAAAATAAAAAATAATGTTAAAAAAGAGATTGAGATAAAAGACACATAACAACAAAACAGCACAGGTCAAAGCAAAACCATTTAAGCAAAATAGTGTTTCACCACAAGATATCCTGACATAAAAGTAGTTACCATAGTGTCTCTTTCCTTGAAATCTTTGAGTATAACTTCGTATACTGTAGCACCAAACATATGAAGACAATGTAAAACTATTTAAGAGAATGACAGTATTACAGGGTATTTAGAACCAACTATCAGAAAATGAACAATGGTTTCTGTATAATCTCCTTGTCTATAAAAGTTTTTGCTTATATTATCACATATAATAAAATCCAATAAGATACAACCTGTTAAGACCAATGGAGACAGAAGAATAAAAGCTTGATGGGACTTCAAAGCAAAATGATACTAAATCAGCACTAGCTATTATGATGTCTTGTTTTCTCCAAAATAGCTGTTCCTACCATCCGATCTTCTCTGCTTCATTTCTATTGAGCTCTTTTTCTGTCATTTGTTGTCAGTTTGTCTTCTTCATTTCTCTTTCTGCTCCATTCATTGTGGCCTCTCTGCCACTGTTTCTAAAGTCTTGGTATTTTCCTTTTTTAGGATATCCTGCAGTATTCTCTGTAGAGCTGAATTGGTGGTTGCAGATTCCCCTAGTTTCTCTTTATCCTGGAAGCACCTTGTTTTTCCATCAATTTCTAGGGACAGTTGTGCAGGATATATCAATCTTGGCTGGAGGTTGTTATCTTTCAAAGCTTGGATTATTTCTCCCCACACTCTTCGTGATTTGATGGTTTGTGCCGAGAAGTCTGCTGTAATTCTGATGGGTATTCCCTTGTAACTGACCTCTTTCTTGTCTCTGACGGCTTTTAGTATTCTGTTCTTATATTGGATTTCTGGAATTTTGATTGTTATATGCCTGGGTGTGGCTTTGTTTTGGTTGTAGATGGCTGGCTGTATGCCTCATACATCTGAGTATCTTTACCTTTTGCTAAATTAGGGAAATTCTCTTGGATTATTTTTGTGAATAGCTTTTGTAGTCCACTTGTTTGCATCCCTACTTCTTCTTTTATGTTCTTGATTCTTAAGTTATAGATCCTCTTATCATCTTCTAACCTTTGTATTATTGCTGTTTGTTTCCTTGTTATATTTAAGAAGTTTTTCACTTCATGCTCCCACATTACAAATCTGTCCTCCAGTTCAGATAATCTATCCTTAGTTTCTTTCAAGCTGTTATGCCAGCTTTCGATAGAGTTTTTAGTTTCCTGGCAATCTCTTTGAACCTGCTTCATGTATTCTATGTTTTCTCTATTTTCTCCATCAAACAATTCTCTCCTTTTTTTCTGTTCTTTCGTTCCACCATCTGTTTTTTCTTGGGCAGTGCTTAGCATTTATCTAACTATTCTACTTATATCTTGCTTTATTTCATTAAATTCTTCATTTTTAAACTCGTCTATGAGGCTCTGGAGATATCGCTTTATGTCTATTGGTGCCGTGTCTGATATTGCATGTTTTCTGTCTTCCTTTGCACTTCTCTTTCCTGGATCAGTGTTCTCAGGATTGGGGACTGAGAACCCTTTCTTGTTGCTTCCTCTTCCCATACTTTTTGTTCCTTCCATAGAAGTGAATGTAGGAGGCCCAATTTTTTTCTCTTTGTTGCTTACAGTTTGTTTGAATTGCACTGGCTAGGTGTTCCCGCCCACTGCAGTGTACTAGGGAGACACAGACCTCGGCAGCCTCTGCTGGGCCCACCCCTCCAGGTCAACCTACTGAAGGCTTCACCGCTAGGGCACACTCAGGTGCTGGGACCTGGTTTGGGCTAGCCTATTGGGTCTTAGTCAGCAGCATCACACAGGCCAGGCAGTCCCCACCAATCCCGCTTGAGAGGGGAATATGCGGCTAATGTCACTGCAGCGTCCTGTTCGGGCAAGTCTGCCCAGTCCCAGTATGTCCTTTGCTGGTGCCTCCTACTCTATGAAAGGGTCCCCGTTCCATTCACTCACCGCAAGTCGATGTAGGGCACCTTGCTAGTCCCACTCTCAACTTGGTTCGCAGATTCCTGCTCTCAGCATTCACGAGTCTCTCTCCCTACCCTTCAGATTTGGATGAAGCAGCACAGCAGGAAATTCAAATCGCGACTTCTAGTGGCTCAGGTTCTAGCTTCCCGTGCCGAGATTTTTATCTGTTCCTGTTATAGCACCAGGACTGGATTTCCAGTTGGTTTCTCTTAGCTTAGTTCATTCCTGGGTTGGCAGGGTGTATCTCCCCTTGCTTAGGACTCCTCATACCATACCATTCCTGGATTTTAAGCAGGGTGTCTCAGAGAGCCTCCGTAGCTGCTGCAATCTATCCACCATGCCTGTAATCCCAGCACTCAAGAGGCTGAATCAGGAAAAAACTAAATTCAAGGCCAGCCTAGGTTACTCAGTGAGATCCTGCACGCCCAGCTGGTTCAGCTGCTGCAGGTCACTGGCCACAGCCTCGGGCACCGGGTCCTACAAGCAGTGCAGACGGTCCATGGTGCCCCGCCTACCATTTTTGTTTGTATGTTGAAAATGGGACAAAAATAGATCAGTTATTCTGGAAAATTAAATACTGAAATATATTTACTGGTATGAGAAAAATATTATTTTAAAACTTATAAGAAAAATCCCACAATACATACTTCCCACACCTACTGGAGAAATTAGTTCTGAGAGGGAATAAGTAGACTGAATTCTTGTTTTTAAACTAAGCTCAGAGAAAAAGCCTAAAATATCCCAGAGAGAAGACAAATAGACACATGAGACTATAACCCTGCAGCATATGAGCTTTGTTATGAGTTAGATCTTAAGTGTCCCTGTGGAATCTCATGTGTTTGGAAGGTGACTGAATCATGAGAATGTTTGTGCTTATCAATGGACTCACCCACTGATGAGTTCAGAAGCTAAATGTGCTCTTAGAAGGTAGGGGCTGATTGGAGGTAGGTAGGTCACTGGGGGACATGTGGTAAACTGGTATGTTCTTGCCCCTGGCTTCTCTCTCTCTGATTCCTGACTGCCAAGGCTTGGACAGCTTCTCTCTACCGTGATTTTCTGATATATTGTTTCTGCTCTGGAGCCCACTAACCACAGAAAGAATCCTCTGAAAAATGTGAGCCAGAATAAACCTCTTCTCTTTTCAGTGTATGTTTGGTATTATGTGTCAACAATGAGAAAGTGCCTAGAACAAGCATTTAAAATTTCTAACAAATTTACTTGTGAGATGCATGCAAAAAGAATGGCAACTACTAAAAGTTGCATACATGAAAATTGGTAGATAGGAACAAACAAATGGAAAATGTGGTATATTCTGGAAAGAACCAAAGGTCAGAAGATAAATCTCCATGAAGATTTTCTTTCCTATAGGAGATTATAAGAAAATATATTTAATGAAACAAGAGCATTACGAAAAAAATACAATAAAACAACAAAATTGAATAGAAGCTAAATAACAAAACAACATGAGAGGCAAAGGCCACCTTCATAGAACTATTGTTAGAGTGTATACACTATAAAAGACACAATAAAACCAACAAACTGTTAGGGAAAGGATATAATTTTGATGACTGTACAAGAGAAAAGGTATTGCGATTGATTAAGAAGAATAATAGAGACAACTGGTAAAAAAAATGATCCAGCAAAAGAATATGAATGTACCTAAATTAGGGTACTTAACTAACAAAACAGAAGAAGGGTTTCAAAGTATAATCAAGCAACACAAAAAGGAACTGAATTGTAGATCTAAAAGATCTAGGATAGTTTAGGAAAAAATTTGTTGCAGCAGCCTATGCTAAAACAACTGATAAAATTTTAAACTTTGGTAGGCAAAAAAAGCTTCAATCAGAAAACAAAAAGTGTGTGTGTGTGTGTGTGTGTGTGTGTGTGTGTGTGAGCACGCATGCACATTTATATGTGTATAATTAAAAATAAGTAAAATACCAGACAGGTTCTACGTTTCTAATAAAGTCATCCAATGCCAGAAGACTCTGCAAAAAAAGAAAGCAAACATTAGTGACATTCAAAGGGAAAGAACAACACTAAGCATTACTATATTTGGCCAATTTGTTTAGCAAATATGAAGACAACAAAAACACAGTTTATAAATGAGAGACAGCAGAGATCAAAAACTATATACATCAAAAACCTTACCTGTAAAGAGGAAGTACTTGATGTTTAAAATTGAGTAATGATACTCGATTGGAGAGGCTGCTATGAAAAGTCAGAGACGTCTCAAAAGCCAGTGGTGATGTGATAACAACCATAAAGCAGTGAGGTAAAGAATGATGGATCAAAAATATGATGTACTCATCCAACATTAATGACAATAGAAAGATAGTGGCGAAACATACCAGGTATGTTAAGCACAAAAATGATTCGGTGGAATCCTGTTACAAGTGACAAATTTATTTTATAAGTTTAGAACCAGAAAATGATAAAAAAGAACTGACAGTAACTCTGAAGTTGCTAAACAAAAAACAAAGAGGGGGAAACACAGAAATCAGAGAAAATTCACTTATTTGTGTCGGTGTCGCTCCCGGCCGGCAGGAAGAACACGCGACAGATTCTGACGGTGTGCAATCTTGCCTTTATTTGTCTCCGCGTGGGCCCCGCGAGGCCTCTGCTCTGCCACCAGCCCTTTCTCGCCGGTGGACTTTCTCTATCTCTCTCTCTCCTCTCGCAGGGAGGGTCACATACATATATATATATGGACTCATCATCCAATAGGGCAACAGCAAGCAATGCAAGCTGATTGGTCATCGTCATTGGTTGCTAGGTAGACCAATCTATTGCGCGGGCTGTTTAAGTCGCCAGGGCAATCAGGGGGCAGGAAGCAGGCGCCAACTTGGCTCACTCAATGGGAGGGGTAATCTAGCTCGGGCTTTGCTCTTTTCTACAGGCCTCACGTCCGCCAAGTAAGGTGACCGGGCTCGGCCGCGGCTCCCAACATATTTGGATAATGTATTTATAGCAATATGAGTTACAAAATGTGGAAAAAAATGATGATGCTCTGGATCATAGCTACCATGCTGGGCTGCCTCAACACCTGACTTTAATTTATGAACCAGGAATTTTTAACTCACTACTCCTCCAATATTTTCCTATGTAGAGTCACCAAGATTGTATAGTTCAAAGTAATTCAAAGTTCCTCAACAATTTCAATCAAGAAAGGAAATGTGCAAATGCTTTTTGAGTGGTTAGTTCTCATCTTCCAGCAGAATTCACTCCATAAGCAGAATTCACTCCATAAGAGAAACTTAATTATAGCTTCAAATTTCATTTTATATTGATATTTTCATTGCCCCACACACACACCCCATTTCTGTCTCTCTCATCCAGGATAAGATCATTTTAACCAGTAAATCGTACTTTGCAGCATGACTAAAATTCCTTGCCATTTCTGTGCCAAATCAGGTTCATAATAACTCCTCAAATCATTGCACTATCTACCCTTTTGACTTGAAATATTATTGATTTCACTCTCAGAAGTAAGTCGATTTAAATGATCAAGTTAACGGTTTCACTATAATTAAGAGGACAAAACTGCTTCCAGTGATACCAAAACTGCTATCACTCCCTATTACCTTCAGGATTCATCTCAACTATTCATCCCTGATAGCTTTAGCAGACCCAGCGAACTAATTGCCCAGTTTTCGAGGCTTCTATAGCCTAGAAATTTTAAAGTACTCCCAACATTATACTGAAAACACTTATGTACTTTCCCCAATAAAACTAACATATTAGGATGTCACATGTAGGCAGAGGAAAGACTGTGAACAATAACATGTATGTCTCATGAGGACAGCTAAGTGTCTTCTGTCATCATCCAGATGAGTGTCCAAAAAGATAGGTTGAATTCCCTTTCTGGATCATGTCATATTTGAATGTGACCAGTGTGAAATATGATGAATATCATAGTGATAATAGAGGTAGGGTCCCTGACTGTTTATAAGTAGATGTCCCTCAAGATACTGGTGAGGTTTGGGGCAAGTGATTGGATTTTAGGGGTTTAAAGCTGGATCGCTGTTAGGAGAGGTCTGTTGAAAGATTCACTGGGTATGTGACCTGGAAGGGTTTATCTAATTCCCCAAATCTTCCCTTCACTTTTTGTTGCTTCCTGGACACCCGAAAGTGAGCAATTTCTCCTTTGTCATGCTCCTGTGCTATGTCATACTGCTTTGTAGACAGCCTACCATGGATCATGAGTCACAATCAACCTCTCCTATATGCTTTAGGTCTCAGTATTTTGTGCCAGTGACAAATCAGTTAAAATTCTGACTTTAATGAACATGTGTGTGTGTGTGTGTGTTACCTGTGTGTATATACATGTAGCCAGAATATAGCAATCATCAAATATTATTGAATTAAATTCTTAAAATCAAAAGACAAATACTAATTCTGAGACATTATAATGCTCAATGTTTTGTTTTCTTTCCTACTATGAAGATAAAGTGATCAATTTGCTGCAGGTCAGCATAGAAAACCACATCAGCTAATAGTTTTCTAACTAAAGACTAAAGGTCAAAGCAAAATGTTTGGCAGCAGACAGAACATGAAATTGTCAGAACTAAGGCATCTTACTTAAGAATGAGGACAGGGACAGAGTGCAGAAGAAAATGCCAAGTTAATATGCATAACTACGTAAGTAATGGGGAGGGTGGCCAGGAAAACTTGTGTGGAGAAATAAGTACTAGAAACACCTTATCCTACATATTCTCTAATATAGCTCACCAACCACAACAGCAACAAAAGATAAACATGAGAAGAAAACTTAACCAGTAACAAATGGCAAGATGAGAGATTACGCAATGTGATGAAAATCCTCAGTCTCTCTAAGGAATACATGTTGAGATCATTGGAAAAACCACTAGCTTAATTCACAGAAAGACATAAATCATTTTTTTCTTGCACAAAAATAATGGTATGGAGAAATAAGACTAAATAAATAAAAGCTAGACAAAACTCCACCTGGAGCTTTGAGATTAAATAGGGCCCATTTTCATTTTTAGAGCTATGTGTCCTTCTGACTGCCACCAAAACACTTTTGAGGATACCTCATGCTCATAGGGTGGAATTAACACTCCACATCAGTGTTAGTTTCAGAGCTCTCCTTCCCGGGATTCGGAGAGGCAAGCTACACAATTTGGCGTACTTCATTGTTAGATGAAATATTTTTGGGTCTATCAGTCCATTTTACAAGGAGATGCTCCAGTTATACTTGTTATTTTTATATTCTGGAAAGTAAAATGTAAGCTGGAAGTTGAACTTTAGTTTTAACATATTCGTATTCCTTAAAAATAATCCATATCCAATAGAAAAAGTATGCCAAACAGAAATACAGAAAATTAAATATTTATTAACCCTATTTACCTTTCATTTGCATTTTGGTATATACTTTTCCAAATTTTAATGACATACATTTTTAAAACATTGTTATTTCCAAGAGATATTTTTCTCTATCAACAATTTAAGCTGCAGTCCTTACTCTTGGATATTAGGCTGCTGTAAATTTGCCAATAATGTCACCAACTCTATAACATGTATCTTTATCCTTATAATTATCTGTGCAATCTGAATTATTTCAGAAACAACTTTATAAGACTATATATGTTTTCTATACTTGATCCAGTTTTTACAGTTTCCTTTTTAAAAAGTCATATGGTTTTATTTCCCACACTTGGAAGGAGAGCTTATGCTTCATATCCAACCAATTTCCAAGAATATGTTTTTTAATTCTGCACCAATATACATATGGTTTGTGCAATTTAAATCCGATTTACTTTAGCAATTGATTTTGCTTTAATAATCGGTATTATTGATTTTAAATTTTAAGTATATGCTCTTAATCTATTTTCTGTAGTAGTGTTTGTTATTTTATTGTTTGTCAGGAATATTAGCCCTTTGTTATATATACTTTTTCCTCAATCTTATTAAACTTCTAAATAATGAAACTTGAATTTTAGAAGCTGGCATTTGCTTTATTTACCCAGTTTTACATAATAATATTTTTCAAATATTTTTCTGTTTTAATGATTTTAAATACAAAAATTGGTGATATTCTCACTATAATGTCATTTAAGTTTTCTCATTATTTCCTTTTACAAGTAGAAACAAACAGAAAAGATAGGAATTGGAAATAAGCCATCAGGTAGTTACTGAACCTAAGACTGAACTTTCCAAGAGAGGTGAGATCACAGATAATAAGGCTGAGTAGCACAAGCCTGAGCCCTAAAGGACACAAAGAAGGCGGAGAAGTCCAAGAAACAGAGTTGGGTACAGGAGTGAGTTATTGAGGGCGGAGACTCCCAGCTTCTTTGTTCCTCCCACTTTCCAGGCTCACTCTGTCAGTGACTCCCCAGGTCCCAACTCAGCGGGAAGGTGGCTGACACAGGAAGTTGTGAAGTTAGACTTCAAAGTTATTAACAAGGAGAGAATGTTAAAGCTACAAATGAAATAACAACACACATACACAGACAAACATATACTGACTTAATATAGTCATAATGTACTCATAATATAATAAATTCATAATGTTCTAAGTCCTTACATATTGCTGTATTACTGGATCTTTCTTTTCCAGTAACATTTTTTGCATTCTAATGCAATAATGTTTAGTTGTTCTTTTAATTTTTACAAAGTGTATATTGAAGTTTTCTCTCATTTTATTGATTTTCCAATATATTCTTGGAAATTTTTCCCCACAAACTCTTTTAACAAAATCTAGAATTGCCTTTTTCCAAAGCTATAAAACAATTATAGTTAAGGGCAAAGCTTACATTCTAAAGAATAAAAACTAATATTCTAAAGAATAAAACTTATGTTCCAAACAATAAAAACTAATTTAGAGGAAAAAATCATAGGTGGGAGCAGACGATCATTCTGATGTTCATAAAGATGATCATTCTGATCACTTATAAATTTAATGTTACTTCAACAAAAATATAAAAATATCATCTTCAAAGGTATTTATTAAATGATTCCAAATTTTATAGAGAGAAGATAAAGAAATTTTGAAAGAAAAACTTCAGGCATTCATTACCGAATATAGAAATATGTCATAGAAAAACAATTTCCACCATGCATATCTTACAAATCTTTCACTTGAAAACGGTGTCTGGGTTGTCCCAAGATCAGTTGTAGTTTCGTGTAGTGTAGGAGAGCGAGTGGCATTCTCTTGATACACACATAGGCCATGTTAATAGGCAGGGCTAGACTGGCTGTCTAAATTACATGTTCTTTTTCTACCTTTGGGTAGAAGCTCTCAAATTAATGGGAGCAGGAGCACAACTCATGAAATGAAAATAAGAGCCACAGGTAGAGAGGGTAAATAACAGATAACTACTAAAACATTGCTTTTGTATACATGTTATCTTTTTCTTTATGAAATTGGTTCTATAATCGTCTACATTATTATTTTCTTTTCGAAGAATAAGTACCTCAATTTAGTTGAAAATTTTATCTATCTAAATATAAATTTCTATGTTTATCTTAATAATCTTCACCATCCCTTTTTAGCTTCAAACTTACTGGCATTTTTCTAATTTCTTGACTGAATCTATTTATATAACAATATTTAAAATACAGTAGAACCAAGTAGGCAATAACATGATGGTAGTTTAGGAATAATCCTAATCTTAGGATTTGTGGGAGACAACTCCTGTGACTCCCTTTGAATCTAAATCAATTGCTGTGACTTTGATTACTTGAAGACTCATTTCCTTATACTGATTTGTGAAAGGCTGGCTAGGGTATTTCCTTCTTTCTTCAATTGGCTCTGAGCATTGAAAATAAAGCTAGCCGAGGTGCTGATGTGCAAAGTCTCTAGCCATCAGACAGTCCTGTTTCCTCCTATGGTGCTCTCCACAATAGGATTGAGCTGGCAAGATGTTAGAGCAAACAGCTCTGGGAATGTCAACTGGATATGAGCCTCAAGATAAGAATCTATGCCTCTCCAGGGCACAAGAATTTGCATAGCAGCAACTGAAGCGATAGCCCCCAAAACAATTCCACTGTTACATTAATTGGGTTAGGTAAATTGATCCTTCTGCATATCTTTATCTCTGCAAATTCTAGCCATTCTTGCACTTGGCCAGCCAGCTCAAGTTACTCAGTAATCCCCAACATCCTCACTATCACTCATCCCTGAGCCACCTCCCTTTCTTCACAAGAGAATAAATGCTGGGAGAGGCCTAGGATCAAGGCCTTTGTCTGCATGTCCTCACAAGGATTAGACTTAGGACCTCTTAGCTGCCCTTAACTTGGAACATACCTTGGTATTTTTACTCTCGCCGTGGGTTGGACTGATGATGCTAGATTGGAGTTAACCTGCTGGGATTCCAATAAAGTCTCAATGGGATTATAAATATAAGTTTTTGGATTATGAGGAAAACTAGAAAGAGGATTATAATACTTGGATGACTGAACTCAGTATTTGGGTTTACAATAGGATTCACTCAGTGCTAGATAAGTCTTAGCATTATTTATTTCTGTTCTGCTTCCCCTTGCTGAACAATTTCTAAGTATCCTGTGACTCAGTGACACCATTGGAGAGATATTTCATCAAATTCAAGTAGAAAGATGTCACTTTCCTATGAAGTATGCAAGTGAAATGAGCATCCTACTGGTGTAATTTTTGATCATTTTTATTATTCATGTAGAGAAACATTATTTAATATTCAATTTCCACACTAGAGTTCTGTACTATTGTATCGCTGCTGTATTTGTGATTATACCTCTTTAATTTATATGTACAATATACTCCCTAGCTGCTCCTTAGAAAATAATAAATAGCTTATAATTCAGTGGGCAACATGGGCAGAATGCAGTACATCTAAGTAAAACGGTTTATAATTCTTTTATGCAGGCAGTTAATTTAACAAAAAACAATGATATCTTCTGTGTCCAGGACATGAGTTTCATAGAAACAACAGCTTGAAAGACTTTATAGCCATATGTTTCTCAATGAATCTGACATTATTCTTGTTGAATAGTTTCAAGGATCTTCTCTGAATTATATTGCCAGATATCACTAGGTCTTGTCGGATTTTTGTGCCCCAGAAACTTGTATCCACACATCTCAATCTTCTGAATAAAATGTCTCATAGCAATGTTTCTCGCTTCATAGTCAAGAAGGGAAAGACTTGCTCACAGCTGTCTTTGCCTGTGAGCAGATGAGAAGAACCAAGATAAAAGCCTTCACTTCCCAATAGTCTGAGTGCATAACTGAGGTTAATTTACAAAACAGTGTGATGGTCAACCCTGATCACGTTCAGCACATTAATCTTATGTCGAAGTGGCAGACTGTGGAAAACCTTGCCTCATTCACCTTATGCAAACACTCCAGACAAAACAAACACGAGGCAAAAATTAAAATCATATCAACAGCCCTGTAGAGTGGCTAAGAACAGAGCTGGTAAAAGCTGATTTTCTGGGTTCAAATCAAGTCTCTGCCATACACAGCTCTGTGATCTTGGGTAATTTCTTCATCTGCTATGCCTTAGTTTCTCCACTTGTAAAATGCAACCAGAGTAATAGGACCTGCATCATGTGACTATTAGGTTGAAAGAATTAATATGGCATAGAGTAACAGCTGTGATTTAGCATCTCTTTTTTTTGTTGCAGTACTTTTCCATTTCCTCTGCCTTTGATTGATGCCTTGGGTTTTTATGTAGTATTAACACACAGTACCTGGATATTTTAAACAGGAAACCTGGAATTCGGAAAAAAAAAAAAAAAAAAAAAAACACTGACATAGGAAATCAAAAAACAAAATGATTTTAGGGCTTCTGTGAAGGGAGCAGTTCTGTGTCTTCAAGGAAGTGCACCAGAGGCAACAGGGGCAAGGAGTAAGGTGTCTGATCACCCATGGGCTCACATTTCCTTAATCTCTAGCTAGAGAAGGTGACTTAAACAATCAGTAGGCAAAAGAGCAGAGGACACAGTAATTCCTGATTGACTGATGAGATAAAACAGGTGAGTGTGACTTCCTGGTCCAAACAAGCTAGCTTTCTGCACAAGCTCTGTGGGCCTCTCAGATTATTTACTCTGAAGTGCTGCTACTGTGCCCTCTCCTGATTTGCAGCACCTCAGCTCACATTATCTTTCTATTTTACCCCTCAGAGCCGATCCCCGACTGTGTACTCTGAGTTAAGAGCACCAGAAGCAATGAGGCTAACCGTGCTATTTTCCGGTTGATGATGTACAGCAGTGAGCTGAGGCTACAACCTTGATGAGGCCATAAACATAATCATGGAGGAAAAATTCTTAGAGCAAAACCCTAACAGTAAAAAGTTCACGACTCTTCCAAAAACATACAGAGTAAATGCATAGGAGTTTTTGTAGCTCATTTTCTCTTGCTACTATTTTCCTTGACAAAAGCAACTGACTGTAAACAACCTTCTTAATGTCATAGAACAAGCTTGCCCGTCAGATCAGAGAGGCGGAGAAGAGGCCAGAGGTTTAAAATAAATCTTAGCACATTACCAGACAGTGAACAAGTCTTCAATAAATGCTAGTTGTTTTTTATCATCACTCTGATTATGATTATTGATGAGAAGAGTCGAAGAAATGAACTGCAGAAAACTTTTTAAAAGCTTCAGAGGAATCAAATTTTTAACATGGCATTGTATGTTATAGTCTTGATAAAAACACTTGGTACTTAAACTGAATGGAACAACTTCAATAAAATAGGAACAATTTGGAGAAAAAGTAAAAATGTCACTGTCTAGGCATTTCCTTAGATTCTTGAGCTCATTTCTGTCTTTGCCCTCAGCAATCTGCTCAGTCCTTCATTTGTGGGATTTCTCCAATTGGCAGGTACTTACGGTTCCAGACCCACTTGACTTGGAATTTTGGCTCACATTTCTCATTTTATTCTTTTTGGACATGTTCACAAGGATTCAAATTGTCTATGTTGTGAGTAGCTTATAAAACACAGCATTATCCTCAGCATTGCCTTTTATAGCCCTAAGTGGGTCATTAGAGTACGATGGCCCACCTCACGAAAAAAATACTATCTCTGCAGTGACGGGGTGGATTCCCAAGGATTATCAATATATAGCAAGTCATAGAAATCTGTATAGGCTCAAGTAAAGACTTTGTTCTAGCAACAATGGACACAGATTTTATCATTACTCAGTAAAAAAGATTTGGATTTTTTTTATTAAAGCCCAATTAAAGCATCATGTTCACCACTGTTTATTTTGAGTTTAATCATTTTTTTGTTGCTCTGAAAGGCCCCAAAGATTACATTATGTCTCTCAACTTCATTACAACTTGAGTGCTTAAAATAGGAAAAAAAAAAATGAAGCAGATCCCTTACTTAATGCTCCAAGCAAGAATTTTCAGTCTGTGTGATAATACACATCAAACACCAAATTGTTCAGGAAGCTAATTGTTACCATATACTAGGATGATCTGCTTTGCTGATTTTTAAAAGTTGAGTACAGGTTAACCCAAAAAACAAAAATTATGACTTCCGATTATGTCTTCTGACTCTTGCCTTATTGGCAGGGCTATGACAAGATTGAGTGCTTTTGTTCTAGACTTAAAACAATAGCACTCAATCTTGTCTTTACCGTGCCCTTCGATAAACACATGGACTCAAGACAGAGTGGAATTTACATATTAGGAACAATAAGAAATTAATAAAAATACTTAATAATCAAATAGGACAGTTATACCAGCATATTATAATAAAAATGAATGTGGTCTCTCTTAAAATACCTTACGTTACTATACTATACTTCATTTTGAATGTTAAGTGGTACAATGCCATGGTTGACTGTAGGTAACTGAAATAGAGGGAAGGAAATCAAGGAGACGTGGGAGCATGAATGTATTCTCATGCTATCATGCTCATACAGATCTTAAGATTTTTCTTGTAATATGCATCATTCCCCTCATAGTTTCATGAAAATGTGTAATTACTTTGTTGACTCATGTATTGTTACATGTGCTTCCTAAAATTGATTAGGGCACATTCTAAATTTCCAACTATAAATCCGAATCCAAGTAACAATATGTATTGTGTAAGATATAAAATGATCATGACTCAAGTACCTCGTGTCACATTTAAAGACAAGAATATGTAATTTGGTAGTATTATTTGATATACAGAAGACAGTGCATTTGTTCAATACCAAAAACCAGAAATGAGTACTAGTCTCCTAACTTTTAGGAGTTATTTTTCCTTTCTATGCCAATTGCTTCTTTTACTAAACTAAAAAGCAGTTCTCAACCTTAAGTGCACATTAGAATCACCTGGGGAAGTTTGTAAAATCCCAATGGCCAGGCCATGTCCTCATCAATTATTCAGAATCCATATGCTTATAGTCCTTTGGCAGATTATGAAATGCATAAAAATGGAGAACCATTGTGTTGTTTTTGAATACTCACTCAGATGTGCAAGAGAAGATCCAGAATTGAGTTTTGTTTAGAGCAAACGAAGAAGCAAAACCATGTTTTGAGAAGGCTCATTTGGCAGCAGGATGATTTTCATAGAGCCTGCGTGACAGCAAAGAGAACAGTTACTATACAGTTCAGTTAATAAAAGATAAAAAAGACCTTAACTCAGGTGGTAGGAAGGGTAGTATCATAAGGGGCTATGAATAATATACAAAATGCCTGTATAAATAGCTCTACAGATTAGAAAGATTCAAAAACTGATTGGATGTGAGTGCTATAGGAGAAACTCCAGGTCCTTGACAATTGTGCCTAGCCTGATTCCAAAAGTAATTGGTTACCCACATGGGGTAAATTAACACTTTGAATGACAGTATGCCAATTTGCAAATTACTTCTTTCAGAGCATTAATGACTGAAGAGTATAATCACTATGGCATTATTTTTATTGGCATTAGCATTAATAAATATTTCATGAGCAACCAAAAATTACAATGCCCATACTTTGAGGAATATTGTTCCAAAATATGAAATCCAGACTTTAAGACTATCACTACTGCCAAAATTTCTCTAAATATTTATAAATAAAATAATAATTCATTTGAGTAGCAGATTAATTGAGCTGAGTTGCAATTATGCTTAATGTTAAGTAGTTTTGTTTATGTAATTATAAATTGGAGAGCTTGAAGAATTGAGCAGTGTGAATTCTAGCAACAATGTTACTGAAACATGAGGTATTTCATAAATTCTCTAGGTCTCAGTTGCCTTAGCTGTAAACAGAAAGAAAACAGGTGTATTTTATACACCTGACAGCAAGTCTAAAATAGTCTTCCTAAGAAGATTTCAAATACAAAACATACAGAAACTGATTTAATATGGAAAGTAATATAGTTTCAAACAGGGAGACTGATGTCCTCTGATTTACTTTCTATTCAACCATGATGTATGTTATAATCTGAATATTTGTTTGTCCCCCAAATTCATTTTAAAAAATCCTCAACTCTAAGACTAGAATATCCCAAGGCAGTGGTGGCCAACCTATGGCATTCACGTTACTTGTTTTTTTCTCTTTAGAAAAAAAGATGCTAATATATGTTTTTTCTCAACTAAAACCCCAGTATTCAGATTTAATTTCACTTGTTGGCATTTTTGTGATAAACTGATGGCTTTGCAATTGCTGTTTGGGCACTCATCTATGAAAGTTTTACCATCATTGGACTAGATCCTAGTTGGACTAGTCCTCATGATTTGGACTAGAACCCTTAAAAAATAATGCTAAGGGAGATCATGAGTCCCCTATATCATGTGACAACACAGCAAGAAGTTGCCATCTATAAAATAGGAAAGGGACTATCACAAGATGCTCAGTTTGTCAACACGTGGGTTTTTCCATTCTTTAGAATAAATACAAATAAACTTCTAGCCAATTTATGTTATTTTGCTATACTGCAACAAATGAAAACAGTGTGTGGGTTAGATCAATAGATTCTATTTATTTCTAGTTCTAGAGCTCTGTATTAAATTTCACAGAATATAACACTGGCAGGAGAATGGGAATAACAAGACATCAATGAAAATTAACACACTGACTTTGTAGCAAACTGCAAAAAACAGAAAAGCCATACAGTGACCCTTGGTCCTTTTGTCATCTATTGGTTGTACAGGTGTTCCTGAGACTTTGAGATGATTTGGGGGATCTCTCTGTTATATTTTTAAGAATATTTTCTGATTGGAGTGACCTTGCTGTTATTTAAGTTAGATCAGGCCTTGAATTGATAGGCATATTTAATATAATCTAGGAAAAGAAAACTTCTCTTAAGAGAGCAGTGCGTTATACCAAAGTTGAAGTGTATGGTAAAGAAGGTACTGTATTTTGTGGCATTTTGCTGATCTGTTGGTCACCATAACTGTGCGGACATGTAAGTAAAATAAATCAATGATTTAGGAGGACTGAGCTGATGAAATGCAGCAATAAACATTGACAGATATAGGAACACTTCAGTCCTTCATTTGAAGCTTCTTGAATGTTATAATCCTAGAGAGAAATAATCACATCCTCAGCAAACTTGTAGTGAATATTTTCACACCACTGGAAAACGCTGGACCAAATTTCTCAAGGAATCACAAGGTGAACTAGGCAAAGTAATCCAAGTCATCACACATCAACAAGACAGATATCAGTGAATGGTGAGGACAATTTCCCAGACATATGTCATTTAGACAAGCAAACCAGGCAAGTCATGGATTATATAAAATGCAAATGAACATGATTAGCATCAGACTTTTGTTACAGAAAGTTTCTTTTGGGTAGGGTACGATTAAAAATAGAATATTTTAGGGCTGGATACTGAAGGCTGGTAAAAATGTCAAAGTTATTTAACAGGAATGATATGAAGAACTGATGTCATTAAAATTGCAGAAAATAAATAATTCCACAAATATATGTTGGGTCCCTATTATTGGCCTTGGAGGCGCTTATATCCTGGAGAAAGAAAAACCCTATTAACACAGTAAAGTAGATAATATGTCAGAAAGGAATGTGCAGTAGCTAGAAAGGAGAAATACAGTAAGGCTTTAAAATTTTGAGTTTACTGAGGGGAGAGATAGAACAGGCAGTATAAACCTTCTGTGCAAAACGACTTGTAAGAAAAGACTTGAGAAATTTGAAAGCATTATCTTAGGGGTAATGGGAGGCACATTCCAGGCTGAGGAACAGTTACAGGTAAGGTCTTGGAATGAGTGAAGTCTTACTGAGGAACATTCAGGAGTATATTTGGATGAAAAGTAAGACTGAATAAGGGAACTCTAAGTCAGAGCGGGGAGTGGAAGTCATCAGAGACTCCAGTTGGAAACAGAGATCATAGAAAGGACTGGGGTTTCAGGCAGAAAATGACTTTATCAGTACAGAAGAATTAGAACTATTCTTGAGAATAGAATGGAGATGTAGAAAAATTACCTATTGAAAAGTTGTGGAGATTTAGAAAAAGAAGGCAGCGCATTCCTTTCTTCTAGCCTGAACTATGATCTTTTGCTTCCAAATACCTGCCACTTTCCACTGCATCATGTGTTTTATCCTCAAAGCAGTGTTTCCAAAATTTACGCTGTCACCACCCAATATAATTGTCTCAGTCATGAGTCTACAAGTCTGGCAGAGGAATTGGCTTGAAACCAGAAGCCTCTGATTCATAGCTCTTTAGCCATATATCTTGGCAGTCCTTGAAAGATTTCAATGATTCCTTCAAAACATCTCAAATAAATTATGTCTTCTCTTTCCAGCATCCACCACCTAAAACAAAGTATACTTCACTCCTTTACTACTGGGATGGTTGCCCAAGAATTACTCCACCCCTGCTGCTCCATCCTATCTGACTCATAAGCATGCTTTTTATTGGCATGAACAAGCTATAGAAAAGGAATCAGTAAATGTATAAATATTGCTCTAAATGAATAAAAGAAAAATCAATCAATTTTAAATGATTAATTTTTTTTGAAAAGTAAAATTATGTTGATTGAAAATACAAAGATTTTTAGGCAAACCAGGAAGAATTAACTTTTTTTTTTCAAATGAAAGTCCATGTTACCATATCTGAGTCACAAGAGTTGCTTCCAGTGTCAGTATTCATTCTCATTTTTGTAGATCAAATAGCTATAGCCTGTTTGAAAAAAAATCTGCTAATAACCAATAAGAGGTTTCTTAAATATCTTATTGGCAACACAAAGTTTTGTTTGTTTTCATAAGGATGAGTGATATATTTATAGAGAATTTTTCTCTCCAAAAGATTAGAGAATGGAAAATTACCTAATTATTCAATAATAATTTTTATTAAGAAAATATATGTCATATTTTTTGCATAACTTTAGAATGCATATTTCTTTTTGCATAACTTTGGAATGCATATTTCTTGAAAAATATTTCAATATATAGGACAAAACTCATGGTTTAAAATAAAATTTCAAAAAATCTAAAATTACAAATCTAGAGTGCATTAGATTTCTACTGCCAGTATACCAGCATACCACAAATATAATAACAGTAATTAATTATCCTATTTTCTGGTTAACAGAAGTCAAAGAGGGTCCTACAGGGGCTAAAATTAATACATTAGTGAGACCATGTGCATTTCTAGAAGCCCTAAGAAAAATAAATTTTTTCCTTGTCATATTTCTTGGTACCACCAATGTTCTTTTACTCACATTTCCTTTGATCTTCAAAACAACTAATGACTGAACAGGGCTTAGTAACATTTTGCTCTTTTTTCTAGTAACACTTCTAATTCTTTCCTCAAATTTAGAAGGCCCTATATTATTTTAGAAACCCCCAGATGAACCAGTAAAATCACCTTATTTCCAGCTTAGTTTATAGTAAGCCACAGGCATTCTTAGTTTCCCCTTGCCATGTAATATGCAATTTGGCAACATATATCCAAACATACTCATGGGTTCCAGTGCTTAGCATTATTTGAGGCCAATTATTATATAACACATTTGTGATGGTTTATAATTTATAAATATTTTATATATATATGCAATTATTCAAAAAAATGTTTAAAATACCAACACCCAATCCCCTGACTGGAAAACAAATACTTTCATTTTTTTCCCCTCATAATGTTTCTATCTTGCAAATTCAATGCAAATGAGCATTATGTTCACAAAAAGGGAATAAAAGTTATTTAATGATCTTTTTATTTTTGTTTTTGCTATTTCATCAATCTAAACTCATTTTCATGACTTTCAAGGTCAAGATTTTCTAGGTGACTTAAATAAGATGTCCACTGGTATATTCCCATCTTTAATCCCACCTCTCTGTGTTTTTTTAAAATTACTTTTCCTCTATAAATACCAAATAAACTTCCAGGGGTAGAATCTTCACAAAATAACTTCCTTAAATCATTAGAGCTTTGCTTCCTCTAACATTTTACAAAACAATGTAAATTAAAGTCAACCTTTTGCTTGCCACTTAGTTTTAAAAACAGGTATTTGGTTTCACTAGTAAATTGTGTCTTTCTGAAAGCTTGTAACACCATGTCCTGAAATGCTCTCGTATTCATTGTTCTTTGAGATTTACTAACAATGAGTGTACACTTAAATACAAGTTGAATTATGCTTCTGAGATCCTAGAGTAATGTTTCTTTAGTTTGAATATTTTTTCTCTTTTCTCAATGAAAACTATTTTGCATATAAAAAACATTTTTTCACTTCTTGTCACTAAATGCCTCATTTTCCTCTATTTTAGGTATCTCTTCCTTAATCTCCTTTTCATCTTTACAGATCATTTTCCATAGCCAACATAATGGTTAGGTCACTGAAAATTAAAAGAAAATTTCCACAACTCTTCATCCCCTTTCATTTCTTTTCTCGTAACAGTCAAAAACAAGATAGGACTTTTATCCCCATTGTTCCCCCCATGATCATAATATTCTCTGCACTGAATCTGGAAATAGAAAAGATTGTAAGAAAAACACTAACAATGCTTGTTATCTAGCCACTAGGGTGGGCTGTTCATTGTCCCCATTTCAACTTGGTGATGCTTCTCCTAATACTGGCTTCGGCCTCCACAGTACACTGTCACCCATCTGCCAGGTGACCAGTAACAGCACGGCCTTCTCACAGCTGAAGTAAGTACACTAGCTTTGATCTTCTCCACGCCTAGCCACTCAGCAGCACTCAACAATAGTGACCATAATCTGGGTTCTTGATAAACTCCTTTGACTTCTCAAATGTTCTTTTAACTAAATTCTAGTTTTTCTTTCACCTACTGTATACTTATCTTCCCCCTAGGATACAAATATGGCTATAAAAGGTACATTCTACAAGGAACAGAATACCCTATAACTGAGCAAATAGAGTACCAACTAGACACGTGATGTTTGGAAATACAAAATCTTTATTGCAACAAAGCATCTAAACTTTTAATTATATTTGATTTTAATTTAAATCGCTACATGTGACTAGTGGTTAAATATTGGAAATCACTGGTCTATAAAACATATGCTACTTTCCTCTTACATTGACAAGAAGTTATTGAATAGCAACAACCGTAAGATCACCTGAATAGTTTGTTTAAAATGCTGATTCTAGAGTTTCATTTCATTTATGTATTTTAAAGCTAAGAATCTTTTGAAACAACAGTGATCTGACAGGGTTAACAGTGATAATTTTTCTTCTGCTTTCAAGATTAATAGAGGCAAACAATAGAAAGCCATAGTAGTTATGATCAAGGCTCAAAAGACTGGTAGATAAGTGACAAACCCAACTCCTATCACCCAACCTCAGAGGTTTACGGGTTCATGTTTTAAGCAAAATGTGTCAAGCACTTTCTAGTCTAGCACTTTCTGAGATGTTAAAATTCAGACCTAGGAATAAATAGCTTTTTCCACTAATAATTTTAACATGATGTATAGTAGAAACACACAGTCTACTCTATCGTTTTTTGAAAATTTATATAAATGACATGTGGTGGCCAAATCTCTCTGGATAAGGCCAAGCAATATTAATTCTAACACTCAAGTGATTCTAATGGAAAGAGTGGCTAAAATGTAAAATACAGAATCCCTGTTATGTTACAGAGAAACTTGTCATGTTCTAACTCTTCCAGTTCTACAGTTTCCTCTTGCATATTACAACCACCTTCTTCCTACCATCCATTCTCTATTTTGTCAAACCATAACAAACACTTTGAAACATAGGAACTGGTCTGATTCATTAAGAATTGTTCATGTGCCAAATACCTGTCTCATATGTGTTTGCTTTTACACTACTTTATGAAGTTAATATATCCTTCACTATTTTGTTTTGTTGTGATTTTTGTTTGCTTTGTTTTGCTTTAGTTTTTGTGTGGTAAAGAGATCGAATCCAGAGTTTGCACTGGACAACATCAGTCATTTATTTATTTATTTGTTTTTATTCTGAGACATAATCTAAATTCCTAAGTTGCCCAAGGTATAGTGAAACTTATGCTTCTCATGACTCAGCCTCCCAGAAAGCTGAAATTGCAGTTGTGTGCCACTATACCTAAATGTCACTCATTGTTTTACTGATTTAAAAGATGTCCCTTGATTTAAGTAATTTATTCACAACAATATAACCAATAATTAGCGTATAGTAGAAATTATATGCAGGAGCACTGAATTGAATATGCAAAAATCAGCATGAATAGAGCCAAAAAACTTGATCTGATTAGAAAAAGCAAAAAAATCCAGTATGCAACATCATTTACTGAAATTAAAACTATGCGTACTAATTCGATAAGACATATTTAACAGAATATATGCAAAGATGTTTGAATGGGAAAAGAAAGAAAAGGAAGAATAAGTGCATAAAAGAGAATAAGTGAATAAATAAAACAAAAGAGGGACCTCACTGGAACCAATTAGAATATGTTATTCCCTGAGGATGGACAAGAGTGGAAGAGACAAAGAGAAAAACACAGCATCGCAATAAGCTAACAAGAGCAATTGTGAATTTTTCTCTGATGGTTTGAATGTAAAACCAAAACGCTTTGTGTGCATTACTCAATACAGTGACTAGGTATCAAAACCTGAGTTCTCAACAGCATCTCCCTTTCTACTGACCACTGCCTTCATATGTCACCAGGAAGCTGAAAGAACAGGGAATTGTGTTGGTTTATAGTTCAGTCAGTATTTATTTTCTAGTTGACTTAGTTATACATTTGTTGTGAATTTATTTTTAAGCATTGTTTCTCTTAGAAGCAAAATCTCTGACAAGCAAAGTTGTTAGTCCTTAATTTGGTTGGCACATTCCATGATTTATTCAGTTCACAAAATCCTATCTATGTCTTTGTCTCAAAGATACATGTGTCAGAAATTGTGCTACTCTCTTTAATGCATGTAAATTATTTCTGGTGAGCTTGAAATATAAACTAGATATTTTCCTATGGTCTGCTTATTTATCATCAACTCTTATGTGGTAGTATAAAATTTAGTCCTTATATTTAGAACAATCAAATATATTTAGTACATGCAGATTGCTTCAATTATATAACTTCAGCTCATCATTCCAGAAAAATCTCCCAACAAAAAAACAAAAACAAAAGGAAAGAAAGAAAGAACAAAAGACCTTAGCTATGGACAGCAGGAAGTGATAGCAGAATGATACTGTGTGGAAGTTATTTGATCCATATTAGATAATTTTTCAATTTAATTGTCAATATTTTATTTTACTTGATGTTCATCTGAATATATATTTCTCACCATACTAATTGTCATAAGAGGAAATATTTAAAAAGTGATACGTGGTCAAAAAAATTCCACATTCTTTCTTTTTTGTTGTTGCCTGACTATATCTGGTTTTAGTACTGACTGGAATTTCCAAACATGACCTTAGGGCAAGATAGAAAGCAAAAGTCAGCATATTTCCCAAGGTATTAAAACTATCAAAAGGAAGTTCTAGTATTTCCTTAAACACACACAATGCAAAATGAATCAAAATATGATGGCATGCTTTATTGAAGTATGTATTTTCATTACGATTCACAGAGATTCACAGTTCTTCAAGGTCAAAATGACACCAGTCATACCAGGAAACATGGGATTTGAGTTACATAAACCATTCTTTATTGTTTGGAAAACAAACCATGAATTTTCATGGGACACAATTCTAGAGACTAAATGGTATCAGAATTCAAAGAAAAGTGACAGTCGTTCTTCTTTTCCTTTTTTTTTTTTTAAAGGCTTCATTGGAAAAAAGTTAACTTTTGTGGTTATGTTGGAGAAAAAGAAATGCAAAGACCAGTACAGCCTATCCTTTTTTTCTTTAGAAGTTGTGGAGGCCTTTTTTTTTTCAGCAGTGTGATTCCCTGACATCCCCCTACTCTGCCATTCTACTAAATTTGCTCTCACATCTTCTATCCAGCCCCCTCCCACATACACAGGACAGAAGTGGAACGAGTGGAGAAGAAAATGATGAGAGTAATGCCGAGGGAAGACAGCAGCGTGTTTAACATCACAAGATCAGAGGGAGCCCAGAAGCAGAACCTAGAAAAATCCTTTCACAGCATGCAATATAGAACAAAAATCCCCAGAAAACTCAAATACTACTATTATCATGTTTCAAAACAAGAAAGCTAAGAAAGGTGACAAAAGGACCCAAGAAAGGCTAGCACATACTTTCAGCCACCTGTGTGTCGGGTGGAAAGTTTTCATCAGAACCCTTTAATTCTTTCTTTTGATGTGTAAGCCCAATCAAGACAATAATACGTCCTTGAACCAAAATGAATCCGCTCTGATAGACTATCACTCTGGGTGATAAACAAAGCTTTTAAAGACATAAACTAGCCCTGTAGGTGGCCTTCACTCGCTTCAAGAAATCTTTTGATTAAAATAAAAATGTATGTGGAGCAAAGCTGAATGAAGGCATACAGAAAGTTTTATTTCATTTGGAAGAAATAAACATGAAAATGAGAGCTCTTCTCCACCGGTCCAGGAGTAGACGAACTGATCAAGTCATCCAGCAAGAAAAAAGGAGAAAGAACAACTTCCCTTCAACTGCTTCAAGATTGTTACTTTTAGCAGAATAATCACCAAGAGTTGAACTACTGCTAACTGATTTTTTTCCTACAGGGTTCTCTTGTTCAGCAACAAACATGGACATCTGTTCAATGGGTTTAGCTAAGGAAACTGCAAAGCAAACCTCAGTTACAGGAAGCTGGTGACACTTGACCTAATGGAGATCTTTTCTGAGGCAGCCTTCTCAGATGAACAGATGAACACTGAGGCAAACCAAGTGAAAGGAATAAAAAAAAGCAAGTGAGAAATTGAAGACCAATGGGAAATAGAAAGCAGAAATTGAGGCTGGATTTCAGCATGAAGCGAAGAAACTCTAACGGATAAGAAATATGACTGGTTCATAACTACAGACACCTTGCAATAAAAATGGAATGTTACTGCCCAGTAATATGGAAACCTTAGTTACTGAGTAATTAAAAATAAAAAAAATCCAAGTGTAGATATTTTAAATTTGCTTACCTCTACCCAGGAGAATATTTTGTTGGGTCTTCACTGTACTTCAAACATAGTTTTCTGAAGGTAACTCTCAAATAGAGATTTTGTATGCGTACTTGTGGGAACCACAGTTCTTTTTCTGTGGCTGGAGTTCTGCAAGACAAATTTAAAAAAGGAAGGAATCGTTACTAAGTTCACTATGCAATTTCACAGAGAATACAGGAGTAATGAAGGGAAGTAGAAAATACTGCTAAGTTATTCACTTCAAATTCTTCCAAAGAGCATCTCTTTAAATATTCACAAACTCTTCAAGGAAGAGAGATGCTGAATTTGGTGAAATTTGGTTGAGTATGGTTAATGATTGCTTTTATAAGAAAACTGAAAAAAAAATCATAAATGAACCAGTATTTTATCTGGTACAACTCACTGCAAGTAGATTTCATGGTTTGCCAAGCAAATATACTACTATGGACTTCATTACAGAGGTAAAATAAAATGTATTATGTTATCTTAAATTCATCTTTTAAAGTTTTAATTGTGGGAAATAATGGAAATGTTGAAATGCCAGCCTGTAAATAAAGCATAGAATTAAAAATTAAATGTTTTTTCTCATTTATCAACTTGCACTAAAATAAAAATGAAAATAGCTAAAATGTTTTTAAAAATGAATACTAATTCTTTTATGATTCACATAGTGGGCCAAAATCTTATATCATTTGAAACAAGAAATTAAAGTTTTGATTTGTCATAGTAGGCAGTGACAAGGAAGACAAGAATAACAAATCAATACTTATTACATAAATCTGTTTAAACCAATGTTTTTAAATTTTCTTTTATCAAATAATTCTTAGGTTTTAAAAGTAGACTGCTAATAACCACAGACACTTATAAATATACCAAAAATTGCTACTGTGTGTCTTTAACAGTTTTATATATAATATACTACATTGTTGTATAACTTCTAGACTCTTAAAGAAAGCATCCTGGCATGAAATATAGAAAATGGAGAAATGTGGTCTATAAAAAAAGACAAAAATTGTGAAAAGTAACCAAAGCACACCAATTAGAAATAATTAATATTTTATGTTTGTGTATTTTCCTGAGAGATAAAGGAAGAGCAAGAGAGTTAGGAGGGCATTCCATAAGTTTAAGAATTGGCTTTTCTTTAAAAATACATAGGTAGTCTTATTGTGAATGGTAAACATTACATCTTCAAGTTAACTGCATCTATGTCCCCAGTTGTCTGCTTGGTGTAATAATTACTGTACATTTTGTAATTGTATTTGTTATTTTTTGTGAATTGTCAGTTATGTTTTCATAATGATTTTTTCCTTTGCTTTCAAGCTTAAAATATCACTAAAATTTGTATAAAAGACAATGACCTGACAGTGCTATTCTTTAGAGTAATAATTCTCAAATGTTTAGTTTTTGTTTCTTTTTATGCATTTAAAAGTCCCTGAAAACTCCAAAAACTTTTATTGATGATGATTATACTCATAGTTCCCTTACTATAAGTTAAAACCAAAACAAACTTAAAAGCAATTTATTAAATAATTTAATAAAATGGCAATAAATTCATGGTCTAGGAACACAAATACAGTTTGGTGAAAAATAAACAAAAATGTTTCCCTAAACAAAAATGTTTAATAAGTTTCATTGTTTTACATTTTGGCATATATGTTTGATTTAATAGAGAAGAATCAGTCTAGTATTTGCTTTTGCATTCACCCCATGGCAATACGAGGTTTTCTTTGAAGTACAGGAAGAAAATACAGCTCCATGTACGTATGCTGAAAGAAAAAAAAAAAAAGAGAGAATAGCTTGTTCTAATAATCGTGAACTTTTTTGATGTTCCATAATGCAAAAATATTGTATTTTTCTCCGTAATGATCGATTGTATCTAGGACTGAAGCTATGTGAATAAATTTTCATACTCTTGCATTAAAATCCATTGGCCCACCTTCCACTTTAAGCAGTCTTTTACCTTTGGATAATCCTGTTGAGCATCACTTGTTGGTCTTTGTGATACTTGGTTCTGACTTACACATATCTTCCAAATGTTAATACTTTTCATTATGAAATATTTTCTGAATTGTACTCATCACTATCTTTGTCAATTTTGCTGTTAAGATGATTTTAACTAATAAGTACAAGTTTTTAAATATTCTGCTTTTCAATTGAATGCATATTATTTATAGTGGCAGTAAGTCTTTGAAATGGCAAACTTACTTAAATCATTTTACAGATGATACTGCCATATACTCAAGTGTAACTATGCTTTGTCTATTAGTAATTTCTTCAAGTAAAACTGGTACATTTGAAAAAGACCACTTGTTCACATAACTCGGTCATACAGGTGCTTTCCCTCGAGACAGCCATCCTACTGAAGCATGCAGAAATGTTCTACCAGTTATATCAAACCACAAGTCTTGTGCCAAAGTACCAAGATTTTATCTTATCTAATCAGTATTGCTGCTCTGTCAAAGACATTCTTAACTGAGAATGGCATTTTCTTGTAACATCAGCTTGTTCCAATTCAAAAGACAACCGCTTGCATAGTTTTGGTGCCAACATCATATTTTGCATTAAGAAATAAATACTTTGCATTACTTACCATTGCTTCAGCACTAGAAATATACAATCTCTTAGCATAACTGTCTTGTGGACCCACTACAAATCTGTTGTGGACTCCCAGGAATACTGTATGTAGACTGTATATCTCTAACCTCCTCTTGGAGAATTTCTCTGGTAGGATTCCTAAAGAGTATATGCAATTTCTCTACTCCCATTTCTATTTTTTTATCAGATGACATTAATCTAAAGTATTTTTTTAAAGACCATACTACCAAGCATCCTCCCTTTTGTCTAATCAACTACATTACCAAAAAATCTGTTATTACTACTCAAAATTGTGAAAGTCATACAAAATTAGGAAGGACTAAACGCTGTCACAGACCAGAGGAGATTGAGTAGCCAGACCAACTTAAATAGATGTAGTACATTCTTAATGGAGAAATTTACCAAATTCAAATAGCTATAAATGTGACTATTTGTAATCTTGGCTATTTAGCTTTGGTGAGTACATTACATAAAATGTCAACAATGAGAGACACTGGGAGAGATAAACTGGAACTCTCCTTGGTATTTCTTGCTGTTTAGGATTTGTTCTCAATTTGATTTGATTGAGATGCAAGCAGAGGTGATTGGACTTTGAACCTGCTAACTGTATCAATGGATTGATCCACAGATAAGCTCGCAGCTAGGTGAGCTAACAGGAAGTGGAGCGAGCCTAGGTGGAGGAAGTAGATCACTGGCTGTGTGCCTTTGAAGGGTAAAACCTGTTCCCACACCTTCCTCTCTGTCACTTCCTGTCTGTGTTTCCTGGTTGCCAGGAGGTGCTCGCTCTCCTCTACCAGGCCACTTTCGCCTCGGAGTCAGCTTGAACCTGAACTGAAACTCTGAGATTGTGAGTCAAAACAGTTCTTTGTTTCTTCACATCATGTGTGTTAGGTATTTTGGTCAGAGTGATATAAAAGGGACTAGGACAGCAACTTTCCAGTAAGTCTAAAATTTTTCTTTGCTTTCACACTTTTTTAAAAAATTGTTTTTTTTTTTTTTTTTTGAGGGAGATGAAAGCCAGTCATATCACACACCTCAGTTCAGAATCTACTTAATGCCCTGTCCAACTCAAAGTTAAAGCCAAAGTGCTTAAAATCTCTGGACAGGCACAGACTTCACTATCCTTCTGCCTGGGATGAAATATCCAACACTCACAACTCAGAGGAAGACAGGCTTATTTTGGCTTAGAGTTTTACTCCACAGTTGGCTAGCTCAAGGCAGGAATGCATGGTGAAAGGGTCTGATACAGGACAGCTACCCACCATATCATGGCCTGTAGGAAGCAGAGAGAGAAGGGAGGAGCTGTGGAGGGAACTGTGTCCTTTCAGGCCACACCCCTATCATCCTGTCAGGAACCAGGCTTCATTTACTAACAGTAGTCAGATACAGCACCCCAATAATTTAAGGTGAACAGCTTCCAAAAGGCCTGCCTCTGAGCACAGGAGGTTCTTAAAGGACATTTTTCTAATGTCTTTCCCTGTTAGTATCTCCTTGGTTTACTTCTCTTCAGTCAAGAAAAACACCAGACAGTTTTTATACTACATTAAGCATCTCTGTCTCAGGACCTTTGCACTTGCTTTTTACTCTGCTGGGAACATTCTTCTGACAGATAAGCAGAATGGCTTATTCACTTACATTCTTCTGGTTTAACACAGCAGAAAGGTTACTTTTACCCCTCTGTATAATGACCAATCATCCCACTCAGGCAGTTCTAGTCCATTAACCTTGTATTTTTTTCCACTTGACATCTAAACAGGTGTATTTGCTTTTTCTCTTTTTCCTAGAATGAAATATTCTTAAAAATAAAGACTTGGTTTCTATATTATGTTTTAACATTGGATCATCAATTAATTTTATAAGATCATTCAAAAGTCTTGATATTATTTACTAAAACTGAAGATTTTTAAAAATGTCTTTTCTTTGCAAAACAAATTAGTTGAAAAATTTCTGTGTTTGTTTTCAAAACTGTTTCTCAGCAGTGTGATTTTCAAAAATTTGATTTTATACTTCTATACACTACAATGTTCTGAAAGATTCAAAAAAATATGGGTTAAGTATCAGAATGAGGCTACATCTCAAGAGCCATTTGACTGTTATATCTTAAAAATTTTATATCTCATAATTTCAGTAAAGATTCTTTGCTAGAAATATCTCTCAATAGATTTTGTCTTCTGAAGGGCATTATTTTTATCCGTCTATGAAACACAAAAACAGACAAGAAAGAGATTTTTAGTCCTTTTAAGATAAACATTTAGCTAAAGGACATAATTTTGACATTTCTGTAATTTTTTTCTATGTGACTATGTAAGTTTGTTATATATATATCTATAGATAGATACCTATAGAATATAGATAGATATACCTATATATAGATAAATATCTGTACATATCTATCTATCTATATATATATATTTAATTTTAGTTCACTTTACCAGATAAGTGATAATCTCAATAAAAAACACATATTATTCAAAATGAAAGTCCTTCAAGGTCTGATTGCATTGCCCTTCATTAATTGTGCTTAAGAATCTACTCAAATTTTGAAATCTTTTTTTAAAGAATTATGATTTACGTCACTTATAAAAAACAATAGAAAATTACAAGCCATGCTTCTGTGTTTTAAGTTACCATATTTTTTAAAAGACAAGTGGGTTTCTTTGTTTCCAAAATTCCAATGATGAAAACTTTTTTTGCATTCTGAGATGTATCTCATTGTTATTCCTTATTGTTTTAATTTTTAAAAATTTTGATCCAGAGATTGTTGTAATTGGCCTGAAAAAATAGCTTTCAATTTTTAATGTTGGAAACTGGTACACTTACAAGCTACTAATTCCTTATCTTCCCTGCCCCACTGTCCCAGTTCTCAGAAAGCTGGGAAAACATTCTGAGTAACTGTAACTTAGTAGAGCTGAAAATAATATTGGATATATGGCAAACATAGAAATGTTTTAAAGCCATCAAATAATTAGGGCATGAAAGAAAGTTTGGGGTTGGAAATACAATCAACAGTTTCATAACAATAGTATACCTTTGCTTTCCAAAGAGAAGTTGAAGAACCAAACTCCAAACTAACTCTAACCCTTTAGGTGTCACAGTATTGTCTTGTGACTGAATTACATCCCATGCATTTCAATATCTTTGTTTCCAGTCAGGATGGCAATGTGAGTTTATTTTTTGAGCTCTTCCTCTGCTCCAAATACATAGCAATGTGGAAAACAAAATACAATAGGAGGAGGAAGAAGAGGTAGAAGAAAAGTACAAGAAGAGGGGGTTAGAAGAGAGTTACATAGTTCTGTGGCAGAGACAAGAAAGACACATTAAACCATAAATGCAGGTGCGACCCTGGGTTCAGTCATCAGACCTCATCTCAGATGCAGGTCAGGATGCATAAAGCTGATGTACTGTAACTCAATGAAGATATCATAGAATGCATAATGAGCTGATCCTAATTCTTACAACAGAATTTTGGGGCCAGGTGTGGAAGGACCACCTGAGGATTGTTGACAACAGCGCAAAAGGAGAACTAGAAGGAAAGATAGTGCTGTTGGTTCTCCTGGAGAAGCTCGTCATGCTGGCTTTCCTGATATGAACTGTTCTTATTGTCAGAGGAGCCAAGCTCCTTGTCACTAAGAATGGCTGCGGTTCTTTTGGGGGAGCTCTAGTCCTTACCTTGGGTATTGCTTCCTGGCTCCAAGACAGATCCTTCACCCTCCTAGCACAGGCTTGCCAACTCCACTTGCTAACTCCTACCACTGGTGTTGGAGCCTTCCTAGTACATATCCTTGATGCAGACCTGCATGAGACAGTGCTGGGAGCTCTAGGCCCCCAGCTGGACTCATGCCGGACATTGCTATGGGATACGGACCCTCAGCTAGATTCTTTGGGTTTCTAGTACGTGGAAAGATCTCTTGTACTCTTCTGCCTTTGACCTTTTGGGTGTATACTACAAAATAGTTCTACAAATTATGTGACCTATATTAAACCTCTTTTTTGCAAACCTTGATTACAGCAAGCAGGAGGTAACTTATAGCCAAGCCCAAACTCAACTGCGATATTGGCTGTCCATGCTCCATGTTACCCCGAGATGTTTGTGCAGTGAACATACTGGGAAGACAGAGATAGAATTTCCCTCTGCACCACAATGTTTGCTTACTCTGAGGTATAAGAGGCACAATATTTTCCTTCAGGACAGAAGTCAAATCTTGTTTATTTTTTGCCAGTAGAAAAGATTTGGGTTCCCAAAATTTGAGCACCCTGATTTTGTGCATATGCAAGCATTTACTGTCTCTCTTTATGTACTCTGTGGAGAACAGAATTTAGGGAGCTGGAACAAATGTTGATACTCTGAATAAATTGCTATAGTTGTTAGTGATAAAATTCTTTATTACTAAACCATGAGTCATATGTCTTTCTACAAATATCAATGAAATATGGCAGAACAGCTTTTAACTTGCAAGCTTTTAACTTGCAAATAGAGCATACACATATCTTTCAAAGTCATTAACATTGTTAAAAGGTTGAAGTGAAACCCCCTTAAATTATATGGTAAAATGTCTAAAATGTATGTTAAGGAAAAAGTCTTGAATCTATGTACATATTCATACATGCCTAGGTATGTATTTTTTTATATATTTATGTACATCATGAGCCCAGTTTTGAATCCAACATTCAGGCAAAGTATGAATGTAAATATTTAACGAACATTTTGACAAAATAGAGATCAAATAATTATTGGCGATTGCTTATCAATGGTATTTGAATCTCTGGGTTAGAGCATGGGGCACAGTGGGTATTGAGGACAGGGGTTCAAATAATTGGTTCAAGTAGTGAGTTCATTAAATCTCCAGGTGAATTGTGCCAATGTGAAAGAAAATAAGGAAAATTACATGGAAAATTATAATTTCTTTGTCATCTGGACTTCCATGGCTAACAGTATTCGCTAGGAGAATGAAATTTAATGCACAGCGTTCTCTTAGCAGTATTTCCTGAGTAAAAGACAGTTTATCGTAAGAGATTCTAGGATCTATGTGTCTATGAAATGCAGCTCCTTAAATTATAAAATTCTGTTCTTCGTAGAATGGAGATGTTTTGTAACTTAGGTGCTGTGACTTTGTAACATAGCACAGCAAGTCCTTATTTGAAAGTCTAATCTATGATTCTGGGGTAGAAATACTACATGCTTTATAGGAGGAAAGACCTGGAAACCCACACGGGTGGCCTATCTTTGTTTCACCTGTGCTTCTTAATTAAGGTTACTCATACAGTATTATGAAAAGCTTGATGCTAAGTTTGAGATATGATTTTTGTGAGTCCGCTTTGGTCTCAAAATGTCTCAGCCCCTCATGTCCTACTCTCTTGACTTTTCCACCCAATCTTGTGTATTTTGATTGTTCTTGACAAAGTCATCGAAATTTAATAAACTTTTCAATATTCTTTTTATTCAACTAATTAGAACCCCTTTGCTTGTTTATTTTTTTCTGGAATGCTGTGTTACCGTCTCCATGGTTATCTTTCTGTCTTTCTGACACTTCCTCATTTAATGAGCATTTACTTTATCCTACATAATTTGTCCTCATTTCCTATTTTATGGGCACCGCACCACTGTGACTTGTGTTATCTACATTTTATTTATTTTACAGAAGAGGATAATGAGGCTCAGCGAACGAGATAACCTGCTCAAATGACACAGTCAGTGAATTAGAGAGCATTTTGGAATTCATTATGATTGCAAAACCTGAACATTTACCTCTTTTCCAATTATTTTTCTGACTCTTAAATGTCTTCTCCCAAAATTTCTTTTCTTTTGGTATATGCCTGTTGTTCCAAATTTGTATTCATCACACTTTTCTGGATCCAGAGTGCCTTTGAGAGTCGGATAAAAGTTGTGGACTTATTTCCCAGAAAATCATCTATAGAAATAAACACAAAAGTATCTCAGACTTTATATGGAGTCACACTGAGACCTGGCCATATCATTAGGTATTGGGAATGTGTGTTTGTATCAGTCATCTTATCAAGTCTAGTGGCTTCAACAAGCACTTGTAAGTGCTCCTCAGAGCAGACATTAGTAGTCTAATTCATTTCTTCCAAATGCCAACTTTGCATTCAGCTATGAATGAGATGGCCAGTGCCGTGTGACCAAACTTAGTCAGGTATCCCTTGTGAGTTTTCTGTATCAGCAGATGTAGCTCAAATGACTAGGAAAGTTAAGTGGTCAGATTAAGTGCTGGTTGAACTTAAGGGATGTCTGCATCCTTGGGGTCAATTTGGGGCTTTGGTGTAGGAATTTATGTGTTACGATCTTTCCCTCTTGTACTTTGTGTGCACATTTCCAGGGAACAATTTGTGGTCTTCCAAGTGGGCCCTGGTAGAATTGAATTCCACTGCCCATTGTGACTTCAGTATCACTGTTTATTTATTTTTGCACACTGGAGATTGAAGTCAGGAGAGCTGTCATTATCCCACTCCTCTTTAAATCAAGTGTCCGATTATTTTTCTCTTTCTGTAGATAAGCAGTCACCTGTAACTCTGTAGAATACATTCTTTAATATATTCCATAATGTACCTGGCCTCAATGTCCTACCTGGTCAGTAGGGTCCCGAGGATCACTTCTCAAATAACCTGAGTGCACGCTGTTCCTCCAGACCCTTTCTGAGGGAAATTCCATCCCAAAGAAACAACTCTCCAAATTGCTTTTATAATCTCCTTTATTTTCATGTTCAATACCTGAACATTTTAAATTCCATATTGAAGGGTGACATCATTCCTAACACACTCCACTTATTGGCGACATTATTATGAAGCAGGTCCTCAAAAAATAGCTAGCTAGCTAGCTAGATAGATAGATAGATATAAGGGGCCAGGAATACAGCTTAGTGGCACAGCGCATGCTGGCAAGCATGAAGTCCTGAGTCCGATTCTGATACCTACAAAAAATAAAAATAAAAAAGAAAGAATGAAAAGAAGGAAGAAAAACTTTGGTGACAGCCTTGGTTCTGTCTTCTTTCTCATATTCTGTGACCCTGTCCCTTCTCTTTGGTCATCAGTCCACTTCTGGAGGGCTTACTCTAACCTCCCAACCCACTTCTCTCCAGTCCCGTAAGCACAGCCCTGACAGCCCGAGTTCTACCCATTCTCTCTCCTCTCACTAGTTTCAGTCGTATTCCATCTTGCTTTCGGTCTTCTTTCTTTGTCCTCTTTAGTTTTTCTATTCTATTTTCCTAAAGTATCCTCCTGAGACACAATCTGAAACTGACACTTCCTGCTTAAAATTGTTACACCTAGGACGAAATCTGAACGATCAGCCTGACATGAAAAGCAAAAACAAATAAAAACAAAACCAATAAAACTTGTACAGTTTATCCACAGTTCCTTGTTCCGTCATCTTCCATCTGGTCCCTCCTGTTTAGGTTGCTTTCAGTCAACTTGAACAGTCTCTGTTCTGGGAATTACTGTTTCTGGCCAGTTTGCCGATGTATAGATGGTGTACTGTTCCTCCTGCGTGAATAGCCCTCTCTCTTCTTTCCTGTCTGCCTGAAATCATCTTTCAAATGACATTTCTATCAGAATGTCTGTTCTTCCTACATCTATACAGTTTTCACATTGTGGTCTCACAATGTCTTTTAGTGATTTGTTCAGCTTTTTATTCCGTCAGTCTACTGTGCTCTTCATGAATGCGGCAGCCTAATCTATCTTTTCTTCCCAGTTCCTTTCAGAAAGGGGCCACTTAAGGCCATGTCAGACTGAATTCAATGGTCCTGAGCACATCGCGAGGGCCACGAACATTGAACAAAAGCATTGGAAAAAGATGGTGGACTGAGGACACTATATTTAGAACCAGGTAATTTGGAAGAAGTGAAGAGGGATGAGTAAAAATGGGGTCTAAATATGAAAGTAAAAGCCAGGCATGGTGGTGCACACTTGTAATCCCAACACTCAGGAGGCTGAGGCAGGAGGATCACTATGAGTTTAAGGGCAACCTGGGCTACATAATTAAACTCCAGCCTGAATTACAGAGTGAGACTCTGTCTCAAAAAAAAAAAGTAAAAACAGAGGTCATATGGAGAAAAATGTCCACAGATAAAATGCAAAGAAAGGTACTGTACAGATGATAGGGGCAATGTTCAAATACAAGGAAGTTATTAAAAAAAAATATTTCCAGGACATTAGTGCTAAATGTAAAAACAAAACAAAACAAAACAAACAAACACAACACTGCCCTTTCACAAATGACTAGTGTCTCCGGATCAGTTTAGTTCATCATTTCAAATTATTCTTTAAAATTATTGCACACATAAAGGCAAGATGTACACAATAATGTTCAGTGATTTAAAAATTATTCCCTCTTTTAGAAACACTTCATAAACTATCATTTCCCTTTTGAAAATCTTGGTGTTCTGGGTATGCCTGTGTCTCAGAAAGACTATTGAATGTTGGTTTAAGAGTCTCATAATTTACCTGAATGAAAAGCCAGAGGCAAAACACCAGAAGTAGCAGGATTATGTTGCCAAAAAGTCTCTGAAACTTTCAACAATAAAAAATTCAATGTGCCTCATAACTCAAGCAACTTCATAGGAGTTCTGATTTATAATGTTAATTACTCTCGTAAGACTATAGCAGGTAAATAGCAAAAATTGAAGCCCTTTTTCATTTTACTACAGGAGATAAGTTGGTGGGATACAGACTAGTTATGATGTCTTACCTTTCTGAATTCCTGTGAAAAAGGGTCTCCCACAGTCCTAATAAAAGAATATCTTCCCCACAAGTACAGTATTCTTTTTTGATTCTTTCAATTATACCCCGTGTCAAAATAGTCAAATTTACTCTTTTCTTGTGCAGTATACAGATACTGTAATGTAGATAATAAGAGTTATAAACAGCAGATTCTTGGAAACTAATTCAGAAGCTATTAACATGAAATTTTGCAATGATTTGGCAGTGATGTGATAGACTGTTGCATCACAATTTGATATTCCATGAATCCTCTTTTGATACTTTGCCAGTGGTTTCTGATATTTCTTTAGTAGAGAATAACTGTATTTATTTGCTCTCTGCCAGTCCATGTTTTCTGTTTATGTGAGTGATTTTGTCATCAGTTTCTCTTCTTGGAAGTGAGAATTAGAATTCATATGTCAATATTATAGTCAGCTTCTGATACCAGAATATTAGCAAACATTCTTCACATCAGAAATTTGAAATGATTTCTGGTCATTTATAGGTCATTATGGTCAAATATGTATATATAGCTATATGTGTTCATACACATATGTAGCTCACCAGTTTAAGGTAGAAATCTGTATTTCTGAGTTAGAAGGCACAAAATATAAACTGGAAAATAGGATCAAAATGATTTTTAGACTATTTTAGACATGCTGCAAATATAAACTTAGTAATGATGTAATTTTATTCTCCCTTGATGAAGTTTAGTATTGTGTAGTTCAGTATATATATCTTTTGTTAGAATACACACACACACCCCTACCAGTTTCTCCCATTACACACATCCCTACTAGTCACTCCCAATAGGAGTTTCTAGACCATAAACTATCCCTGAGAATTGATTCCACACTCTTTCAAATATGACTTTTCATAAGTCAAGTCCTCTAAAAATCTAACATTTTATATATTTCCCAGACTACATGTCAAATCAGTCTCATGCAAACATAATACTTTCACTAGTTTCTTAGAGCACGGTGTTGAGAGAGCAAAATTTAATGTATCTGTACAACATCTACATTAATGCAATGGTGGAATATTGAAACTGCTTTTATCTGCCACATTTCTCAAATGAAAGCGGCAGCTAATTTTTATGGTAGTTAAACTGTGAACCTTGCCCACAGTCTCGCCTATATGGATGTGCTCCTTAGGTATTATTAAGGCAGTAGTCTTTATTCCACATCTTAGACTTTAAAAGTTGCTATGGATATAAGAAGCCTACCATGTGGTTATGTCGACACCATAAAATCTTTCTGAAATATGCAGTAAATTCTTGATAGAATACCAGGCCTTTCAAGAAATTACTGCAAAGTTTCCTGATATTCCTAAGGCATACTGTAGAGGAGGCGGCTGTCTAGCTTGGCCCCTGAAATCACTGCAAATGTTCATGTTAATAACGTCTGAATTAGTTTCCAGGAATTTGCTGTTTATGTCTCTTGCTATCTACATCTCAGTATCTGTGTACTTAACACACAAGAAAAGAGTAAATTTGACTATTTGGCCAAGGGGTATAATAGTATTTTGAGACAAATAGAGCAAATAAAATTTGACTAAATCTTTTAGAAAAGTTTACTATTAACAAAAACAAAACAAAACAAAAAGGCTGCAGATAAGCAACTTCTCATGTAAGTTTAAGTGGTTTGGAAAGGGATTACGCTTTATATATCCTTTTACTTTTGTGGAAATTGAGTATGCTAAAATCCTTGCTGTGATGCTGATAAACTTCTTGAGTCACCCATAGTCACCGATCTTTTTCTTTCGCAAATCTTATTAAATGAGTGACATTCACTATTGGTAAATCCCACACTGAGTAACTTGAGCTCCTATGTGCCTAGCCACAATGCCAGAAATGACAGGATCCCGAGGGATTTGAAACCCTATCTCAACAAATTTATTTCTGTTTTTCAACATATAATATTGTAATGTGATTGTAATGTGATTCTTGACAGGGCTAAGGTAAATTCATCATGCTAAACTGAAATGTTTCTGGCAGATGTCTACTCTGTAACAATCAAAATGTGTGTATTATAGTATATGACAACCACCTTGCTACCTCTAGTTGTAAAACTTGCAAGTATAATACTTTATTAATGAAAACCTGGCCTGTAATTACCACCATTCTTTTCATTTAGAAAAATTTGAAGATAGATCTGCCCTCGTATAAATAGTGTGAATTTTCTAACGAAGGTAGGAAAACATGAACTTTTTCATTAAAGATATTTATGCAATTTGATGTTTTTCAAATTGTACAGTTGTTCAGCTTTAAGAAAGCATAATGATATTAACTTTGCCCCCATGGAAATGGTCATTTTACCCACATAAATGGTCTCCTTTAAAAAAGAAATGATTATATAGATCATTCTTATGATCTTTTGCCTCAATGTCTATAACACCTACATACTTCAATACAATTTATCTTGTTTTAGCTCTAAGCACCTAAACAACATTTCACTTAAAAGAAAATGTAATCCAAATGAATGGAAACTTTTTACTTTACAATAAATGAAAAACCTCAGCAGGTGACAATTGCTTTATGATGTGTTTACCAAAAACAAAGCAGAATCTGGCACATTTATGTTTTCATATTATAGTTCAGTTTTCCATTACTTCACCTTTATACTTTTAACAGTTATTTCAAAATAAATATTTGCATGAACAGATAAAAGCCCTCAGATCCTATTTGATTATCCAGTGTCCAGATGCAAATTGAATTTCTGCCTGGTGAACTATACTGTGATTCCTTTTCAAGTATCAGCTTCTATAACGAAGGCCAAAAAAAAAAAAATGTGGCTGCCTTTTGCCCTTTTTCCTTATTATTATTAATAATTTTCCTTACTGAACTCCTTGAAATTTCATTAGTATTCGCAATGCAAATTTAAGTATTTTCATTTTAGTGTAATTGTTTTTTTAAAAAAGCAGAATTTCATGCCATAACCATTTTGTCATTTAATGTAAAAATAAAATGGTTAAAACAGGCTTGGACATTTTATTAGGCTTGAGGAAACACAATATGTGATGCACAGAACTTAAGGCAAATTAGGTAACCTCTCAGGGCCAGTAAACACCCTCTCAGACTAACACAGAAACTGGGACATGCTCAACTGAGAATTTGAATCAGGTGCCACAAAAAGAAAAAGGCTGGCAAGAATAGAACTTTGAAAAGCACACTTACTAATTTTAGTACTGCTGTGACCAATCAAAGAGATTTGAGTCATATGGTGCCTACGACTTATGACGGGAACTGAACTTACTCATTAATCCAGTCATATAATTATTCATTTAACCAATCAGTTAGTAACCAGTAAATGTTTAATGACTTGTCGATTTAGCTCAAAAGGTTAAGCCAGAGAGGTAGAAATTTATTCTTTCCTCACTCAGTGTGTTTATTATTACATATCCCACTATGCTTTTTAAAATTACTCATATCTTACATGCACACACACAAACACTTGCATGTATATATTCTTACAAGTATATGCACACATGCAAGTGTGTGTGTGTGTGTGTGTGTGTGTGTGTGTGTGTGCTCATTAACTCAGTCAACACGTACCTCATCATCTCACATATGCCGGTTACTCTTGGTGTTCTTTGTCCATGTCTCTTTGCTCTTTTTCTTCTTTTTCTCCCCTACATTCTAGCTTAAATACTGCACTGACAAACTAGAGAACTGGATGATTTCACTCTCCTACCTGTACACCACATACGCTACAAATGGCACCACATAAACTCTAATAGGAATTATCATGTAGGTTTCTAATATTGGTTTCACCACCTACAAAGCACTTTCAAATCCATTATCATGCTGTGGAAAACATGACTTGTTTGACCAGAAACATGAATGTTTTTTAAAACTCTCATGGACCAAACTTTAATTTATCATTCACGTGGCTGGTTTTGCAAGTAAATAAGTGGTCACATTTAACATGCCCATTCACCTGAGACAGTCTTTCAACTGTTTCCCAGAAATGCACTTCATTCAGTCCTCTTGCCCACGTCTGTCCCTCGAGCCAGTGCCTTGTCTGTCACCAACCTCTGTGTGTGTTGAATGCATACCTTCTTTTGACTGCTCATCTGAGTTTATATCATTATCCATACTGTGTCCTTAAAAGGTATATCAAATACAAGTTGAATTTTTTTCTATCCTTGATTAAATTCTTTGAAGTCTTAACGTAGTCTCTAGGACAGAGTTTAAAAAAATCTTCATCGAAGCATTGAGGTGTCCCTTGCTGAATTCACCTCTCTCTTCTCATCTCTCCCTCAGTCCACCCTTCCAGCATCCCTGCAGCTTCAGCCGGCATGTGTGAATGGCAACTTTCTCCACACCCTAGTTTGTTTCCTCTTCTGGGGAAACTTCCTCACTCTCAAAGATAGTCTCTTCCCTTTGTTCTTTCTACTCTCATAACAATTATATCTGTTTCTATTCTAACTTTTAAGTTCTAATTAATATACATTTTCTGTCTCCAAACTGAGACATCCATTATCATTATCCACACCACAAAAATCTAACCAAAAAAAAAAAAAAAAAATGACCAATAGACACTTCTTGACTAACTGGATGAATATTTGAAGCATCAATTAAACTCTTACACATTTATTAACAGAATTGAGCTGAAATCTAAGGCTTCACACTGGACCTTCTTTAGGTTAGAAGTATTGGTATCTAGAGATATGTCACTGTCATGCTGGCTTGTTTTGTTACCGTTTTTTACATAGATATAAAATCATCCAAAATGACATTTTCTGGGGTGGATGAACTTCCAAACTGGGATTTTTGTTGTGCATTTGCCTATGTTGATAATGATGTTAATTTCAGGTTATAACAAAAGGAAACTTTGTCACCCCTGGGTACCCCACAGCTATGCTTGTAAACACAGTCATAAACTTTGCATACCCTTTTTGGTTGCCTCAACCACTCCCTACTTGCCACAGTGTCAAATGATAGCATCGGATATGGGTGATCATTGAACCAAAACAGGAAAGTGTTAATAGTGTCATGTGTACTTCTTCCTATATTTAAGTCACTGTCCTAGTAAAGAGAAACAAATATCCAAGAGATGTTAAATTTTAGAAAAATATAACAAAAAGATTGGATTCAGACAGCACATGCATTTGCACATGTACAAACTTATTTTTCCTTACTACCTCTTTAGAACACTGGCTCACTCAGAGAGCTTAATTGAAGGGGGCTTAATTAAAAAATACTGTTTGCAGAAGAAAAATGGGTTGTAAGGAAACCAACAAGAGAATCTGAAGCGACAGGAATTACAAAGAGTGGGAAACCAGTTTTTCCCTCATACCTGAGGAGCTAGGGGAAGGGAGTCGCAGCTACACTCCAGGAGCTACCACATATGGGAACAAACCCGAGGGAACAGGATAAGAGTCAAACCACTTTCTAGCAACAAGGAGACCAAGGAGCAGAATGGGAATGCATAGTTTGACTTTTTTCTCACTTTCTTATTTCCCACTAGTGCCTACCTTCAACCAAAGTCCACTGAAAACCAGGAAGCAAAATGCAAAGAAAGAAGCAGAGGCAGAATGAGAAGGGTTAATGAAGAATGCGTGACACACAGTCTTATGAGGAACATCTAACTCTTCCCTGCTTACCTGCCTAGGAAAAAAAATGGGCACCAGTGCTAACTAGTGAAAGACAGTAACCTATGATGGGTTGACTGGGTTTGGGGTCAATGTATGTGATCGATAAGTAACACAAGTGGCTATAACTTTTCATTATAAGATCTTACAGTCAAACCAGCTTCAAGTACCACACAGTGATTAAATCTATTTATTTTATTAAGTAATAAGTTATTTCATAAGAAATAGATCAATCTAAAGGAAAGGTCTAGGAATAAAAATTTCCTAGTGCTATCAGAAATTAGTAGTGTTTTTAAGAAGTAAATGTAAGTGACTTCGCCCAATATTTTCATCTGTAAAATGGAACAATCATGATGTTTATGAGGATCAAATAAGACAGTGGCTATGATCTTCTTTTCAAAAGTTAAACAAGCTCTACAAATGTCAAGTCCTGCCACTTTTCGATGCTGTCTTACAAAACTAGTCCTTGAGTATGCACCAGGCAATTGGCACAGCTTCTCCTTATGACTATCTTTCCTCTACACATGTAGCACTTCACTCAAAACCGACTTAAACATCATATACAAGGGATAGATAAGCACTTAGAAAATCCAAATGAATTGGCAGTTCCACTGGATGTTAAAAAGAAAGACCTAGATTCACGCTAAACTTTGCTTTCGTGGTGCATAACTCTCCTTTCCAAAGGTCCTATTAACTTCAAAGGGAGCTCCGTGCATGTAAATCATTATATTTATTGGATGCGCCAACTCCTTCTTATCCTCTGGGCACAATTAGAAATATCATAGAAATACGAATGTCAGAGACTTGGATCCATATTTGATATTCTATGGGAAATTTCCCATCGTTACAGATGTTAAAAATTCTGCCCAATGATCCAGTTGTGATTTTGCAGTATTTTTTTCCTATATCCTTGGAATTACTTTTTCTCTGATTTTAGAATATTTGTCTTACATTAAAGGGAAAATATTCTCTAGTGATAAAACCTTGGCTGTTGTACAACTTGGTGTAGTAATGAAAATGAAGACTGCACTCCCTTCTCTTTAAAGGAACAGTTAGTGCTTCCCCGAGATTATCCCGTTAATAGTTATAGCAAATGTTTCTGCTTCATGTTCACTCTGGGAACTGCTATTAGTGTCTGTGTGTAGGAATTGAATTCCTGGGTGCTCAGTTTAATATTACACACACCAAGCCACTCTGTAATTTCAGTGTTCATTGTAAATTTAGGCCATTACCAATTTTCTTGTTAGAATCTAGGTTTCCCCAGTTGAAATATGTATGATCAGTAAAAATTCATGTCAGATGCCTCTAATCCTGCACTTTTTACACTAAGTTGTTGTTTCTTCACTTTAAATTCAAGAGTTTCATGGCTTATGAAAGAAGTATCTCTTATATTGACTAAGACAAAGAACTTAATGTCCCCACTCTGTCCTGTCAGTGAATACGAAGACCTTCTGTTAACAGACATGGTGTCTCAGTAACATTATATATGTGTCTGTGTGTGTGCAAGCATAGAAAAGCATCTAAGAGAGTGTGTTAGGTCTCTAAGTTTTTTCAAGGTGACAATATGGAGAAAAAGTCAAATTTATGAAAGAGAAAATAATAATTAGATGCTAGAAAAAAGACTTTACTGAAAATGTATCCACATGTGATAGGTTGTTTGAAAGATATACTTCTTTTATAATGTTTTGATAAGGAATATATTAAAAAGATTCATTCTCACTAGCTTATAGACAAACCATATCAAAGTAATTTGTATCCATTGAATTATTCCCAAGAAATAAATATGCAAGAACAGTCTAATTTTAGTAGGTGTTTATAGAACAAAATAATCCAAAGTATACATAAAAATCAAATTCCTAGTGAAATGTGTGTAAGTAGGTTTATTTTGAAAGGAAAAATCCTACTCCCAGTGTCATAACCAATTAAATTCTCCAGGTAATGACCCCATTTGCATAGTGAGTGGAACCCACAAGTGGGAATTTTAATGGGTACACCTCCTGAGTACTGTAATTGAGAGTGACACAACTTGAACTAGTTTTGTGCTTACCCCACTGAAAATTCTACTCATATTATTTTTAATGTCAAGCTACAAGTCAAATTTCAAGATGATGGATTTGTTCTTTTTTAAGCACTGAGTTTGAATAAAAGAAATGCTTTAATTCTGTTATGCATTGCAGATCTTTGCTTTAACTAATCTGTAGTTCTGATTCTCACCATTGCTTCATTTTCTTCAGTGATTGGAATTTAATTTTATTCATTAATTTATGAATAATTAGATAAAAAATAATGTCTTCAGCAGCTAAATTGCTTTTGGATTGCAATTTAATGTATTTTTGCCAGAATATGTATTATAAACTGGCATAATAGTTTACTGAAATGTAATTGCGTAAATATGCCCAATTATTCTTTCTGATGATCTAAGAAAACCTAATATAATATGTATTCTTGGGTAGTTCACTTTTCCTGCACCTCAATGCCAATATAATGCAGTTTCTGCAGGGTTGATCAGAGATGCCTTGTCATCTGAAGGTATTACTTTGAAAGATACTCTCCTCTCTCAGGCACTATTCATGCCCTTGAAAGAATTGTGCATTCCGAGTGAGGGATCCTATGACGTCCACATTAAATTATATAATAAAGGTGATTTGAAAACTCCCAGAGTCAGACACACAAGATGAACTGTGCTTTCTAGGTTTTGAGGTGACATTTCAAAACTCCTTTTGTTTCACTCTAAGATTGTGTGCGATACTAAGTGTTTGTAGGTGTTTGACACCACTCTGCCACATCTGTAATTGGCATAGCATCCAGCAGACAGGCTCTGTACATCTTTACACTGCAACCTACCAAGTTAAGAAATGTATTGGTTCAATATAAAACAGCAGGCTGTTTTTAGACATAGTTACTAGTGCACAAGCTTTAATATGGCTTGGCTTCCTTCTATAATGAGATCTTTTGGTTCCCTGCTCAACAGGCTTTTATTCCTTTGCAAAAGGCTATGAACTATGTCAAGTGGATCAGCTGCTTTTGTACACCCTCTTTCTTGGCTTTGGAATGCAATTCCTTTGCTTCTACCTTTTATGCATCAGAGAGAATTTAAGAACCTTCTCGACTTTTCAAGCTAAACTTAGAATTTGTTTCAATTCTTTTTTACCATTTTCCTAATAATTATATTCTTAACTACATTTCACAAAAAGACTTGCCTAGAAGAGAACAATGCCTAATTACAAAAGCTCTAGTTTGTCTTTAACACACATCTGTAACCTAGGTTGGCAATGTGTCAAAAGGCAGTTTTCTAAAATGATTTCTTCAAAATCACCTCACAAACAAACGATTCTCTTTTAAGGTTCACTAATAGGATGAAGTGAGGGATTCTGGATATAAACAATAAACAATAGAAACAAAACTATTAGTTCAGTGTTCAGTGAGAAGGCAGAAAGCACTTATACTCACCAGTATGACCCTGACAGAAAACAACACATCCTGCCCCAGGTTGATGAAGAATTGTGTACAGATTTCAGCTTGCCCAGAGGCTCTACTTTCTGGGGCAGGGGAAGGTGGCAGGTGAGCCAAGGCTTTGCTTATAATCTTTTAATCCCCAGAGAATCTACTGATCTCATTAAAATTTGATCATATGTGTGATCTTTTGAGTCACAGTCTTTTAAAGTAAATGGCAGAGTCCGTTGTTCACTGCAAAGTTTGCAGTGGAAATGACAGTGCGTTTAGTCACCATGATGACATTTGTTAAACCTGCCCTCCACATTAGAAAACAACAAAACATTGTTCTCTTTTCACAAACTCTTCCCATTTTAACCAAAACCTCTGACAGCAATCTTTAATAGGTAAGTAAATAACAGGAGCCTGACTGGTGGAGCTATCCATTTTCTCAGGGGAGGGGCCAAACTTCTTTCGTGGGTTGCAACTTTCTGAGGATTATGTGACTTTCTTCAAGCTCCCAGTACCAAGCCAAGCAGAGAGAAAACACTTCCTCCAAGTTTCTTGGTTATAGGGATGCGCAGAGATAAAAAGTTGAAATATCTTCCTTAAAATACTGAATCCTGAATTAAAACTGTAAATAGTAAAGGTGAGAATAAACTAGTAAATATATTAAACATGGTTTAAAAAGAAACTGGTAAGCTTTACTATACTGGTATAAACAGAAGATAAAAATGGGTATCACAGTCTTTGATGAAATTTTACTTTGTATCTCTGCATAGCTCTAGCAATCCAACAGGGAATGGATGTAAAGGTGTTGAATAATTTCAAAAATAATCTTATTCATAAGTGAATTGTTCATTAGGAAGATGGGTAAATTAAAGCATTTAACTACCTTTAAAGAAGGCAAACCATTAAGGCCTTGTGCTCAAATCTTTGTTGTGCCAGGCAGTAACGTTTAACACTGAGAACATTAGAATCTAGGATACTGAAAGAGTTTCTGTGGATGAAGAATGGAAAACCAGTACATCAGGTTGCCTTGGTTACTCCTTGAACTATACAAATAACACTGAGTGTTCAGGTGGAGAAAATGGATACAGATAATAATGTTGGAAGAGCACAAAACAAAATGATTATTTTTCCAAATACAGCCTTTTTTGAAAGAGTTCTACTGTTGTATGCTAATTACTAACTCAAAATATTTTGAAAAATCGTGCCACTAAAAATAATACCTGGAAATACTTCTGATGATTTACTTTTCAGTGAAAGTAACATTTTCTAGATTTAATATCCATTTCATACATCTGAGCACTTTTTGCTTGATGATCAATCCCAGCATAAAGATTTGCTTAATTTTGTAAGATATAATTCTCAAAGTAAATAAATGAAATTATTATGTTAAGATATAATTCTCAAATTATTCACTTTTGAATACTCTGTACTCCTCCAGAGTAGCTGTCTGTCCTTTCTCTCACATACTCCTTCTGCTTACCTTCAAAGAAGCTGTCTTCTATTTGACAAAAAAATTTCTCAAAGTAAATAAATGAAATCAATCTACTAAAAAGGTACGAAGTTAGTATTTTGACATATGTGAGTTTTTGAAAGAGCATTGCATTTTGATACCATATATCAACTATGATTTTCATTTATAAAATGTTCTATCTCTTCAGTTCTTCTCTCCACAATTCACTTGTGGGCACTGCATAAGGAAATGGGTAATCTCCAGAAGGGGATGTAATAGGAGTAAGAAATAAAGAAAAATCTGAGGTTATAAACAATTGTTAAATTAATCCAAATACAAGCCAAATACTATGTCAATTAGATATGGAAGTACAATAAGACACACAACAAAAAAGTCGTTTTTAAAATTTTAAAATATATTCATGATAATACAGGTCCAGTTTGAAAATATTTAAAATCAAGTTTCCACATTTAAAAAGAGGCAAAATACATAACTGCAAAACTATAGCACTTAGCTATCATGGTCACATAAATCAATAAAACGTTTAACATACAGAAATTTTAAAATATATTGAAACTATTTTCACATTTGCCTACTTTTATGCTTTAACTGTTTAATTATGCAAGATTCTTTATGGAATGACTGCCTGAAGTAGTCAAATCAAGAAGAGTATTAGGTGTGTAAGTATGAAAATAAAATTCTGGTATTCATTAATGTTCTATTACAGAAAAACATTATTTAAAATGTGTTAATAATTTCATTGCAAATAACAGAAGCATATATTTAAATATCAGAAAAACCACTTAGTTGAAAATTTCTGCAGACAAAAGGTCAAATTTCTAGCAATTCCAGATCATTAGCAAGTTCTATGGGTCTATGAGTAGATGCTATTCTTATATCCTAATATACAAGCATAGGTTAATTTTGAGTATATGTGAATACTGAGATTCTCATCCTATTTTATGTAACAAATCAAAGATGCTCTTTGGAAGAGGAAGAGAAAAAAAGCTGTTTACAGGAAGTGTGTTTAAGTCTAGTAATTTAAAGACTGTGTGTGTGTGCATGCTTTAGAACTGTATTTAAACCCAATAATTTTAAGGAGGTGTATAAATGTATATGTAAATAGCATTAAAAGACTAATTTGAGAGTTTCCTAATGTTTTTTCTTGTTTTAAGCCCTTAAATAATAGTATAACTGGAAACTAGGTTTCATCTCAAAAGAAAACCATAGGTTTTACACGATTCAGGTTTTAAAAATTGCTTATAAGTTTAGGTTTCCTAAAGGATCCCTAAACATATAACTTTATTGCTATTTATCAGTTTGATAATCATCCAGTAAAACTGAAAATAACTGTTAACCCTAGTTTCAAAATTTCTACAAGGAATAATAATAATAAAACTGAACTACAATTTTTGAGAGATTAAATTCACAGAACATATAAGATAAAAAGGTGTTCTTTTTCCCTAAGCTATGGATACTTTTGACTCTGTAACTATATAATTAATTTTGCAGTTACCACCAATCTTCACATATAGAGAATTTTATTATCTGTCGTACGAGCTTTATGCAACTTAAAATTGCAATACTTAATTTGATCACACTGGTAGATGTCAGGGTTCCCCCAACACTGGAAAGAAAGGTTTGCATTCAAGGTTAACTGTGTTTATGAAGTATAACCATAGTTAAGAAACAGACCAAAACAGGCAGATGACATCAGGCTTCTAGAAGACATGAAGCTCTCAAAACAAAAGCCTTTGAAAAAAAAATCCAAAATCAGAATAGTGGGATTTTAATATTAAAATAACTCTTGATAAATTAAATTTATAAAAATAGCCCATATTTCTACAAAATATCGCTAATTTTAGGGTATTAGATTTATTGTAACATTTAAATTATACAAGTGCATACTTGGGCTAATTTACATAATAGTTTAAAAAAATTTGTATTCCTACAACCAAAATACAGGGAGCTGCAGCCATTTTTCTACACACTAATTCAGGCTGTGCACCTAAAACTTTGTCCTAAATCTGAATAATGCACTTAAGTACAGATGGAGCACTCATTCTAAGAGGTCTGCTCAACCATCCTATTTTCCCTGATATCTTCCTTAATATTCTAGTGGCTCCTCTCTGTTTATACTTGGTCTTTTTTTTCTTTCTCTTATAATGCTCACTTACGGGTTTGGGTATAGACTGTTGCTTAATGGTCTGTGGCTATACCACACTGAATGCTGCTATGAACAAGGGTGGAATGACGTTTGTTCCCTGAGGCCTAGACTAGAAAACAGCCAGAACTGGCATTCAGCATCTGTTAAGCAAGCAAGGAAGGCAGAGAAAAGGAGTATGGAGAGTGACAGTGCATGTCAAGGTATGGTATGAGTTTGTTCCCTAAAGTTTAAACTAAATATGCTTCATTTTAACATCTAGCACATAAATATTAAAAAGTAAGTGGTCTGGTCTCGATACCCACTGAGAAGTAACATATTTGGAGCAATTTACTTCTGGGAATGGTTAGAAGAACAGAAACATCAATAGAAAGGCTCATGCCAGTAACCCCAGCACTCGGGAGGCTGAGGCAGGAGAAGCGTTGCAAGTTCGAGACCAGCTTGGAGTGAGTCTAAGGCCAGCCTGTACTGCGTAGTGAGACCCTGCCTCAAAAAGACAAAGAAAAAAAAAATTTTTTTGGTGTGTTTTGTGTGTATCAAAATGTATTTCAGTTAGTACAATTCATTAAGAAGTTTCAAAAAACAGCAAAGGTAGTTAAACTTTCACATATTAAACCATGTAGATTGGTGAAAAAAAAGGGATTATGGAAAAAATGAGTGAACAGTGCAAATACTGACTTGTTTCAACAGAATCTTACCATGTGTTTTTCAACCGCTTCTAAGAAAATTTTAAAAATGTTCTCCAGTTTTAACACAAACAAAAGATAAATATTTATGAAGGAAAACAAATTCCACAGCATTCCATACAGATTTCCAAACAGTCTGATGATTCACAACAGGCATCCATGATGCCACAGTCCATGTCGCAAGGGCAGTTACAGTCGTCCCCCACGTCGTCACCACAGCAGCAGCAGCAGGCTTCCGACGAGCAGATCCCACAGGAAGCTTGTCCCAGGACAATATTGCAGAGGGTCAGGAATTCACAGAACAAGCACGCCAGGATGCAGTGGACACAACAACCTTCATTTTCAGTTGTGAGGGGACAGCATGGGTGAGAAAAAGAAGCACAAAATTACATCATCAGTAAATTGCATAATAACTGATCAAACGTACAACCCAAATGAATGCAGCCTCAGAAGTTTCTTTCCATGAGCTGCAAGTTCACAAACAAGCTGAGGTAAAAGCCTAAATAAGTCATCTTCAGTAGTAAATACTGCTTTAGTGAAAAACAAAAGGAGCTGTGCACATGTGTTTAACATTTTTACTCTGACACTGCATGACAGCCCTTGGCTGTGAGTACCTCTTTTCTATGTTTCTTACTTACCCTTCCTAGAGTCTACTGCCCTCTCTATCACTGGGCTAAAATAATGTGTGACATTTATTAAGTTTGTCTCAATTGCTCCATACAAAATAGCAAAGAGATATTGGGATGAAATTTTAAACAAAGAACATAGGCAGAAACAAGTCACGGACCAGCTATAGAAACCCAGAACTTTGCAAAGTCACAAAGTTGGACTTGTATAACTTGATTTCAGGGCTCCTCTAAATGATTGGGCCCTACCAAAACATTTAAAAACAAAAATACTTTGTGCATAGTTAAATAATTAATTCAATTGTTAAATTGGAATCAACTCAGGTTGATCCATGTTTCCCAAAAGAATCATTTTTCATCAAATTTCATGAAATTTCAAAAAATTACAGATGAAAAAACAGTAGGAATCTGTAATTGGGTCCAACTATTATTACTGGAATAACTGTGCCCATTTCTTTTTAGCAAGTATAAACAAACCTAACTTTTCCACCTCTTCTGGAGCTTTATACTTTACGTCTTGATTATTTCTTGATGTTTCTCTAAACAACAGTGCTTACCAAATTTCATTAGTCAATAAAAACGTGGGAAAACAAATCACTACCTAAGAAGTGCTACCATATTTTAGAATTATTTTCTTTAACATTTCAGGGCGAATGGGAGAAGCCATTAAAAGACATTTCTACTTCTGGATGATTTTAACACATAATAAAATCTTTTAAGACCAATATCTGAGACTTTTGTCCAATACAAGAAATATTTATGAAGTTTTTCTAGGATTAGTTCTGGTTTATTTTGTGGATTTTTGCAGTTTTTACAATGTTGATTTTAATAAAGGGATTCCTCATCTTGCAACACCAGTAAGGCACAACCATGTTATCTTCATCCTACTGTCTAACTCATTTTGTGCTACCATATTTGGCATTAAAATTGCAAGCTGTCCCATGGAATTTCAGCAAATTTTGTGGAAACTAAAGAATGAAAGAAGAGAAAGGAAAAAAGCCCCAGCTTGTTGTTAACCGCTTGTGGTTACCCTGGAATACTAGAGACAAAAGCTCCGACCTCTGTAACGCCCTACAATCTGCACGAAGATATGAGTTGATGGAATTCCTCCAACATCACTGTTATAGCTACTTCAGGTACTGGAAAGCAAATAACAAAGTAAATGAGCCTATTTTCAACTTTACAGGCCAATCCCTAAGGATCCCCTCGTAATACTGCCCACACCTCTACCATATTTCACTTCAGGCTTCAGCTTCACTGAGAATTCAAAGAGTAAAAGAAAGATACACATGATACTCTACATAAGTAAAGACCCCCCAAACACCATCAAGTGAATTCTAGAATTAATAAGCAAATTTAGTAGTGTAGTTGGATACAAAGTCAACACTCAAAAATCCACAATATTCCTGCCACCTACAAGAAAGTCACTGAGAGAAAAAGTAGGGAAACCACACCCTTCACAATAGCACTCGAAAACTGAAACATTTAAGAATCAGCCTAACAAAAGAAGTAAAAGATCTCTGCATTGAAAATTATAGTACTCTGAAAAAGGAGATCGAAGAGGTTATCAGAAAATGGAAACATTCCTTGTTCTTGGTAAGGAAGAACCAACATTGTGAAAATGGCCATACTTACAAAATTGTTATACAAATTTAAAGCAAAGTTTGGGATTCTAGACAGTGTCTATGGTTTACCTCCACCTACATTTTTTCTATACATTTTTAGCTCAATATGTATTTGATATTTACCTACTCAGTTGAGGTTTTGCAGGATTACTGTACCATTATTTGTGAAATATTTAAAATGCCATGGTTATTTCATAATTTTTATGAAAACAGTATTAAACAGAGGCATAAAAGTTCTACTCAACAGAACTTTTAATGAACATACTAATTCGGAAAATATTTTATTGATATTTAACTCTATTCCACTGTGGGATGCCTAAATTTCAAGACCAAGAGAAAATTTCATTGAAGAACCTTTAACTGAGTATTCTCAAAACACTAAGAATGGTTACCGGGCGTGTAAATTCTTTATATACTAATCATAAAACATATCATATATAGAACTATATGTAAAGTATTCATCAGTTATAAAGGAGAAAGAATGTCCAACTCAACCTCAAACAGGGGCTATGTTATAGACTTCTAAATAGAAAGGAAACCACACTGTGAGTGGCATTTTTGTTCAATGTCATGTATTTGAGATATATCTACACTGATTTATGTGGTTGCAGTTTATTCATTTCCTGTGTATTGTTACCAATTGAATTAATACACCACAATGAGTATATCCACTTTATTATTTGTGAGTATTGTTATTTTCAGTGTTTTCTTGTTCCAAGGATTGTTTCTTGGGGCAATTTGGTCAAACCTTCCAGAATACACTTACTAAATAACTAGCAGTACACTTACTGGGTCACAGGTTGTAAATGTCTAATACGACACCAATTTTTTTTTCCCAAAATGATTGCTCCAAAATTTCTTCCGTCTACTAAGTCTCAGATTACTCACTGGCCTACAATCTTTGATATTGTCACACTTTAATACACACTAATTAATTGAATGTGAAACAGAATCTCATGCTGATTTCATTTTGCATTTGTTGTTTATAATGTGACATCTTTTCAGGTTGGTTGGCCTTTCAAGATTCCTTCTCTTCAACACAGATATCCAGTGTGTTTAGACTGTCCTTTCATTCTTCTAGTGACTGGCTTCTTTTCTTAATTAGTTCTAGAAATACTTTATGTATTCATGATTCTAGTCCTTTGTCAAATATGATTGTCTTCTCTCAGCATGTGACAGGACCTTTCTAAATTAAATTAAAATAACAAGAATAAAAGAGTCAGTTTTTAGACCTTGAGATTTCCAAGCAATGGTAGGAAATCCAAGTCAAATCTTGTAGTTTGTTGGAGACACAGCTGAGGAAATGAACTGGCAGATAGACAAATCTGACAAATCAATTAATAAAGATGAGAAGGCACTAACCAGACACAGCAGAGGAAGGAAAAAGTTTAATGCTTGATTCAAAATGAGGAAGTCCTGACATGCCTATATATAGAAAGGAATAATAACTCAGTATACACTCAGCAGGTAAAATGTGGTTGGTGTGAAATCAGCTCAAAGGATGAAAAGCTAATCAAGTGACAATTCAAACTACGTAACTTATCACTGCTCAGGGGATACATTCACTTCTAATCTAATCTATCTTCCAGATATTAGAATATCATGACAGATATCATATAGAAATTAAATACCCTAAACTAGCAAATGATCTGTAAACTCCTTTTAGCTGACAAAATCTACAACCACATATCTTAAAACGTTATCTTACTGTTACTAGGCAACAAGAGTGAAGCGAATGTGCTTATCCCTGATGAGATCATTGTTTCACTAACCTGTCTTCTAGAATAGAAATTGTTTCTTTAACTAGTATATATGACTAGTTGCTTTACATAGAAGGAGAAATCTAACATTAATGTATGAAAAGTAATCACAGCGCTCCCTCAGTCTATGACGCATCTGTGGACCTCAGCACCACTGTCACTACGTTTGTTCACAAACTCTGCATCAGGTGATGAACACAGTGGCAGCCCATCTTTCCTGCAGGAACATGAACATGGGCATCTCTTCCAGAACCGTGGAACAAATTAAGTTCATGAACCAAGGTTCCACTGTACTTGTTTTCAAAATGACGAAAGATATTATTTCAGAGAAAAAGTAATTTTCAATTAGAAATATTTATTAAATTTAAGACATTATATTGTACTAAACTAAGTTTTAAGATGTTTTACAAATATTAATTCCTTTGATCCTAGCATTAATAGGAAGTAGTTCTAATATTATCTCTACTTTATCAAGGCAGTGACTTACCTACAGAAGAATTTTTACCAAGGTCACAGAGGTGGTAAATAGAGGCAGATCAGTACCCAGGACATTCCCTTCCAGGTGCCTTCCTCTCCTCCGGTAAGCTCTGCTGCCCCACTGTGGTGGGCCATTTCTACCACTGAATGAGCTTCCTTGGAGGACAATCAGTTATAAATCCAAGCTTTCTGCTGATTTGTTTTCTTCATCTATCTTTTTTTAGCCTTCATTCATGGTTCTGTGCATTGCAAATGACTATTCTGAATTTCAGTTTGATAAACAGCCAATAGTAAAAGTCAATCAAGTTGGAGATCTATACATTGTCAGTCACAGTGTCCAATGAGACATAAGAGTATAAAATGACATCTTGTTTAAAATAAATACCATATGCAAATTTAAAACATATAAATTAAGCTGTACGTTACATTAAAAGAGCAGGAATTCTGGTGGTCAAACATATGGTAATGACAGAGACCTGAAAAGATTAACTTCTTGATATAAATATTAAAGTTTGCAAAAAAAAAGAAGATAACATCTTAAAACATAGATCCTTTATCATTTCCTAGAAAAGCACTTTGGGCTACCCTGAAAAGCCAAATCTTTTAACTAGCATCCAAAGTAGCCACAAACCAAAACACATTTTAAAGATTACAGAGATAACAGTCAACATGTATCTGCACACAATCACTTTCTGTACTTAAGTAGAGAAATAAACAAAAATAGATCCCTGAATTCTGTCAAAACAATACATAGTTCATTTGTATTGTTTGCCAAAATGTTTTGTTTTGTTTCTTCTCAAAGTTGTGCTTCATACAGAGTAGTTTGTAACCCCGTGCCATGAAAAGGCACACTCAGAAGTAGTAGTTATTAAAGTTTCTTCCCTCACCACTGCCAAGGAGAATCAAGGGTTATAAAAGCAAGAACAGATTATAAGAATGATCAAACTTGGGAAGAATTGAGAAGGGAAACAAACTTTTAAAAAGATTGGACCACTGCATTTATGTGGTTCACTGTCAGAAGAACTTCTTTTTCCATTTGTTGTGGAAGATTTCAGTTTTTATGATTTTATTCAGTCATGATTTGCAGTTTGAGCCAAAAATGTTTAACCTTTGAGAAGCCAACTGGGTTCTGGGAAGAATGCCTGTCCTAAATGGGGCCAAGCAAGAATTGCACAATTCAGTGCAGTGAGAGGAAGATTTAGCAAAAGAATGACAGCTACTGTAAATCTAGGAACAACAAAGGAACATACAGACAGACACACAGCACCCCGCCCCCCCCCAAAAAAAAGCACACAAGAAAGTCTTTAGCACAATATTTGATTCAAAACGTAAGACAAAACAAAATAAAAACTACTTGCTATGAATTATGGCAGCAAAACTTTAAAACCTTCAAGTGCTTGTAAAGGTCATCGTGGTTAAGCCCTTGCAGCCGGCCTGCAGGGAGGGTGTCTTGCTCCTCAGTGACACTCAGGTGTCAGAAATGAAACAGATCTGAGCTGCATTTGGATGACTTGTGAAGAGAGCCTTGACTGATCTTACAAGCTTTGTTCTATTGAAAATGAAACTGAAGGTTAGTTTTGGGACAAACAGTCAGTTAATAATGATATTATCCCCAACTGATTTACTCAATTGCATGTGGCCCCAAATACAATAGGAAATTGGACAAAGACAATTGTGAAGGATGGAAAGAGTCCTGATTAAGAGCCTGTAAAACAGTATATGTACAATAAACTCAGTTTTATTGTAAACAGGTTCTTTTTTTTTTATTTCTTTAGTTTCTTTCTTTTAAGATGTGGTATGATACATGCTCTAAATTTCTTAGAACAAAGATTTTAAACAGCTGAAGTAAAATACAGGAAAGGACAGAAAACTATGAATTCTAAGAACACACCACAAACCCATTTTTGAACGAGTGCAAATTTGTAGGTGTCTTATCTTGACTAATCTTTAATAAAGTTCTTCTGAGTTAAAATGCTGGATGGATTATACTTTGCTAACCCAGTCCCCATCACATAACTATATATTGAGAAGCAGAGTATTAATATGCTTGAAGGTGAGTATGCATTAGAACATGAACAGTTGGACTTACGTATAACACAGTGATTTAAAAATTGCTACAAGACCATTCCCAACTTTGGATCTTCATCATCTCAGGTACAGATGACTAGAAGTTATTTGCCACTCTTTAGCTTCAAAGACTCACATCTGCTCAATTTGCTCATTGTGCAAGGGTCTCAGCTACAGTGAAGTATCACTGTATTTTTTTTTTTTTTTTTTTTTTTTTTCTCAGAACAGACTCAAAAGCAGCCTAGAAGTGAGTTTTGGTTATACAAGATCACAGCCAAGATGGCTAAGTACTAGCCACTGTGAAAATCCAGCTGTGAGGGACCAGACACTGACATCTTCAGGCAAATGCTGCTCCTCAAGTGTGTGTGTGTTGGGGCGGGGCGGGGCGAGGATATTTACTACAGTTGCACGGTAGCTCAGCTCCAAATAGCTCCACATCTCCAGGACAGGGGACTTGCAGCATTTCTGGCCCACAGCCCTTGATGACCTGCTGCCTAAATAAATTGGCTGGAGTACACCTCCTACACAGAACCCTCTGGCACATGGCTGTCCCGAGAGGCCCTGCACCGCAGCCAAAATACAGTCAACATTTTCCTAGCAGGGAAGAAAGTGAGGTAGGTCAGAAGATACAAGGAAAGTAAGAGAAGAACTACATTTTCCAGAGTAGTACAAAGAAGACTACAGTTTGAAAAACTGAACAATAATGTTTTCTATCCTCTGAACGAATTCAAAAGAACCTTGAAAAACACCGCCCCTGCCTCCTATGCCTCATGAAGAGATTTCTCAATAACTTTCCTACCACAAATCCAAATCCTGGAATCCTTTCCTGTTCTTGGGAAGTACATTTATATTACAAATCCAGTAAGATCCCAGAGGGTTTTGTTTGTTTGTTTCTCTTATTTGTCCTATTACCTGATCTGTTGCAGATTTCTTTCAATATTCCAAATTCTCAGAGAGATATGACCCAGTATTTGGTCATGATTTAACACTAGAGGTGGTAAAGAAGTCCAGGCTAAGGATGTGCATTTCTAAACAGATGCATACAAAGGATTCAATAAAGAATTTAACAGGTAAGCAGTACTGTGTTGACTATGACTATGATGCCACAATATTCTAGAAAGACCACACCCTCCCTCCTCTGCACCATTCACTCTGATTATCACACTAAAACACTAAGATGGCACCCTTTCATTAGAGTGGAGGAAGCCTTTTCTTTCTTTCTTTTTTTCTTTCTTTCTTTTTCTTTCTGGTGGTGCTGGGGATTGAACCTTGAGGCAAGAGCTCTACCACTGAGCCACATCTCCAGCTCCCCAGGAGAAAGTCTTGTAAAATCTTCTGTTTATAGCTGAAACACATTAAAAAAAGAACCAAGAAGCAACTATAAAAAACAGAAGCTGTGGGACAGTGAAAAAGTCTGTTTGGAAAGAATAGTACTCTTGTGTCTGGCTATAGCAAAAAGATTTTAAAATAATAATATATTTCCTTGTATTTCAATCATTACCACTTATTTTTTTCAGGAGAAAGTAAGAACATAATAAAACCATATTTTATTTGAAGCTACTTAATGTTACTGCAAGTTTGGCCAGTTGAAATATCTCTAATACAAATATAATTAATAACAAGAATAAATTTTGCACAATAAAATCTGCTTTAGATCTCAAAAGCATTTTCCTAGAAAGAGTCAGTGTCCAACAGTTTTCTGAAGTTGGTAACAGTATCTTGCATAACCAGAACAAAACATATGAAAGTGTTTTAATGAAAATATATATTTGTATAGAAATGATCTAAACATTCTCTCCCAAGTGTTTAATTTCATATTTTACAATTTTATTTTCTCCCTGTGCTTATTTCGTAACTTACATTTTGGCTTCACCCCTTGTTACCTGTTTTTGGTTTTAATATTACGCAAGGTTTATTACAAAAAGGAAATCAGATTCTTAGGAGGAGTAAATTAAAACAGTCATATCTGGTGCCATTAGTCACTGGTATTAGCCTACTACAGAGGCCCAGAAACTTGGCCTGGTTACTTGTGACCAGAAGTCTTCATGGCAATATGAATAAACAAACATACTAAGAGGAGGTTTGACAATTTCGTAGAAATGGCATTCATGGTAATTTCCCAGCTCCTCAAGGACTCCAGTTCTGCAAGAGCCCAAAATTCACCTCTGCCCTCCAAACAACTGAGAGGTCCCAGCTGTGACAGATCCTGTGGCCTCCCTGGAAGACTGGAGCAGCATCTGCAGCAGGAGGTCCAGGCCTCCCACAGGCAGGAAGAACTTGGCCCAGGAAGGCCCAGGTTATGCCCCGCTGTCCCCAGGCTGTACTCCCCACTCCCCAGGCTGACCGAGAGACAGGCCCCAACCAAAGAGGCACAGCAGTCTAACATGCACACCAGGCAAGATGAAGGGAACAAGCAGAGTGAAACTTCCCAGCGAAATGAGATACCTAGCAGGTTTCAAAGCAGCACACAGGCGGTAAATCCTATTATTTACGGAATTAATTTGTGAATCGTTGATGGCATTGTTACACTTTCCACTCCCCTCCCTCACCATCTGTGCAATCTACCAATACCATTTGATTTTTTAAAGGCTCTATCACAAGGCTCAGATGAATAGGATGGCAAGGCATTCAAATTCTAAACCATAAATACCTCCACTTTAATTTAGTGGACAAACAATTCTGGAGCCAAAAATATCTACGAACAAGTACACTCAAAATGACAAAAGCAGATAAGCCCGTGTCTTCAAAAAAAAAATAAAAATCTGGCAGCACTTTATATTACTTTAAATTATGGAAAAGAAGATAAAAATAAAAATTCTCTCACACAGTTGCTTCCCATTCCTCTCCACTTCATCTGGGCCACCCCAAACAGAGGTTTTCCCCACTCCCAGCTCAGGACGTATGATTACCATAGGCAGGCAAATACCAGCATCATGGAAACAGTGTGCTGTGTCTGGGGTTGTTACTGCTGTGTGTGTGATTTCAACAAAGCTTTTAGCAATAGGGAAATCATATACTTGGAGGCACAAAACAAGAGTATTTCAACCTATGAGTGCCCTGAGTATCTTCATGATGGTCACATTGCTAAGTACAACTCTATTTATGAAGTTGGACATATTGGACAATTAAAACTGGGTTTCTAGTCTTGGCTCTGTCACTAACTGGCTGAGTAATCAGGAACAAATAATTTTGCAGTACTTGGTGTTGATATGCACAACAAGGAGGGGGAGATGATCTCTTTGCAAGTACAGTATTAAGATTCTACAATGATGGAATGTACTTTTACTTATAACAGTACATATTTAAATCAATCTCAGGGTCTTTTTCTTGAAGGGAACTGCTCCTGGGCTTTATGCAATATTCAAAGCACAATGTAAGCTAATGTTGAATACAAGCTGGCTGTAAACGAGGTAAGGAGAGGATGGCCATACTGTGCAGCAGTCAGAAACTTGTGGCAGAGACTTAAATATGGACCTAGACTGTAGGATTCATATAAACAAATGGAAAATGGTCAATGTATAAACCCTGTACTCTGGTCCACAGAAAACTTAAAAGAGGCACACAGCATTAGAAACACAGTACTTTCTTAAAGTGTGAAGCAGCAGGAAGTGGAAAAACTCTGAATGAACAAAATCAGTGTTTATTCTTGACCAGCAAGGGAAGCCAAAGGCGAAACCTTGATGGTTAAATGTTTGTCCAGCAACACTTTATTGAAAATTTGCTTACCTGACCGACAGTGTCCCAACCGCCCAGACAAATCTCAAAGAACATGATAGATAGTTCAATAAAATTATAGCTAACAAAAACACTGGGTGTGATAACAGTTGTGATTCATATGAACCCCTGGTGCTCAGGGACCATGGAGGATGAACTGAGCCAAGCACACCCTAAATGCCTCACAAGCATTCTTTCTTCAGCACAGGGAACTTCATGGGAGGCACTTTAGGCTCATTTTATAGATTAGCAAACTGAGGTTCAAAAAGTTTATATAAGTGACCTTAACGTACAAGTTATTAAGGAGAAGACTCAGGATTCAAATGTCAGTGTAGTTCAGTGGTGGCAATCCTACAGCATGCATGTGGCAGCTGGCTGATCATTACCATTGAAAGTTTCAAAATACTCGCCATCACTGGTCTAGGTGATAATGACTATTTTTTCGCTAAGATAAAATATCATCATGCTTTATCTTACTAAATTCTACTTTCATTTGAAAATACAGTGGTTGTTCTTGTCCAGGCACTACTGCAGTTTTGTAAATACTTGCTCACTGAATGCTCAAAAATTTTTTCAAAAAAGATAGATATTCTTATTGCTCCACTTACAGTTGTTCAAGAAACTGAGGTCCGGATGAAATGAATATTCATTATGAAATTCAGACTTGTAAGATGGGGCTCTGGGAGGTAGAAGAAGTGAGCACAAGGTAGACAAAGTCAAGGTGATTTCTGAGCTGTATCTTGAAGAAAAACTATATTTTAAGTCTGACAAAAAAAGGCAAAGGATTGTTCTAGCCAGAATAAAATTTACATAAAGGCATTGCGGCAATAATATAGTTTTAAAGACAGGAGTGGCTCAATATTGTTGAAGATAGGGAAATCAAGTAGAATGCCTTTAATTTTCCAAGTCAGGAATGAGGAGATAGGAAAAGCATACAGTGAAAATCATAGAGGGTCAGTAGTAACAGGCAGATGACTTTCAGGAAATACAATGGAGGGATAGCTAGCATGATTTGACAAAGTATTGGTTGAGGTAGTGATGGGAAGAGAAGGGGCATGTGTGACTTCCTGGTTTTTGGAGGGAAAAAAAAATCTAAGAGAAAAAAGTTTAGTATAAAATTGCTTGTGCACTGATACATTGGCTTTGATTGTGATATATGCTGGTTTTGACTGTGATAAATGTCTGAAGATATGAAAATGGAATGTTAAAAATCTAGCTGGACACTGGCATGGGGCTTGGGAAGTCAGTAGACCTGGGTTAGAAGTGAAAAATGGCTGAAAATTTAATAGTGAGCAACATTATTCAGTTGCCTAGGAAGAATAAAAACAAGATGCAAGGGAATGGCAGCACTTGGGGAAAGGACTGAAAAAGAAAAGCAGAGGGGACCAAGGAGTTAATAGGAAAGTAGAGCCTGACAGAGATGAACCACGGATGCAGGAGAGCAATGTCTCAAGGAGTTTGTGTCAGATACTCTGGTCAGAGAAATCTCAGGAATCCAGTTGGATCAGAAGTGAACATCAGTGAAAGGAGGATTGAAAAGCATGGAGGCAGAGACCATGAAGGTAGACACTCTTTCAAGAAATCTGTGAGGGAATGGTGAAACTCGGGGAAAAACTACAAAGGGACACAGGTTCCAGAAAGGATCATACACGTACACTTATCTTGCAGACTTATCACACACAGGTTTTTAGGTGGAAAAGACTTGTGTGTGTTTACCCTGGAAAGAAAGTTCAAGGGCTACCCAGTGGGGTGAGCAGATACCAGCTCTACAGTAACACAGTGTCTACCACCACAGGAAGAGGCATGACCTTTCTGGGAAACAGAGGTCTAGGTAAAGCTGCAGCCCAGGGGTAGAGAGACCCAGAGGAAAAGATGATAGTCTCTTCTGCCTCTGCAGCATGGGGAAAGGCTGCAGAGAGCTTCACTAGTGAGAACAGCCACAAAATGAGGCAGCCATTGTAGAGAATGGAAGCAGGGAGTCTGTCTGCCTTCCCAGTTCTCTGCTGAACCCCAGGACTCAGAAAAGCCACCGACACAGGGAAGATCCTCCAGAATGAATGTTAGATGAATGGACGACACGAGGAGGATTAAAAAAAGGATCCTGAGATCAAGTTGAGACCAGAAACCAAGTGAAAGCAATTTTTATGGTCATCAAGATATCATCAGTGTGACTTCCTGGTACAGACACATTTAAAAGGCAATATAGATTTCTTGTTCTGAAAGTATGTACACCAGAATGAAACCCAGGTCATGAATTAAGGAGTTTCAGCAAAAAGTACAAATCTGAATAATAAACAATTTGTGTGTGTGTGTGTGTGTGTGTGTGTGTGTGTGTGTGTGTGTTTCTTTTCTGGGTCAGTTGATGTTTGTACCGGTTAATCTTGATTGTCAACTTGACAGGATTAAGTGACTCCTGTGGAAGTGTCTGGATTGTGAGGGCAATGACCTCATCAATAGTTTAATCAATGACGCAGTCATAGCTCAATGAGGAGGTGGTGCCCAGCTGGCAGAAGTGAGTTGTGGGGGCCGTGACCTCCAGGACTGTCCATGGTCCCAGTCCTTCCTCTCTAGCTCTTGCCCTGCTCTCTGCTTCCCAAACGCCATAAACCCAGCAGCTGTCCTCCACCACACCCTTCCACTGCAGATAACCAGGAATGGAAACCTCTGAATCCACAAAGGAAAATACATCTGTCCTCCTTTAAACAAAGGGTATCAGATGTTCTGTCCTCGAAGCACAAAGCTGCCCTACACAGTGTTCAAGAACAAACAGGCTCATAATTATTTCTAAATGTACTTTTTAACAGCAACAGAAGAAAACCAAAAGCACTTGATTAAAAAGTAAAACAGAACTCCCTCTCCAGACTCTTGCATGCAATGCGGGGTGTGCGGCACCCTCTTCATAAATACCTGTTGATTTGATGCGATTCATTTGTATGGCCTGAGGTAAAAGATGGCTTGCAGTTTCCCTGCAACGCTTCCTGTCACTCCCAGAACACATTTTCGAGGAGATATCTACCATGGATATTGAAATGTTCTTTCTAAAATAACTACTCTTCTGTCATTCCAAAACACAGTTTCTGCATCCCTAGCTGAGCATAATTATTAGGAAAAAAAATAAACTTCAACTTCTGGTGTCAACTTTAAATCATGTGATGCTATGGGGACAGCATTCCCCAAGAGGCCCAGTACCTCTGGTTTGATTTCCCCAGAGAAGTCAGGGGAGAAATTTAGGCAGGTTTAATATGTCTTTGGAAAACTAGTATATTAATCCATTTTGCTCTTTTCTTCCAATTACTCTCACATTTCCCCCCAAACTCCTGGATTTCTCAGTAGTCTAAATGACAACTGCTATTTACTCGTATGAATATTTTTCTCCTTTAAAACGGGAGCAGCACTCATTTCCCTGAGCAAACTTTTTATAATTATTCTATTTTATTCTTTTAATTGCCTCCTACACTCACTTGAGAGGATGTCTTCCACTTCCATTTTCCCTTCGGTCAAGTACGCAAGCGAAAGGGAAGACGGTACAAATTACCAGAGTTCTGCGCTTGGAAGGGGCCTGAGGCCACACTGTGTTGCTTATCAATTCAAATCCCATCAGAAGGCATGCCTGAGAGTCCAGAAATAAGAGTATCAGCTGGTTGTTGACTTGGAAGCATTTTTTTCTGTTTTCTCTTGTGATCATTTATAGAGTATTAAATAAAGATAACCCACATTGTGTCATACAAAAACTACAAAGTCAATTTTCTCTATTCTTCTGTATTCTGATGTTGCAGACTACATTTTGGTAAAAGGATGCCAATGCAACAGAAACAATAAATTCAGTTATTCTAAGTTTACTGTTTAATGTAGTTTATTAAAGTGGAAGTTTGGATAAGTTCTTTATCATCATTTCAATTTAATATGAGCAAAAGTAACCTATTGAAAAATCTATATTCTATATGTTATGAAAATTACACAGAAATGCAAATTTATGAAACAAGTGTGTCCCATAAGAAATTATTTTCATAACAAAGAATAGTTAAGATGCAAAAAAGCAAAAGCAAGTATTTTGGGTGTTTGGGTGTGGCCTAGGCACAAAATATTTTCAAATACACAAGATTCTAAAAGTAATCAATTATGTCAAAATCCTTATGACAATAAAATTTAAGGAAAACTAAATATGTGCTTCATTCTAAATAAAGTAATACTAAGCTCTAATGGTAATCTGATAACTAGTTTCATTTTAAAGTAACAACATAGTATTTCATGATTTCTATAACTGTAATGTAGAATGAAAATTACTAAGAAGGAATTAAGATGTACTCTTAAGTTAACGAGGTTTACTGTCTATACCTATAACTAGAAAAGTACTGGGATGCATTTAAACTGCAATGGTAATAAAATTTAGTTGATTAGTTTTTTTCTTGTCTTGAACACAGACACAGCCTCATCACACACTGCCAGAACGACTGAGGACCCTAAACTGGAAGGTCATGAGTGAGTCTTTCAAATAACTTCCCAGTACAGTACAGTCAGTTTAAAATATATGGATATATATATACATATATAGTTTTTGTTTTTTTTTAAACGAGGAATCAAGAAGCTCAGGACCTTGTGCTTACCAGGCAGGTACTTGTGCAACTGAGCTGTGCATGTAAAAGTCACCTTTCTATCATGAGCTCCTCTCATAATGTTTCTCATGATAATAGATGAGGATTACATATATTAATTATGAAAAGTTCTCAGAACTTTAATGGATTAATATTACATATATATAATTCAAACATTAGAAGCATTTTTAAGAGAAACTTATTTCTGTGGTACTTCATTGAGCTTTGGGAATGAGTACATTGGAAATGCAATTTTAAAAAGCTTCCCAACAGCTAAGTATGTGTTTTCAAATACAAATTAATTCAAATACAATAAATATAAAATTCAATTTGTTTAAAAAGTTGTTGAAAAAGTCTTGAGATTTAGATAGATATTTTTGGATCTATTTCTTTTAAGTAGGTACCTTTACTCACAAACACACAAGCTGAGAAAAAAACTATCTGAACAAGTACCAGAAGGTTATTATAGAAAATGTAGTGCATTATTCCACTTGTGTTCCTCTCAAGTGTAATAAAGAGCTATGCTACGAGCAGTAGGAGGCTGAGGCAGGAGGATCATACCTTCAAGACCAGCCTGGGCAATTTAGTGAGACCTGCCTCAAAATACAAAAAGGGCTACTGAGTCAAATTCCTGGGTTCAATCCTCATTACCACACAAAAAAAGTAAAAATAATTCAAGTTAAACTGCTAATGAGAAATACAAAAAAAGAAATGAGAGGAGAGAGAAAATCAAAAGGTGGGGGGCAGAGAGCAGAGACCCAGACCTGTATACTCCAGAATAACATAAGAAAACAGACAATAAAACCTGTGACTTGGCAGACCAGATCTCCAAAGATGGAAGCTCCTCTTAAAACAGCATGCTGCAGAGGGAGAGAACCGGACCTCATTAGGAGGTGATCCTCACCTGAGGACCAGCATGCTGCAGAGGGAGAGAACCAGACCTCATTAGGAGGTGATTCCCATGAGGGGACCAGCACCAGGCATGGGCGCTGCTGGAGTAGCTAGACCCAAGCCTCTCTCAGTGAGTCAGCGCCATTCGTGGACTGCAGGGGGAGAGAACAAGACCTCACCAGGAAGGGATCCCCATCTGGAAACCATATCATTTTCATTGTTTTGTTAGGTTGCTTTATTCTCTTTTGTTTTGTTTGAATATGTTAAATCTGATGGCTGAAGCAGCAAGACATATTATGGTAGCCATTTGGATTTACTATTGGCTTGTTTTGAAATCCCTTATTGTGTTCATTGTTTTGCTTGTACTGTTTCTATTCTGTTCGATTTTTAGTATGTTGCAGCTATTTTGAAGTCAACAAACGGCATTATGGTTAACTATTGTTGATTTCATAAGGTTTTGAAGTCCTGTATCACTTATATTGGTTTTATTTAGATTGATTTTATTGTTTTATTTTCAATTTTATCCTCTTTAAAATAAAAATATGTAAAACAAAAAACAGCATAAAATTGACACTGACCTTCACATAATACATGATGGGCTGGACATTGCTTCCTGTTTCTTCAGAATCTTTTTCACTAAAAATTCCATATTAGGAATTAATTTATTCCCCCAGGATTAAAATTCTTAATTCTTATTCATTTTAGTGTCTATTTAACCAGGGAAACAACTGGTCTTCAGGATATACAGAGCAATGGGAACACATGAACAAATAACGTGAAGAATGCAGTAATACAACACACACAGGGAAAACAGGAAATTTATGGAAGTAGAAAAAATAACATTAGGCCTGGCCTGGCATTACTTGCCTGTAATCCCAGTACTCTGGGAGGCTGATGCAGGACAATTGCAAGCTTGAGCTCAGTCTGAGCAATCTAGTGATCCTGTCTCAAAGTAAACACAATTAGCACTGAAGTCTGGAAAACACTGGGCTTGAGGCTTACTCCATGCTAAGCCTGATGAAATGTGACCCTTGGCTCAAGGACTTGCCTGGTAAGTGCAAGTTCAATCCCAGGTACCAAGAAAAATAGATAAATAAAGAAGAAAAAGAAATATTGAACTGCAACCTCCATGAAATCCTCACATGGACATCTCCGTTCTGCGGAGCAGAGAAGTCAGATTGTTTTAATCCATTGAGATGTAAAGTCTGAAATAAATATCTGTATTTTCCATTGTGGGGAAAGAGAATGCAGCTCAGTGTAAAGGCCCCAAGTTCCACCTCAGCAGTATCAAGTAATAATAATAATAATACCAATTACCAATAGATGGGCAACATGGCAATTAGACATGAATTAAGATTTGCATTACACATCAGTCCATTTCTTCAGTTCAACGGGTGATTTAAATACATACTTACTCCTCGACACACAAAAATGCAACTCATTTAAGTGGCAACATTTTAGTGGAACTAAAAATACAAAGTCTAAAGAAAATTTTTGATTCATAATGAGCATCTGAGTATAGTTTTATTGTGATTGCCACAAATATTTGAAGACAAAAACTTTATTCAGTGAACGCTATTCTGATATGTTTTTTCTCTATGTAAATTCTTTACAAACTCAAGATACTTATGAGTCATTAGCTGGTGTTTTTCAAATGACTAAAAATATCTTGCACATCCTGGATCTTATCCTAAAAACTTCTTATTTTGAATTATAGTATTAGACAGTGTCTTTTGCCATTATTGTAACTAAGATTTCCTGCAATTTTTTCTAAAATAAATGGAAAATGTTAGCACATATAGCATCACTTCAAATGATGAAATATTTACATAAGGTCTCCAAAGTTTTCCACTCACTGTACCAAATCCTATTGGTCATTGTAAGACATAATGTATTTAAAACATAGCTCTTTCGTTGTCATGATCTAAAACTTGAGAGACGTGATAACCCCCCACACACAGATTCATTACAAAGCATACATCCACAGCAGAGTGCCATATAATAAATCTCCTCCTTTCTTACCTACTTAACATCATAATACTGCATTGTTGAAGTCTTCCCTTTACTAGTTCACACTAACATCACCTGACCAAAATTTCACATCTAAATTTCACAGTTAATGTCCCTTTATATGCCTTATCCTTTTACTATACCATCAGAAACCCTCTTAAACAAAGTGACCTATATTTCAGCCTCCAGATTTTCTTTATTCATTCTTTTTAGTATGTTCACTTGAGACTCTGTCCCCACCACAGACCAGAAGTATGAGTGCTACCAGCAACCTCCAGCCAATCTCAACGGTCACTTTTCATTCACCTTTCCACTCTAAAACACTCACTTAATTTGGCTTCCGTACTGTCCTTCTGAATTCTTTTTAATCACTGCCTGTTCATAAAGTGCCTTAAGCCTCAGTTCTTAAAATACCTCTGCTTTTGTGTTTTATCTACTTTCTAGACAGTAGTTCTTAACCCTTTGCATCAGAATTACACGAAGAGCTTTCAGGGGATTCTCAGGCGTTGGATGCCATCCCTTCCTACTGAATCATAATTTCCTGGGGCAAAGCCCATAGTTACACTTGAGAGATGTCCTGAAGCTACTACTCTCCACATACCCAGATGTCAGGGTTGAGAAACCCAGTTCTGTTTATAGAGATGGTAAGCCACACCCATTCGCACACACTGGCACACATGCACGCACACACATGCAGAGGCACATCGCATTCGGTGCCCTGATGACTCCCAAACTCCCCTCAGCCTGCAGAGATTTACTCTGAACGCCAGTCTCCCCTAACTCACCACCTATCCCACATCACCACTTTCACAAATAAAAACAGAAAGAGCTTCCATACTCAGAATCAAATCTGGTCTTCTTCTAAAAACCAGACTGTGTGCTTCGTACAATTTTTACATATCAGTTATTGGTGACTGCATTCTTTCTCAGGTTAAAAACAAACAAGCAAACAAAAAATAAAAATAAATACCCTGCCTTTCTCCTATACTGCAATTTCATTATTCTTGTTCTTTATTTCCATCTGAAATAAAATCTCATCACCTTTCCACCACTGCCACCCTGACTCAGTTCCAATGTGAATCACTGCAAATTGTCACAGCAGGGTAGGTCTCCTGTCTCCGGCTCTAGGGGACCTATAATCTACTACCACTAAACATAAGATGATGCTTAAACATGCCAAGTCAGATCATCGTAGTGAACTTTTCAATATGGCTATGCTGGGGTCTCCTATCTCAAAACTGCAATGGCTCATTATCAACCTCCCCAAATATCTGTTCAATTCTCAGAGACATTTAATTTAAAAATGATTTTTTTAAAGAAGTCAATCTCTTTGGTGACCTCCAAGAATAAAACAACTGTTAATAAGGCTTTTTACTTTTCTTTAAAAACATGCTGTGTGAGGAAACTGTAACTTTTATCTGATTGTCTAAGAAATTCCTGCATCCAGAAATGATTAGAACAGTTGTAGAAGGGACCATTACAATTACTCAAAACTACAATTCATTATAACTTATATCTTAATCTTTTCTAGTCTTTGTCTGTAATAGCAAGTCAATAAACAACAGGTTACAAGAAACTTGCATAAATTTTACTTTTAAAATAATGTAAATTAAATTACTGTCTTCTGTTTCATCTGGAATACACACTGGTTTCTTTAACAACCATCCTTCTTCTAATCTTCCAGCACTGTATTTGTTTGCCTTTTTATGTTTTTTTTTTCTGTTATAGTATGTGTAAAAGCTATCATTAAATTCATTGGAGAACCTTGTAAGTGTAAAGGATAAAGATGTTAACTTCCATCAATCTGAATCCAATACACAAATGTCAGAGATTTGGAATTCTAAATAATAAGGACTTTTCAATGTGTTCCTTTCAAATGAAATTAATGCTTCTACGATGAAGGGGAGGGACTTGACATAGGCTTTAGCATCTACAGAGGTTACATTTCTCATACCAAGTGATTCCATAGAAGTTACTCCTGTGTCTTCTACAATTAATCATACTGTGCAACCCCAAAGCAGTAGCCACAAAGGTCAACACATCTTTACATGGGTCTCTGGCTATTCAGTTCTATTACTTTGATAATGTTTCACCTTGTTTAATGTATTGAAAGAGCTAACTATATATATATATATATATATATATATATATATATATATATAAAATACTGGCTTGTCTAAAAAAATATAATTATTACCTTCTTGTATCTTCGAACTTTTTTTCTCTCTGATTTTTTCTATCCAAAGGTAAGCATGTACAAATTATTTCCATTTGAAATAAAACAATATAACACAAACAAAACAAGCTGCTTAAATCTGGACTTCTGCCCAGAACTTTGGCTTTTCTAGAAATGCTATCATTAGTATGCTTTTTCACATTCAGCAACTCATATCATACTGGCTTCTTGATGAAAATAAGTCTCAATAAGTTCATGAAACTATATTCATGTTGATAAGTCCAAAAGAGTTATTTTAGAACTCATTTTACAGACATGTCAATAATATCTGGTGTAGTTTAATAACCTCCTCTCTCTCTCTCTCTCAAATCCAACTTCCTCTGGCATCTATCACACCCTAGGCTCCAGCTGGTTTCTTGTGTCATCTTTCTTAAAGCTCCCTCTCAGCCATATAGTCCACTTCTTTGACTCTGACCTCTTCCCTGGGTAACCTAGCTATAACCCCTGGAGAAACATCTGAAATTTCCATGGGATTGTCTCCCAGGCCTGCAAGTTGAACCCACACTCCTATCCCACCAAACTGGCTGGTCTCCAGCAATCCCCAAGTCACTTGGTTCTCAGTCACCTGACCTTTGGTTTAAAACTCTTGTTCCTAATAGCTCCTCTGTGAAAACAAATACCATTAAGCATGGTTGGGCCTAACCTTCTCTCCAACTCCAATAGTACACTTCTAATGTACTATGAAGCTCTCGTCTTTAATTGTATACCACCATTTTAAATTGATGGAGTCTAAAATAACTATCAGCTGCAAACTGCATCCAGTTGCTTCTTTTGATTTCCTGATTTTTTGTTATTTTCCTAATTAAATGAGAAAATTAATGACAATTCTACTCACAATGCACCCAATTGCTACGTAGTTCAGCTTAGAATTAGCCCTGAATCAGGACTCCTCATTCAATCTTCAACCCCTACAAACTATAGGCCCTCTCATAACCATGCACTGCACAATTCTTGGGGTTGAAAATAAACTCATTGAAAATAAACTCTAGTTTTGTTACAGAACCTATAAACTGTTGTTTAGTCTTAAAACAACACAAAAAAAAAAAAACCACAATTTTCACTGCTGTATTAAAAACAAAAAGCTTGATGTATTTTTAAGGTAATAGGTTTTTATATTTGCTTCTTTTCCTCTAGCTTATTATTATTCCAGGTTTTTCAACAGTCTCTTCATGCAAGCACCCCACACCCTGAAGCTTCCTGGCCAATCTATCTGTATCTCTATTGTTTCATTTCCTCCCCACCCATCTCCTGAGCAAATGCTAAGCTAATTTAAATTATTAGAACAGTGGACTCTGACAGCATGGAGACAAAACCACATGTACTAGAGTTACAGTCCATGACCAATAGCTTCTATCTTTTTTAAAGATGACCTGCAAAGCTGTGTGTTACTACAGAAAAAGAGTGCTGACAGTTGAGGCATATTTTGAATGTCTCTATGTTTTAAGGTTAAATGACACGTTTTTCAGAAGCTCATTAATCTTTTACTTGATCTTCAAAAGCATGAGGATGTGCACAAATTACATAGTTAACCTATTTTTTTAAGCTCTAAAGGAAATTTATTGAAATGTTTACTTTCTGCTCTACAAAAATACCTACTACTTGTGAATACTTCTTGGTAATTGCTTCAGATTTTAACACACCTGATTAAATATTTCAAGTAAACAAAAAGCAATGATTCATGCACAGAATGAAATAGAACTTGAAAGTGTGCGATCTATTCACATCTATATCACACACTCATACACACACACACACACACACACACACTATTGTATTTTTGTTGTTCCATTTAGCCTTTTGGCTAAGCAGTAAAATTTGTTAAAATTATATTTTCCTAAGGACTGGCAAATATTGCACTGGAAAATGTAATTCTAAATCTTCCTCCTACATTGTTATTCTGACATGGAATGGAATTCATCATGCCTGACTAAACAGAGTACAACAAAACATTATCTAAGCAAATTCAGTGTTTTGAGGAATGCAATGACTTATCTTGCCAAGTCACAGAAAGGTTTTTGATTTTCCTTTTTTTTTCCTGAAAACTCTGATTATAACACCGTGGTCATACCATGAAGTCCAATCATTATCTTTCCAGCAAAATCCTGCTTTCTATAGGCAAAACTCAGTTTTTCTGTGGGGAAAAACATGAGAATGAGATTTCATAACACTGTGGGAAGAAAGAATGCTCAGCATCACTTTTACCTTTGAAGATATTTTTCCTGGTTTTAGGATACTGGGATGTGTACGTGTGGAAAAAGAGAAAATCTGATGCAGTCTGTGGAGGATGTGGCTGTGCACTCCTCCAAGCAGGAATGGGCTGGTGTACGTGGAAAATAGCATCGCTATGAATACAAGAGGAGAACATTAAAAAGAGAAGAAGAAGAACCTAAAGGCAGATGGAGGAAGATCACGGAGGCCAGAATCTAAAAGAGTAAAGAAACAGTAAAATAAAGACTAGGTTAAAATTGGTTCAAAAGCTTCCACAGGAATTTATTAGCACTGCAAGCTCATCAAGTCTGAAATCAATACACCCTTTTCTTTTTTTATGAAATGATTCATTGCTAAAGTACAAAAAGAATACCATAAAGGCATTCAGAGTGTAGGTTCTCAATATATTGTAGTATCTGCTGTAAGTGAGAAGGAAAGGAAAGAAAACATATTTTCTTTTCCAAAAACAAATATAGAGGATGTCAGGTGACATCCTGCAGAGAAGTCACATAGATCTGGGCTGTATCTTTAGAAGACCAAGGCATTGCAAGATGCCCATGGGTTAGTCCTTCCCTAGCCTTCCAGTCTCTTCCCTCCTAAATCCTTCTCTCAGCCAACAGCAAATAAACTCTACATGGTTCTGTGAACAACATATTACTTCATAAAGCTCCTTCAGCCCTGCATGCCTTCCTCGGCTGTAAAACTAGTAACTCAACTTGTCCTTGTCTTTCATGTCCCTTTCAGTCATTGGTGTTACAGAAAGCAAACATTGCTGACCTTTCTGTGTTCTTCAACAATGATGATTATCATCCAAGCTAAGACGTATTCAATATAACAGCAGGGTCGGGCTGTGTTCTAACCACTACCTAGCATCAGCTCAATTCTTCTTCACAACAATCCTATGAAGTAAGAACTAATAATATCCTCATTTGAAAGATAAGACACTGAAGCACAAGAGGTTAAGTAACCAGGCCAGTGATAAATTGCTGGATATTAACACAGCAATAGGTGAATCCAAGTATAATGGGTCCAGAGTCTGTGCTCTAACCATTAGGCAAACTGCCTCTATGTGATTAAAACTGAAACAACCCTGATTACCATATGTACACAATGCTTTTCAATGTCTCCTTCAGCCTTTGTGTTCAGTAAAAGGCTAATATGAGATGTGTACTTCTCAATAAAGATTAAATCTAGAATATTAAATATGGAGTATAAATTAACTACCAAATACTTCTGAAAATTATTCAATTTCTTTAAAAGCATTTTCATGGAGACTTCATTTTTTACAATATAGAGCTATAACTGCAATAACCAAATCAGGTTAAAGTTTGCCATTTCTATGATAAGAAAAGTGTCTTAGCGTCTAATGAAAACCCTTGGCAATCTGAATATTATATGATACAAAATTATAGTACAATTATTTCAAAGGTCAAGAATCTTACATATTTAGTTTTAAAACTCTCCACCTGGGTGATGCAATCAGAACATTTAACTATGTATGAAAATATTTAATTATACAAAACAACTAGAAGTCTACTAATTTAATAAGCTTTAAGTAAGATGAACAGTATTTTTCCCTCTGTTGCAAAAAGAGAACTTTTGAAAAGAATATATTTCAGGGAATATGAGCACATATTTTATTTTCCAGTGCTGGTTTTTAAAAAAGGACAAGATACAGTGGATTAGTATCTTAGAATAAAGCACTATATCATATATTAACTCATGGGAAATTCTGTGAAGCCATAAAGCTGGATGCTGCTGTAAATTAAAAATTAAAAAAAAAAAAAAGGCTCAGACCCAGTTTAGGATTTGCAGGAATTCAAAATTTAGTAGGAAACAAAAACAATCACAGAGCACAGGTGTGAGTTGTTTTTAAAATTTTCACAGGAAGAGCTTTAAGAAAGCGACTGTTACTAAGACAAACCCAGCCTGAGCCACAGTGTATCACCATTAGCATCTGATGCTACAGTGGAATGGACAGTGGAATGGACAGTAAATTACCTTTTTCTGAGAAAATATTATTTCAGTGTTCACAGTTCACTATTTCCGAAAGAATTAAATGAGTCCACATGACTGAAGTAGGTAGAAGAGTTTCTAATAAATCGAGGCCACTCAAATGGATGCAGTTTAAAAAGGCCCATGGGAGTCTAAAGGAGGACCTGCCCATTTGCACTTGGACCTTAATAACCTACAGTTAAGAAACATTAAACTATCTCACTGGTCCCCAGACTCGATTATATGCCTGCTTCAGTCCTCAAATGAGCCCACCATTTAACAATGTTTCCCACATTTGATCAGCAAGGACCCTTAGTGCTCTTAATGAATCACTGTAAAATAATTAAATATTTAATTCCATCATGAGAACCAGAAAGATGTCCTGCAAATTGCTGATGTTACAAAAATCACAATCTAAAGCACCATGCAACCACAAATAACAGACAATTAAAGCGGGCTTTGGAGGCTTTCAAAATAGTATAATTTTGTGACTTGTTTTTTCATTTGTCACCATGAGAGCAGGTACAGTTGATGAAAAATATTAAAAACTGTGAAACAGAAAAATATAAAACTAAGAAAAGTTTAACCATTTTTAAAATGTTCCCACTGTTAGTACTTTTTTGAAAAATAATTTCTATCCATTTTTATTCACACAGCAAATCATGAAGAATCATACAATCTCAAAGTCAAACCTAACTTTCAACAGTCTAATCAAAACTCTAAATCTTATAGCAGGCCCAGAAAAAATGTCCCTAGGTTAGCTGATACTATCCTTTTAATTTATCATCTATTAGTTCAGTGAATTTGTTTGTTTGCCTTGTTGGATTTTTTGTGCAGGGCAGACTTCCACAACACATTACCAAAGAATAAACAACTTAGAAATTGAAAAATCAGAAGAAATAACAAAATATTAAGGCACAAACCTTAAATAGTAGCAAGTACCATGAAGACATTCACTGACAGAATATGAATTAGGACAAGGAAATTTTAATCTAGATTCAAATAGTCACAAAAGAATCCCAGAATTTTCTAAGTTCTGCAGACTAAAAGAGAAGATACAGATAGGATTTCATAGAATGTAATTAGATCTGTTCATTTCTGTTTCATACTCTTCATGCTTGCAAATGAATCTGAAATGTTATTTTGTTGCAAGAACAGATTATGAGGTGTCCCTCAATGGAGGTCTTTGTGGTTAGTCACAAGTAGGAATGGAGATGGGAGAGAAGAAGAAAAGAACAGGAGACTAAAAAATGGATAGAAAAGAGGAAGGGGAAAATTAAACTATATTTCACAAGGTAATGCTGGTTTTCCATCTTCTTCCTATGTTACTTATAAAACTGCATTCTTACATTAGAAATAAATTCAGATGTGACTAAAAGCAATGATGAAAAATTCTACATGCTACTTCAGAGTCATATGTAAATGTTGCCATGCTTTAATACTAAAATAAGTAAATACCAAATGGAAAATAAAAGTTGGGGCATTATTAGTAAATTCAAATGTATAAAACAAGTAAATTTCAATTGTATTCAATTATTTCACCCAGTCATCTAGAAGTGAAGATCTTCCAAAGAAAATTACATTGCCTCCTCAACTCCTTGGAGAGTCAGTTTAGTTAACAGCCTACCTACACTTCAGAAATGACCATGCAGCTTACATGTCAAACTCATTTTAAAACGTCAATCATGTGCCTTTCAACCTAATTAGTTTGGAAAGTAGTGTCAGTGACCTGGAACTATGCAGACCATTTATTATCATATCATTTGATCAACCTAACACTTTGCCTCAGTTGAATTTAAGACACCTGTAGCCAAAACGTAATATCCTTTCTCCTACTCATCACTGGTAACTCTCACTACAATTTCCTATTTACAACTCAATTTATCTCTTATGAATGGACATGGCCAACTACACAGAGGCATCCCACAGAAACTCCTTTATGTAAGATTCCTTGACAATTAAAATGGATAAATAAAGGGTATAAGATTCAATACATGCACACATACACACACACCTCAAAGTTTTAAATTCACAAGAACTAGTAACAGGTATAGAGAGGAAGAGTAAAGGACTCTCAGATAAGGACATGACGGGAAACAGCTGGAACCTTAACAATAGGAGGAAATTTTTTTCTTTAATATGACACAATAAAAAAGAATCTGCAGGTTGTCTGCCACCATACAGCTTTGTTTTATAAGAAGGAAAATCTTTTCTAAGGTTCACAATACTTAACTAGTCTTTTACTTTGTCAATGGCAGGATGAGGGAAAAGCAGCAATCTGGTAATAACTGGCTTCCCAGAGGTCAGAGAGCACAACCAAGGGAGGGATGGAGAGCACAGAGAGGCCGGAAGAGGGCAGCAGTGGGTGTGGGTGCAACAGAGGCAGCGCACAGCTTGGAAGAGGATGGTCCGTGAGCAACAGACATTACCTGGCAAGAACTACACAGTTCCCCTACCGTTTTCTCATTTGAACCTTGCATATTTAGGAATTGATTTGAAAGAGAAAACTACCTGCAAGTCATCTTATCTGTAGTACAGAATAACATAGTGCATTGAGGAGGGAAAAAAGGACATGAGCTCACAGACACCACTAAAATTTTATATTCATATTTTAAAATGTGGCATTGGAAAGGTATAACAGTTTTTAAAGTAGTAACCATTCACTCTGGAAGACAATAAAGCAAAAAGCAGGCTGTCAGCTTCAAAATTTTTCTTTTCTGTTTTTTGTACTTTCCTTTGGAGAGGTTATCATTTTACCAAAATTTCTGTTTGTTTGCTTGATCAAATTATTATGTGAATGTGATTTTTATATCCAGTCAAATACAATATGCGTATCTCTCACACTTACCTTCCGGTGAAGGTGAAGAGCCTGTCTTTTGGGAAAAGACAGCATTTACTCTGCTCTTCTTACTGACATCGTTATTTACAGATAAGCTGGACTGAATTTTTCTATGCATCTTTTGAGAAACAGGAGCTGAAAGTTTGTGATTATCTGCAGAGGCACGTCTGGCCCCGGGGTGGTGAATTCCATTGGCGTTACTCAGACCCTTATGGCCTCCTTTCTTTATCTTGCCTATTTCCTCTTCACCAGGTTCCTGCGCTGAAGTCTGCAGCAGAGGCAAGCGCTGAGGTTGGGCTAAAGGAAAAACAAGAAAAGTTCATCCAGTTAAAAAAAAAAGGAACTTTTTTACAACAATGAAAGTACATTCAATAACAGATTTAAAATTTCATTCCTGATACTAAAATTGAAGAGGAAAAGAAGAGAAAGAGAGAAGCTGGAAGAAAGGAAACAAAGTCATTAAAACGAAACACAGGAACAGAATTATTAATAGTCATTTTATACAAAGATATAAAAAGTAGGGCAGAAAAACTACTTTTGGTGTTTTTAAAGGAAAATTTGAAGAATAATTCAACAGTTATTCAGCAAAAGTTGATTATTTTTCTAGACTCTTTGAGACCTCTTCTGGGTGCTGTATCCTCACCAATATTATCCTAACACTTCTAATAATGATATTGGCACAGCTTTTAAAATGAACAGAATGAGGCAGGGGATTTAGCTCAGCGGCATCAGCATCTGCCCGGCAAGTGTAAGGTTCTGAGTTTGATCCCCAGTACCAAAAAGAAAAAAATAAAATAAACAGAGCAATTAATTAAAGGAGTAAAAGTTGGATAATGAAAAGGAATACAGTTTTCTTTTTTATGAATCTTGCAGAAGAAAATCTTTTCTATATTTACTCTTTATTTTTAAAATAAATAACTTAGGAAAATAAGAGAATGGTTTAATTCTGACATAACATAGCTATACAAACTAAACATCCTTTCTGGTGCTCCTATTTGGGGCGCAGACAGCCAGAGGGTGCTCACACCTTCACCCTTCTTACACAAAACAATAAGGAAAGAAAAAGAAAAAAAACAGGTCTAATTCTGGAAAGAAAAAAACAGAATGTTCCACTGTACACAGATTTAGATATTTTAGGAAAGTCTAAAAGATTATAAATTTTCAAGAATTAAGGATTTGTCAAGATTTGCAGATGATAAACAATGAAAAAAGCAATATTCCAAAAAAATCAACAAATATATAAGAAAGTTTCTTTATAAAGCAAAAGAGAGAAAGAGAGAGAGAGAGAGAGAGAGAGAGAGAGAGAGAGAGAGAGAGAAGAGTGAAACAAGAAAACAAATGCCTTTCCAAAATGGTTCTGGTAAATAGTCAAAATTAAACTAAGCAAAGATAGGCAGATATGTTTTATTGCAAAAACTTAACATTACTGAAAATCATAAAGAAGCCAAGGTAAATGGAGTGTATAAATATATTAATTATGTTGATGCATTGATTTTATTGTTTATTTCATTAACTCAATTGCCATTTTCAACTGCCTTATTTGTGGAACATGCAAAGTCAATCCAAAAATAAAGAAGGATTATCAAGGGTCACAGAGGAAATTTTAAGGTAGAAAAGGAGGGTGATGTACATATTAGATATGTAACCTTATTATAAAATGACAGTGACTAAAGCAGTGTGGCATTTGACCAGACATAGACATAACCAACGGACCAATAGACTCCCAATTGTGAACGTGTGTGCACGTACATATGCATATACCTCCTGCAAATGACCTCCAAGTTTTTAAAAGTCAACACACAAAAAGAGTAACTTCAAAGTGAAAATATGTAGGAGGCTGTTTTAATAGCATGATACTAAGAAAAACATATCAACTTGATTCTTTGAACAACAAATCATAAAACAAGCATGGGGAATTTTCATCATTTGTATTGCTGAGTATTTCTGAAAACACTAGTTTTGGTAAATTCTTGTTGAGTCCATCACAGCTAGGACATAGGCATATAAATTAAATTCTCATCAGAAAGTGTGAAAATTTCTTGTAATTTCAAAATCTTAAACTACACTTTTAGTTTAAGATTATAATCAATTATAAAATCTAAATTACATGACTATTATAAACTCTTTGACCTGGAAACTAAAAATTGTATGAAAAGCTATCCAGTAGAAAATATACTGCATGCAAGGCTTTTGCAGTTATATATGGTGTTGATTAATTTCCAAAAGGGATTGACTATTGATAAGTTAAGGACTAGATAAGGCTTGGTAATATTTCTGACAAAAAGTTATGTGAATGAATAGAACACCATTGTTTACTTCAGTTCTTGATTCATGTATCAGGAAGAAAAACAATGAATCAAATTTTCTACTAACCAGTCTGCATGTTTCAATAAAAACAAGATTCATTTTTAACAGTGTCTTTTTATACTAACTTAATTAACATTAACATCTGATTTGTAAAACTTACATATGAAGTGATCTTATAGTTTTTCAATACTATAGTGATAAAAAAGAGAATGATTGTCTAAAAAGAAATTTTCTCAGAGGCCCAAAATAATGACAATAAAATGTAGCAGTATATTTTTCTCCTAAGTTTGAATGAAAAAGAAACAAGAGAAAAAGTTATTTCTCTGTTTAGCAAATATATATATATCCTTTCTCATGACTAAAATCTACAATTAAGGCATCTAAAAATGGAGATTTATTTCCTGTGGATATGCAATAGCTTGATTCAATTTGCTGCTCTTGTAATTTCTTGTATCAGGGTGACATCCTGATGACTGTTATTGAGCCTAAAGCTAGTTATGCATATGCACTTAAAAGATCCCAAAGAAGACAGTTAAACTTAATACTTCATGGTGTTCTTTCCAAAGTACTTTTCAGTAGTCTCTCCAAATACATGCAATGTTTTAGATCAGTTTTTCTCTAAAAAGAATAGTTCAAGCAATCAGGGTGCTTGGTGAAGTCAAAACATCACTGACCAGTGTTTCGAAGATGCTTTATTGATCAAAATTGTCCAGCTGTATTCCATAGTTTAATATAAATTTAAAATTACCATTTAATAGTTAAAGATTCTCAACAAATAAAAGCAAAAGTGTGAACGACAACAGTGACCTGCTACCAAGTTCTAAAATTGACAGATCTGACCTTTTCCTAAGATCAAAATTGATTCTGAAAATTACTGGGTTTGGCTGGAGTGATAGTGCAAAATATCCTTAATGATTTATCCACATTCGAATCCTCAAAACAATATCTACTTCTGTTGAAAGAAAAATGAGAGTACATTGTTTTGGTTTCAGTGTCACCTAATTATTTTTATTGTGGTTTGTATTATGGTCAGGTAACCATGGATTATCTCTTCGTTCAATGTTTTAACATGAAAACAATTTTTAGTTGATTTTGCCAGATGTGTGAAATAAGTGAAATCAAGACTAGGTAAGTCCTAGTTATAACAGTTATCTCAAAAGAAATTAAATTTAACTGTGTTGATCAATTTTAATGGATATGATTTCAACGTTATGCTAAAATTACACTTAAAACTGTAAGTAGGCAATGTGATTTTATTTTTGAATAAACAGTAAAAATGTCTGGCTGATTAAGCCACAAGTATCTGGCACTGAACAGATTCTTTTCCTTATTGTGTAGAAGTTGTATATGGCTTTAAAAAAAAAAAGGCACGCTAATATGAGAACGACACAATGCTTCTTAAAACACAAGTGATGTCTAGGGACCCTCACTCTCTCTTTAATGATCTGCTGCTCTCATTCAGCTGTCTTTCTTTTTTCAAATCTTTACATATGTGACAGCTCTCAAAAGTAGACCATAGACCATCTGGCATTTCCAGAGGTGTAACTTGTGCAAATTCAGCTCTATTGGGAGTGCACTCCTATCTTCTGCCAGTATTAGAAAGGGACAATAGAATGTAGAACTTATGAGATGTTTTGAATTATTCATTTTTTTGCCTGTATATTCAAGAAATTTTACAAACTCTGCATTTTGTACTACATAATCACATGCGTTAAAGGTACAAAGAAACTTTTTGACACCTCTTTTCTACAGAAAGCTGGCATTTTGTTTGATATGTGAACATTCAGCATCTGTTATATCACTCTAAACAGGATGGGTGCTTCTACAAAAGACCCCATTTTAAATTTACTCTATACGAGTGAAAAAAATGTATTCTTGATATTCAGTAGCGAATGCAATACACATCAAAATTTCAAATACAAGTTATAAGACCATTCAGCATCTTCAAGCCTGGATAGCATTGGTCACCCGCTTACCATATGTGTAAAGAGTTTTTTTTTAAACATTGCTCACACAATGCAGGGTGATTGTAATTTTAATATCCATGATGAATAGTTATAAATGTCTTAAGAAATACTGTGCTTTCTAGGTTCAAATGTTTTCAATCAGGAAGGAAACCAATAGAATTAGGTCTAGCAATTTTCAATAAGAATAATAAATATGGGAGTAAATAGCATGACCTTCTTTTGATAATTTTTTAAACCAGGTGATATTGTAGCTACTAATAACTATATTTGAAATAGTCGCCGTTGGAGTAGCAATATAAAGCAGCATTCTGCTACAGCATATAATCTATTAACATGTGCAAATCACCTTCAGTAGCTGGTCTCTTCACACAAATGAGACTTAATAAAATTACAAAAGAATTTGCCACTTACTCAGTTTAAATGCTTGATGTACATATAAGAAAATCAAAACTTAATGCTTAGGATTTAAAATTAGCAGTAGCAAAACAATCAATATAGACTGGGAGGGGTGAAATGACTGTGTAAATATAATTTCTTTTTTTAAAGATAGTTGGCAAAGTTTTTCTTGCTACACATTGCTCTTCTAGTTTACAGTCACTACAGAATTAACACACACACTTATGCAGTTTACACTTACGTAAAAATATTGCATATTAAATATATGAGATTTTATATTAAACATAACATATATAAAATATGCATCTATATACAGTACAGCTTTAAAAAGATGCGAAATCATATCAGCACGACTCATAGGATAAAACTGTATAAGATTTTTATTGACATATAATGTAATACATGTTAAAGTCAAGTAAAACAAATGAGTTAATGTCTTATTTTTCCATTATCTTGATCCAAGCCTTTCTCAGTACACAGATACTGGAAGGAACTTGTATCTCAGGGCACAGAGTGCCAGTATGTGGCAGTTTCTATCACAGCCTATAAACCAGTCTGTACAGTCACACACAAGCTACCCTCAACAAAAAGACTCAAAAGATACCAAATTTCACAAGAAAGAAATGTTTGGGTGATGGTCTTCTAGTAATATAACCCATCTATTAGCAGCAGTGGAAAAGCCCCTTCCAAATTCATGATCCATGGTGGATCTTAAGAGGGTAGATAATGTGGACAAGATTGGATTATTACTGAGGTACAATGATGATATAGGGTAATTTTGTTGGAAATCATCCATTACAGGTATACTTTACTGTTTTAAGACAATTACATAAAATTCCATCAAATTTCCATCCTTAACATGGCTAGAAGGTAACAAGTAAGATGATCAATCATCTTAATTTGTTCAGGAATAAGGAGGGAGTTGTCATGAGATGGAGAAATTTTACTTTAGACCCAAGTAAATCCCAGGCAAACTGGAATGAGTTAGTCACCTTTATATGGGGACATTTATAACTGGTACAGTTTTTCTTGAAGAAGGTACTAGAACAAATTATAAGGAGAATGTGGACTTTTAGCAAGACCAACTAGGATTTGAACTCTAATTAATCTGTGTCTCCAAGTTCTCTGAGCTTGAAAAGTTACTTCATCCTCATGGACATCAGAACCACTACTTCTAAAACAGGAGATAATGACAAATCTTCATATGTTTTTCACTGTCCTTACTTTCCATCACATATTTCCCTCATTTCTTTCTGATTTACCGCTTAGCTTTTAAATTATGTATTATAATTTACTAATTCTGTGCTTTTCTATAAGGAAATCCAAAACACTTTTGTTCATAAACATATTTCAGGGGAAATGAAAACATGTTGTATTTTTCAGAAAAAATATAACTCTACAAAAATAAATTCAAAATAGCAATTAAGGAATCAAATTTGCATTTTTCCATTAAGATATGGATATTTTATTTAAGATGTCCTCATATTATAAGCCAGTGATGACACTCTACTGTAAATTTCCACCAACTGTAGTTTATCACTAATGATATGTTTTAATCCTTAAAGGAATGGCAAATTTGACCATTTATCAGCTATCACACGTAAGGGTTTCTAGTTAAATTGTTTGGATAACACAAGTATGACTCATGGATTTGAGCACAGATAACCTTCAGCTTAATTTAACAAAGATTATCTTCTATACACTTTATATTACATATTAAAATGTCTTCCCATATAATCTCATAGCAAGATGAGATTTTACTTTGGTATCTCTTTGTTTCTTAATTCAACAGTATTTTTACACTTGATTTAACTGATGACAGTCACTTTCACCTATAATTATTTATAACTGTATAATAAATATATAAACAAATAGATATCTATGTATTTATAACATCGTAGAAAACTGTCAGAGTGTTTTTGTATGAATTAAAACATGAATTCAATTAAGAAACTCACCTGATTTTCAGCACAAAATCTATATGAATAGATGTTTTAATCACTATTAGTATTGGTTTTTTAAATATATAATCATATAAAAGAGCACCTGCTAAGCCATATTCATGTATTATCCTTAAATAAGTTAGTTAATATTGTCAACAGATAATATTGCAGATACTAACCAAGTTCAGCTCCCACATATTTTAATCAATGTATACTAGAGTAAAATTACAGTGGATAGTAGGTTACACTCATTGGTGATAGTGTAAACTAAAATTCTCAAATATGTGAAACTTTAGAATTCATCAGGAGGATTTATTAGCAATGAAGGACAACAAATCATATAGGAGGTGTGTAACATTCTTAAATTTCAGTTTAACAGGCACATTGATATTTGAACAGATGCAGAACTGTCTTTTGATTTAGATCCTAAACTGAACCCTGCCTTTGGGTCCCTCTGACTGGCAAAGGCACAAGTCAAAAAGTCTGAAACTATTAACTGTGATCCAACATAAAAAGTAGAACAGGGACTGTAAAGCTAACTAAGTAATAGAAGAAGGGGATCAAGGAGAACACTCCAACCTAGCAAAAAGGTCAGTGTTAAGAGGTAGTACTTAGTTAACACAAGTGTTATTAGTTTATGGGATAAATGTTGTGTATATATTATGGGCAGATCATTAGGTCCTAACTACTCATGGATTGGTAAACTGAATTTATGGGCATAGTAATCACAACAATAAAACAAATTTTCTGAGGTGAAAGCAAACTAGCTAAAGCAGACAGCTCTTATTAAAAGATGTTTCCACTTTCAAGTAACACATCCATTACTAGCAAGCAACATGCAACATGCAAAAAATATTCTCTTATGCAAATAAAAAAGCAGATCTTTCTATATAGACAAATTTCAAAAAGGTACTTTTGCTAGAGTACTAGCCTAAAATAGAGGAAAGCCCCAAATTGTATGAGCATTTATGCAGTTGACAATAAGCACAACCATGTAACACCCTTCACAATCAGTGATCAGGGACCACTAAGTTCAGATAATCATTGGTGTTAGCGAAATGGCAACAGATCAAATATTTGTTACCATCTCAATTCAGTGCAATGATTAAAGTGCTTGAAAATGGAAGGAAATGTTAGGGAGGGGAAAGAATTGTGGAAGCCAAAAACCTCAATCTTTCTGAAGTTCCTCACTATTTCCTGCTCATGAATAGTTCAGTGAAGTCATTCATAAGGAAAAAAGTCCGGGGAAGGAGCATCAGCTCAGGTTCCCTATCACCCACACCAGCAGAGCTAGTGACAAGAAAACATTAAATCAGACTGTAAGAGGCTGAGGATTTAGCTCAGTGGCATAAGCGCCTGCCTTGCAAGCGCACCATCGTGAGTGCAATCCTGGTAACATCAACAACAACAAAAACATCAGACTATAAAGATAGGGGAATCCTTGAACTCAACTAAAGTGACAAAGTAAAGAACCACAGTCAAATGTTAGTTGACACAAGGTTTGGTGCCAGTTACCAAAAAATGCAATTGTCTATAGCCACCTCCAAAAAAGAATAGTGATACATAACCAATAGACACATTAAGGAAACTATAGTACCACAAATATCCCTGGTCTAGAAACAAAAGACTTCTAACTATTCCACATTGAGGTAATTCTCAAATCTAAGCCCTATTACCAACTAAAAGAATTGCTTGGGGTTCCCTCAGGGGAATCCTTCCCGAAGCCCTTTGGTCAAAGATGACCATGAAGGACACCAAAAAAGGGAAACCTTAGTGGAAGGTATTACAGTAAAGAAACCTGATGGGCACAGAATTCAGAACAAGTCAGCGAAGAAGCTCAACAATGAGATGCTTATGAAAGTTCCATTATATTCCATAGCATTCCTAACAAGGGTAATATTGTATATTCCTTGGTCTAGTACTGTGCCTTAGGTTTACAATATAGTCATGCGATACTTCCTTTATTTAAAATATTTAAAGCCATGAGTGACAGAATTATGAGATGCTGCATGCAAATTTGATGTAGGGCAGATTTTTAACCATAATGTGGGAGAAATAAACATCATCTTGAGATCTATGGAACACCATGTCACTAGCTCTAAATAACTGGATATAACTGTGATTTGTCTCTTATGGGGAGAGATGAAGTATGGATCTATTTGTGAGAAGAGTAACTGAATCTCACTAAGAAAAATACTATGTAAACTTTTTATGTACAGAAACAAAAAGTATTGGCTTGTATACACATACATAAATGCACGCTTGTCAGCTAAGGTGAAGACCAGAGCAGACTCCTATAGTTTGTCTATCCAGTATCACTGCTTCCTTCTGGTAGAAATATAGGTATTAATGAAAATGAGACCTATTTTATATGACCCTTTTGCAAAATTAGTGTTTTTAGTTTTATGTATTTTGTATGCACATAACACAATCCTGGGTATTGGCTGTTTTGTCTTGATATCACAGAGTTCCTTAAAGACAAGATCCAATATTCGTCAAATTGCATCAAACTTATCAGGCATACACAGGCAGACAGAGAGCCTTGTGCAATGTTCAGCACCCAGTGGATACCCAGTAAAATCAGCTGCTGCTGATGAATTATGCTAGCTTTTAAGCTGTCACTAGATCCCAGCATATAACAATCTCCCTGAATAAATCAAGCAACAGTTTGGTATTCAGTTCCATTATAAACTTCATCCTTTGCCTTTGTGAGTCTAGGGAATTGGTGTAAAAGCATAATATGAGAATGGTGGAATTGTAGCAAGGATTCAAGAAATTTTCTGTAATAACAAGGGAATTAGAGATTCAGTTACAGATATAGGATATATAGAGGAATGCACCAAAAAATACTACTTAAGCAACCTTTTCAAAAACAGCATAAGAAAAGTCAGGACCAAATTATGTATCTGAAATTTTTCCCCCTTCGATAACAAAAGCAAACTGCACTTAGGGTGCAAGTGAAACTGGTATCCCTTTGAGATTGAGGAAGTGGATATGTAAATAACCCTGCAGTAACAAGGTAGGACACCTACTTGAGGAACCTACAGTTTACTGACTGAACCTTTAAGAAGTAAATTTATGTCTGGTGGTAAATAAATCAGAAGACTAGCAAATTTTATTATTATTAATTCCCCCAGGCCCTCATAGAGCTCATAACCCTCAAAGTTCACTGGTGCGTAGGTGCTACTGGGAGAATTTCAATAAATTCCTTTAAAATGTGGGCCAAAACAAGGAAACATTTCTGCTTTATTTATAATAGCAGAGATGATGTACTCTCTGGAATAATCTGAAAAACTGGGACTTAGGCAAAAGTCTAAGACTCAAAGAATAGTAAAGTTCTAATAATCATGGCCAAACCCTGTACAGGACCCTGACAAGGGTCTTCCATTAGGAATTCAGGAATTCCATTAGGAATTAGGAATTCAGCAGCTTATCCAGCAAAACCTAACGATATTCAGGAAGATGAGATAAGGTTTTGCTCAAAGCTACAAAAATAAATGAATTTTAAATTCTGTTTTACGTGAACAATGAATTTGAGTGGTAGCACAATGGGAAAATTTCACAATACTTTCATGAATATGTAAAAATACTAACATCGTTTTCCATTATTCTCAACTCATCTACAACTGAGATTAAAATCTTGCTTCCCTTATAGAGCTATTTAAAATTTTGGAGGCTGATTTTGGGAATGTTTGTTTTAAATTCTTGATTACATCAAAGTGTCAAGCCACTAAACCTTAGTGAGAAAAAAAAATTATGCTAAAAGATAAGCATTAGCAAATGACTAGACACAGAAGAACTAACTTAATAACCTCTTTTAAAGATTCAGGTTTGAGATCATTTATAAAAATTTTTATTATAGTTTTTCCATAAAAATTTCAACAAATGTATCAAAGTAATTTAGGCTGCTAAGTGACTATGATAGATCATTATAAGTATTTTTATTATATACTATGTTGCCATGCAATATTCTAGGCATAAAGTGAAGTACAGGGAACAAATTTTCAAAGACCTTGCCCTAAATCCAGCAAATCATCAAGAAGATTATACACCATGACCAAGTGGGATTCATCCCAGGAATGCACGGATGGTTCAACATACGCAAATCAATAAATGTAATCCACCATATCAATAAAGCCAAAAATAAGAATCACATGATCATTTCTATAGATGCAGAAAAAGCCTTCGATAAGGTCCAACACTTATTCATGATAAGAACTTTACAGAAAATTGGAATAAATGGTCTTTACCTCAATATAATAAAGGCCATTTATGACAAACCAACAGCCAGCATCATACTAAATGGCCAAAAATTGAAAGCCTTTACTTTAAAATCGGGCACAAGACAAGGATGTCCTTTATCACCACTCCTATTTAATATAGTACTGGAAGTACTAGCCAGAGCAATTAGGCAAGAAAGAGAAATAAAAGGGGTAAAGATAGGAAAAGAAGAAGTTAAATTATCATTGTTGCAGATGACATGATACTCTACATAGAAAACCCCCTAAACTCCATTGAAAGACTCTTACGGACAATAAATACATTCAGTAATGTGGCTGGATACAAAATCAATACTCAGAAATCAATAGCATTCCTATACACGAACAACAAAATTACAGAGAGGGAAATAAGAGAAACTGGACTATTCACATTAGCAAGCAAAAAAATGAAATATTTAGGAATTACTCTTACGAAAGAAGTGAAAGACTTATACAGTGAAAATTATAATACACTGAAAAAGGAAATTGAAGATGATCTCAGAAAATGGAAAGACATCCCTTGCTCATGGATAGGAAGAACAAACATTGTGAAAATGCCCATTCTCCCAAAACTGTTATACAGATTCAATGCAATTCCAATAGAAATACCATCAACATACCTTATAGATCTAGAGAAATCACTCCTAAATTTCATCTGGAACCAGAAGAGACCTAGAATCGCAAAGGCAATTCTAAGCAGCAAAGACAAAGCAGGAGGCATCACAATCCCTGACCTGAAGTTATACTACAAAGCAACAGTAGTAAAATCAACATGGTATTGGAATCAAAACAGAGCCGAAGATCAGTGGAATAGATTAGAAGATACAACCACAACTACAAACACACTCAACCACCTTATCTTTGATAAAGGAGCCAAGCAGGTTCACTGGAAGAATGACAGTCTCTTTAATAAATGGTGCTGGAAAAACTGGCTCTCCATTTGCCGAAAACTAAAGCTAGACCCATGTCTATCACCATGTACTAAATTAAAATCTAAATGGGTCAAAGATCTGAATATTAAAACAGAAACACTAAATCTATTGGAAGACAAATTAGGTAGAAACCTTGGAGACATAGGAGTAGGTAAAGAATTCATGAACAGGACTCAAACCGCACGGGAAATACTTCCCAGAATCAATAACTGGGACCACTTCTTATTAAAAAGTTTCTGCATGTCAAAAGAAATCTCCAGCATAGTAAAAAGAAAACCCACAAATTGGGAAAAGATTTTAGTGAACTCTTTCTCAGACAAGGGCCTCTTGTCTAAAACATATAAAGAATTAAAGAAACTCAGACCTCCAAAATTCAAAGATCCAATCCAAAAATGGGCATCTGAGATGAATACGCAATTCTCAGATGAAGAAATGCAAATGGCAAATAAATACATGAAAAAATGCTCATCATCATTGGTCATTAGAGAAATGCAAATTAAAACCACACTGAGATACCATCTCACTCCTGAAAGAATGGCCAGGATCAAGAAAACCAACAACAACAAATGCTGGAGAGGCTGTGGGGAAAAAGGAACTCTCCTGCACTGCTGGTGGGAGTGTAGACTGGTGCAGCCTTTGTGGAGATCTGTCTGGAGATTTCTCAAAAAGTTGGGACTGGAAATCCCATTTATTCCAGCTATTCCACTTCTAGGCATATTCCCAGAAGAACTGAAAGCATCATACCACAGTGATTTATGTGCACCTATGTTTATAGCAGCACAATTTGTAATCGCCAGATCTTGGAAACAACCCAAGTGTCCATCAACTGAGGAATGGATAAAAAAGTTGTGGTATTTCTATACAATGGAGTATTATTCAGCTATAAAGAAGGACCACATTGAGATATTTATCAATAAATGGGCGCAGCTTGAGACCATACTCATAAGTGAAATAAATCAATCTTGCATGTGTGAATACTGAATAGTTTCCCTAATGTAAGTAATGATTCAAATATATAAAAATATGTGGTAATCATGATTCCCCATTATGTGGCCTTGAAGCCTTATAAAGGTTTCACTCATTAATTAGAAAGGCTTTATTCTGGGCTTCTTGATATGGAAATATTTGAAGCTAGAGTATATGAAGTTTTATCCAAATATTTCAAGGAAAAAGACAGACACTATGGTAACTACTATTAAGTCGGGTTATATGGTGGTGAAGTACTAGGTTGCTGAAACAGTCATGCTTTGTCCTCTATTGTTATATTGTTATGTCCTGTTTTATCTCAATCTCCCCCTTATTCTTTTAAAAAAAATTATTTAGTCATTTCTTATGTTTGTCTTAAAGAAAAAATTTAAAAAATTAGGATATATAATAGTAACTCTTTTTGATTTCCTATTAATTTGTTTTGAAGTCCTGTAATACTCCCATGATCTTGTTTTGACTGATTAGACTCTTTTCCATTCTATATGATAGTATCAAGTTTGAAGACATAGGCAACTACTTTGAAGGCAAGATTCACTAAGATACCCATTCTGGTTTGACTATTGTCTTCTTTGGAAGTCCTGTAATGTTTACAATGCCTAAGTTTTATTGGTCTTGTTCTCTACTGTTTTGTCCAACTTTATAATATCTAATAAGATAGACAATTCTTTTTAAGGAAACAAGGGACAACGTTGATAACCATTGTTGATAAACTTGTACTCTGTTCTACACCATGTGCTATGTCTATCCTTGGTCTTGACTGACAGCTTTGTTTTACCATATTTGACTGTATTCTCTCCCCCCCCAAAAAGTAATAAGCACTAAGGAGTAATAAAATCCAAAATGTGTAAATTTTGTTGTAAAAAAGAGAGGGAAAAAAAAGAAAAAAGAAAAAGAGCTCTAACAGATATAACAGCAAGTGTGTTTAGGGGTGTTAAATAGCTGACTATATCAATGTTTTTGGATCATTGAACACAGCTGTTTGCAGTCTCCCTGTTTGAATGTCCACCTTGTATTCTTTGATACTGTGATTTGAGCAACTATTTTCAAGATGATAATATGTAATCTACTAACAGGTGATTTCTTACTGTTATGTTTTTTTTTTTTTTTTTTTTTGTAGTTCTGTATTACGTGTACCCTTACACCGCTTTGTTTTGTTTTGTGTTTTTCTCTTTTTCCTCTTAAATTAAAAAAAAAAAAAAAAAAAAAAAAAAAAAGACCTTGCCCTAAAAAGCTTAGGAGTAGTTATCATCGAATAAATAAGAAATCTTGAAGTAGATCAGCTTTAATGTTACTAATTTCAGCTTAAAATTATTAAAGACTTGTCTAGAAGGTAGGGAAATAACTTGACTTGGTTTGGTTTGATTTGAGACAAGGTCTTACTAATGCAGTACAAGCTGGCTTTGAACTCACTTACGTAGCCTACACTGGCCTCAAGCTCACAGCAATCCTCCTGCCTTTGCCTCCTGTGTGCTGGGTTTACAGGTGTGCTACCATGCCCAGCTGGAGAAAACCTCTGTTAAATAACCTCACTAAGTTAGTTGATTTTCCCTCCTCAAACAACCGCGGACTCTCCCAAATACAAACAAACCAAAGGTAATGACATACTCGGAATTTCATCAAACCAAGACCTGTGTCACTCACAAAGCATTTCTTACCCTTGGAAATTTATTTGAAAATGTAGACACAAATTCTAATCTTTATCTTTGACATGTTCAAGAACAGATTTTGCTACAATCAATAAATAATATATCCTAATAAAACTGAACTCATTTTACAACTGCTGAAAAAGTTGCTTTCATTGATGAAATTTTTCGAATTTTGAATTTAATCTTTATTTTCAATGAATTAGTGACAGCTGGTGAATGGGTAAAAACACTAAAGGAACTTTACATCTACAGACTGTGGTTTTAAAATTCTCTTTCAATACAGCATCCAATATACTTGTAGAAGTGTTATCCAAAGGAGCATTGAGCAGACATGCTGTATGAGGCAGCTTTCCCATTCCTGAGACAAAATACTTGACACTTGCAATTTAAAAGAGGAAGGATTTATTTCTGCTTACAGTTTCAGAGGTCTCAATTCATGTTCTTCTTGCTCCAAAGCACAAACATGATGGAGTGGAAAGCCGGAACTCAAGCAGAGCATGAGTTAATAACCAGGTAGCCAGAGATATTTGGAATATGTACCCTCAGCACCCTCCTTCCTCCAGCCAAGACCCACCTCCTAATAGCACATTCAGCACATTCGACTGGTCAAGTGATCTTTTAGGTTAGGGTCATCATGCTCTAGGCACTTTCAAAAATACCCAACTCTGAACACACAAGTTTTTTGGGGTGTGGGTGGGTAGATACTTTTTCCAAATTATGACAGATGTATTTTGTGTGTGTGTGTATGTGACATATTTAATGAAAATACTCTTCCAAAGGAAACGAAAACAAAACACAATAAAGAAACAATGTCAGGAAACAAGGCAAATGATAGGGGAAAATGAAACAATAAAGTAGGGAAAGACAACAGAAGGGAAGGAGAAGAGGAAGCGGGCAAGAGGAGAGGAAGCAGGGAGAGAACAACATGAAAGATAATCTCAGATGACAAACCTGGTCCTTCCCTGTCCATCCAAAATACTTGCCACCTGCTGACTCAGTAAGCCCTGCTGTGTACGCCCTGTTCACAACATCCCTGCCATAGCTCAGTGTGCCTTCCCATCCCTCCAGCTTCCTCGCGGACATCAGTTGGCCGGCATCTTTTATCTATGTTAGCAGGGACTCTTCTTCAGAGCTCACAGCCTCAGGATTTTCTATTCTAGCCCTTCTGCTACATCACTACCAAGCTTCCTTACATAGTAAATTTTGAGGGTAAAAGCATAACATTATCAAACCTTTCATAGTATTGCCTGTCTTGCATCCCATAATTTTCTCTTATTATTTCATGTTTTAATGCTACTGAATTTACTGCATTCTCAAGCACATCATCATTATTCATGCTCCTGTGCCTTGCTCCTCTCCCTGGCATGCTCTCCATTACTATTTGACCTCAAAACCTAAGTCAGATTTCATCTGCTCTCCTTCTTTGTTAAAAGGTTCCACTGGGAATTTTAAAGTTCCCTGCTTTCTATTCTAAGGCCAAAATTTGTTAAAAGTTTGACTTCTCCATCAAATTGTATTTATTCGTTCATGTAGTCAGACAACAAGTGTCCATTAAATGTAGTGACACAAGTGCCTCATAATATAGCATTATCCTGAATATCTGCCCTAGTAACTAGAACAGTGGCCACTTTGAAAAAAATAACACAGATGGAAGTATAGCAGGAAACAGTAACATTCTGCTGCTGCTCACAATTTCAATGGTTCAGAATTTTAATAAGTATATCGTGATTTCTTCGAAAAGCAAATAAGGAAAATACAAGCACAAGTCCTTTTTCCTCCACTTCCCTGATGTAACCTGGTTTCTTCTACTATCCCTTAATGATTTTTAGAATCCATCATAATTATCTCAGAACCCCACAACCATTACATACATATTCATAGTACTATTATTTCTCATTCAAATGAATTGGAAAAATGAAAACATCAAATTTATTCATCATGAACTTCACATTGAGTTCATCAATAGTAGAAGTATATTGCTGTATTTCAACAGTAGCCAAAAATTAACTGGAGCTAATAAAAAATTGAAAAAATTAGCATTTGAAGCTAATCGTGGATGAAGGACCCATTATAACCCAACAGTGATTTCTTTTCTTAAGCATTTCTGTCAAATATTTCACTGAACATCTACCATAAACCAGACACAATGCCAAGACTAGCTAACTTGAGGTTAACAAAAGGCTCAACATATAAATAAATAAATAACATACAGTTTAAAATTTTGACAACTAACACAAAGGAAAAATATTACTGGCAGATAAAACAACAAAGAAAAATATTTTAATTTGGATAGCACAAAGGGTATTCCAACTGAGACCCGACGAGGAACAGGTCTCCTGAAGCGGAAGAGTAGAGATCTCATGCCAGACTAATACCACAGCAGGAACAGGCCCAGCACATTTGGCACCCCAAGGGAGGTCAGTGTGGGTAGGACACTGCCCTGCACACTGTCCACTGAGCTGAGTATGGCGTAATTCAAATCATAAACATTAACAGACATACTAGAAAAACTGCAGAATGTGATTCCATAAACCTTCCTGGCAATATTCTTCCAGATCTTATGTGTTTTTTCCACATACACCATTACCATAAAAAATCACGTATAGGACCACTCTCAGTAGAACTTCTACTTCTCAGCCAGAAGTTGGCTGAAATACTTACTTTGATTTCATTCAAAACACTCCCAACGAAAGGGTCCTTGGGAAGTTACATCAAGCAGTCATCAACTGCATATAAATGTAAATTACAGCTACAATTTGGAATATCAGGAAACATTCACAGAAATTTTATACTTTTAAGTACTTTCCAAGAAAGGATGAGTTACATCCATTTCTCTGAAAAAAAAAATCCATTTAAACTGAAATTTTGTGAACATTTGTGTACAGTGATTTCTGTCATAAAGTCAAACTGAGGGAAGAACAGTTATTTTGTCAGAAAATTGAATGTTTATCCATCTAGGACCTTAAAAATTTCTATTAGTTTAAGCAATTATTTTCTATTAATGTAGACTTTCAAATTCCATACTGTGGTGGACAAATTAAAAGCAGTTACTATCTAGTCTCACTGTTAACCAAAGATTATTTTCAAGAATTTTAGCCTGTGGGCTGGGGATTTAGCAAGCAGGCAGTCGTGAGTTCGATCCCTGGTACCAATAAAAACGAAAAAGACAAAAAAGAATTTTAGCCTGGTTCTGTCACTAATTACCTGGGTACCCCTGAATAAATTCTTTACCTCTTTCCGTCTCAGTTTATTAACTGAGAAACACAGAGGTAGAATACAGTGATCTCTAACGTATCTTTCCAACTTTAACACTATAATATTACAGGTCTGTGGGTTCAGAGTCAATACATATATAAATAATGTATACAAGCATATGTCATAATATCAAGAAAACAACCTGGAAAGAATTAATATAAGGACTCACTCCACTAAGACCTTATATTTTATGTCATCTAAATAATATACACTAATATAATTATTAAAATCTTTCTATCACACAGATGAATATGATCCCATATGTATTACTTAATCCCATAACTGGTTATTCTTGTATCTGTACATAATTAACATCCACCTGCAGACTTAGACACTTGACAAAATATTTCCATGTAAATTTTCATGTCTGACCCTTCGCTAACTATAAAAGGTGAAACATACTGCAAGTATATTTCAAGGATGTAGAAATTGAAGCTGAAAGACAATATCCCTTGACAAATGTTCCCTCACAAACAAGTATTCAGGATTAGTACAAACCACCTCATACTTTCCAAGTATGCAGAGCCCTTTACTAAGTATCGGTGTTGTGTGCTGGCTGGTGTTGTCACACTTGTAAAAGAATAGAGATAATTCAATCAAATTCTGGGCCATTATTTCATGTTCGCTTTTCCTCTAGATGCCTTGTAGTGAGTATTATTTTGTCTGTTTTGAATATGGATATCAAGCTGATTGGTGTACAACATGTGTACCTCTCTTACCAAAAGAAAAGCACCTCGCTGTTTGAGTCTATCACCAGCGACACCTCCAGTCTCCCAAAGTCTCCTCAGAGTATGTGAGGCTTCAGAAGTGAGTTCTCAGGTACACTAAAAGTGACAGCAACAGGCCTGGATAGCTGGAAACTCTTTTTAGTTGAAACCGTCGTTAGAAAGATTTATAAAATCAAGTCCCCTGAACAAAGAAGCTTCTTTGTGAAATGTTACATAGGATTGAGTTTTAAAGTTGTGTGCCAAAGGAATCCCACAGGAGTATGTTTAGGATGGAGAGGTGCAAGCCTGTCTTCCAAAGAGACCATTCACAAGTATTTCACATTTATATTAATAATACTGCACCTTCAATCAAGAGGGAGAAGAATAAAATTATTCCCAAATGATTTAAAATTGTCTTCACCCTCTGAGAAATGCTATTCTAGGTTTATAAACTACTCATTTTTTTCCATTCACTGTAATTTAGTGCTTCACACTCTAAAATGGACACTAAAATCTGTCATTATTACTGACCAGGCTGTAATCATACATACTCGGTCAAGCCAACACTGTAGACTCTAACTCTGGGAATGCAGTTAACCAATTTTGTTTTTTTGTCCCACAGAGTACTGGTTAGACTTGTTTATTTGCTTTTAGTTAAAAAAAAAAAAATAACTGCAGAAAATGAACACTCCCATGGCTGTTTTGTGTTTGCACATTACACTGTACCTTTTAAATATTTCTGCTTACTCTAGATGTCATCAGAAAAGTAAACTAAATTGCAGATTTCATCCCAGGGAGTGTTACTGCAAACCCCTCATTTTCTTTCATCTTAATGAGCACAAGGAATGGAATGTGAACCTCAAGCACATCAAAACAAGCAAACCTGAGTGAGATGACCGTGGATCCTCAGTTAAGCAATGGGATCTATCTTTCAGGAAGGCGATTTTGAACACAATTCAGACAACAACAAGTCTACACCACTGTCAGAGAAAAGACTTCTAAGAGTTGTGCAAAAGATTAAAAGGCACCATGTTTTTTTCTTGTGTCTTAAGAAAAATCAGAAATAGACAGCAAAGTCTTGTGTATGATCTTATATATCCTGTATTATAGCCTATTTCATACCCACAGTAAAACTGAAATCTTTAAAGGAACTGCCTTCAAGTCTAGAATATTTATTCTGGTTAACAAAGCAGTGTCCTCCATAAATGTCATTTCTTCACTTTTGTGTAATAAAATCAACCTTTAATAAGTTCTACTCCTCTCTTTCCTTTCAATATATTTGTTTTGCAATCCTAAATTTCCTTACTCTGTGAGTGCCGATTTATCTGCTGTACTATGTCCATTGTTCAGTGCTTTACAAAAGAATAACTTGTGATAATTAAATGACCAAAATCTATTTAATGCTTAAATATTGTAATACAGATTATTCATATGCAATCAAGTTATTATTATTGGTTTATTAGCTGCAAACAATAGTGTCAGAAATATTGAAGTAAGTTTTCCCAGCAGGCCTATAGATATTTGCTATTATAATCTTTGTTTTAACAACTCCTAAATGAGAAAACTACAAATTTTTATATAGTAGGAATACTTTAAAACTGCCTGCAATAAATCTTCTTAGTCTTATGTTATATTTCCATACCATTGAAAGAAATAGCTGATACTGCACATAGTTTTGAAATACACTGTTCTCTAAAGTATATGCTTCATCAGCAACTTACTTCAACATCCACATCTCCCTCTCAAAGGGAATTGAAACTAATTATGTACTGTCCCAAATGCTCAGATACTACTGATACCATATGAATTCATATATTATTCAAAAAGCTGATTTTTAACTTATTAATATGACTCTTAGGTAAACTGTATCTCTATTATAAAAGACTTTGCTTTACTCCATGAGCTAACTCTAGCTGTAACAGTTATTGAGATATTCTTTCCAATATAACTACAAACACTTGATTAAGAGGCTGCTTAATCAAGAAATTTTTAAATGAAAGAGAAAGCTTATTCTATGCAAGACAAAATATCAAAAGAAGATGAAGGAAACATGTATGTATAATTCTTCAAGAAATATTCCAAATAAGAGTTTTTATCCTTAAAATTTTTATTGGTATATAATATAAGCTATAATTTAGGCTGCTAGATTCATCAAGACTGCTAAGATACCTTTTAAATATTTCTGCTTACTCTAGATGTCATCAGAAAAGTAAACTAAATTGCAGATTTCATCGCAGAGGTTTGCAGTAATCATATAATTCTTTATGGCTACGTCTAAAAGATCTGAAGTCACTCACTGTGCCATTTAACCAAGTTTCATGGCCAAGTTAAATTTTTCTTTTCCAATATGAAATTTAGATTAACATGTTGCACAGTGAAATTAAAACTAAGTAATACGTCTGAGAAAGGTTAATGTTTCTAGAGAAAACAGGTTTCCCAAAAGGCTAAGGACTGCAACAAGCAGCAGACCGGCAGGCTATCTGAAACAGGCAACCACACCTATCAGTTCCTATGGATCATCCGTCATAGTATAAGAAGCCACCGACTCCAAAAAAGGAAAGAAAATAGACCTTCAAATATTCAAAATAGTAACTAATATTCAGATAACTCTACATACTTATCTTGTCTAGAGTAGTATGTTCAATTAAAAACCTTACAGGTTCTCTACCTGTCGGGGCTGGGGATTTAGCTCAGTGGCATAAGCACCTGCCTTGCAAGCAGGCGGTCATGAGTTCAATCCCTGGTACCGATAAAAATGAAAAAGACAAAAAAAAAAAATTACAAAAAAAAAAAAAAACCTTACAGGTTCTCTACCTGTTGTGCACATTGGAATTTCTTGGAGATTTTATAGATACCTAAGCTCTTTTCCCAAATGATTCACACATTAATTGGTTTGGAACAGGTCCTGGATACCAGTATGTATTTTAAGTAGCATGTGAAGTAAAGAACCACTGCTTGTCACAAAGAGATACGATTATTGTCTCACCCTGTATCTTTAGCTTAGGTTATTCCAATTTCTTCTTGCTACAAGTGGAAAATGCCTATATACCACAAGAGGAAGAGAATATGCTTAAATTCTTTACCTATCCTTGGAATGAGGCCAAATTAGTAAGTAGACTTACTAATGAGGCCAATCAGTAAGTAGTTCTGAAAATCACAGAAGTCTTTTCTCTGTATGTCAAGTTTTTTCTAAATTCAGGAATTATCTTGAATTTATCATAACAGAGATGAAATTCTCAAGAAATACAACATATTGCATTTTTTTCAACTTTTTCTGGCCCAATAGCGAGGTAGAATACAGTCTTGTTAGTAATAGTGGTAAAGCATAGAAGTAATTTTCAGCTAGGGAAGCAGACTAGAATTTGAAGCTGGGAAAAACTATCTTCTCTCCTTAGTAAACTTAACACAATCTGTAGAGGACCTTAAATGTCCCAAAATACCTAGTCCTTCCTCTGACAACCCAAACTCTCATTTACAAATAAATTGAAAGTACACAAGCTATCTGCTGAAAGTCAAGACTTTAGCTATTTAGATACAGCTATAGGCCAGCTACTTGGCTTTTCTGAACTCAACCTTCTCTATAGATGATAATGCCAACCTTACATGTTCCATAGAGTTGTTGATAATTATATCATCACTAAGAAAAATCAAGTTATTAAACACATAATGTTGTAACAGTAATATCTTTAATATTATAAACAAAAATATTCTTTAATATGCATGGACTTAAGACACAGTCTTCCCTTCTAAAGAGATGTAAAGAAAGTCAAGCCATATTGTAAGAGAAATTACCACAGCTTAGCTCATTTAAAGTTGTTTTCTACAGAAGAACCAAATGTCCTTAAAAGGTAAAGATTTTCATTTATTTAAAAATTAAGACAGAAGAAGTATTGGGAGCAAACACTGTCCCTGGCCCAGGACTAAACAGCGCGAGGGCCACAAAGCTTAATAAGAAACCAACCCTCCCTGTGAGGTGCCCTCAGTCTAGTAATACAAAAGAGGGACTGAAATTCTGTGGATAAACGATGTCCTCAGAGTCACTGCTTCTTAACTAAAGTTATGGGGAAGCAACATAAGCGAAGCTGGGTGAAGGAAAATGCTAAACATATATAGCGAAGCACAAGAAGCATATTTTGGCTATGAAAAAAGTTCATAAAAGGAAAAAGCAAGTTATTTTTTATTCCTAGACTCAATCATCCAAAATCATTCCCCGAAAGTTTATTACGGGCCTGGAGTTACACTAATTTCTGGGAACGCAACTTCGAGCCATGGACATTAGACACATAATTGCACAAAATAAATTACAACGTGTGGAAACAGCTAAAAATGAAAGGAAGTGTGTGAAATAGGAAACTCATTTTAGGTGAGTTCTCTGAAGGGATAGGAACTGACCTGCCAAAAGGAAGACCTGGATGAAAAGCCCTGAGGCAAAAAGAAAACCAAAGGGATCTAAGAAGTGGAAAGGAAGCCAGTGAATCTACAGAGGACCAAAGTCTAGGAGAGTGCAGAGAGGGAGGGAATTACAAGCAGGAAACAAGTTCTGTCAAGTTACAGAAAATAAAAGGGCTGAGAAGAAGCTACCAAACTAATTGAGAAGTGCGACTTATCAATAAAAGAACATTTTGGTAGTAACTATTCCTTCCAGGATACAACCAAAAAGAGTTAAAGCAACAGCCATCTAGAGCAAAAATTGGTCTGAATACCAGGAAATGGTGCTTAGCTGAAACCTCAAATGTCTCAGTGAAATAGTACTAAAATGTAATCCGAGTCCTTAGAGAACAGCCTGTGTCATAAAATTAAAAGACAACTATGGAACAGAAATGAAAATCAACTGAGAATTCAGACACAGAGGCATATCAATTGGAATTAAGAGAGCATAGATTTATAGATTTGCTAATCCTTCCATGATATAACATTCTTCATGCGTGACTCAGCTCCAGTATTCTGATATGAAAAGACTGAGAACCTGATCCAGTGCTGTAGTGACAAATATGGTATAAAATCATGGAACTTAACAAGACAACGAGAGATCTTTTGAAAGATCCAGCTGACCAACAAAGATATCAGGTAAAGTTAAAAAAGAGATGAGAGACTGTGGAGAAAAAGAACACAGTCAACAGATATGGAGTAATTTTTAAAATAAAGCACAGGGAGAAAACAAAGTAAATTTGCGATTTCAAAAATCTTAGATGGAAAAGATTTTGGTAAAATGATGTGCAAGGTGATATAAAGCCCCTGGTGTCTCAATATTTAGAAGGCAGCTGATGTGAAACAGTTCATTAGTATTAAATAAATGAATGATTGATGTTGTTTCAAACAAATTAAAAGAAGTACTGTGTCAGGCAAACAAGTCCAGACCCACAAGGTCAAATAAGGTATTACTTATGGACTGCATAAATTAAACCAAAAGTAGAGTAGTAGGCATAGTAAACAGTCCCGGTGATCACACTCAACAACTGACTAAGCAGCTACCATCTGATTTTCACTGCAATTTGGGAATCCTTCGCATCAAATGTCCAGAGACCAGATGGCTAACAAGGCCCAAGTGTAAATCAGTGAGATAAGACTTGTGGTCTGAATTTCTTCAAACTGCTCTATCCAAACAAAATTTGTTCAAAATATGTGTGTATAGTACAAGTCAGTATTGTTCAAACCCTCTTTGAAAGGCACATTTTTATGATTACACATTTTTATTTCATTGGAGCCCAATCATTGAAATTAATATACAATGGATCTTATTTAAAAAATTAAAAATCTAAAGTTTGTATGTTTAAGTTAAAATATTGAATGTTTTATTCTATTTTTTGAAATTTAGATTCAGATCAAACAATGGACCACTTAATTTAGTTGAAATATTGAAAACATAAATATGTAAAAATATAAATTTAATTTTATGTTTCTAATGTTGAGTATCTGTATACAGAATTATTTGTATTGATAAGACTTTTAAAATTCTGCTGTAGATGAGAATTTTATGAGAGCCCTCACTGTCTGGCAATCACAGGCTAAAGATAATTGCTCACAATCATACCATTACATGGGTGTGTTATTGTCATTTACCTTTGCTATGACAGCATCTTCGTAATGCTGAAGGAATGCTGTGAGAATAACCTACAAAAACAAGTCTCTACATGAATGAGATGTTCATGTTCTTTTCATAAAGGAAAAAAATAATGGGCAGTATCCAAAGATGAGATGTATGACATTATTATGATCGCACTGGTATGAATCAATTATTCATGATCATTTGAGATGGTGGGAATCTTTATTTCCCCCTTAAATTTTCCAATCCAAGTTCTCACAAGTTCTCAAGGGCCATGGAAAATGTATTTAACCAAATAATGTTCCAAAGCAGAACAAATTTCTCCACCCACTCTCTCTCCCATGTTTCACTTAATGTAATTTTCACCCTCTAATACAGTGCTCCCATCTGAGTGTTGTAACAGAGATCTCCCTTGACTTCTGTGTTATCTTGCTATTGAACTCATGGAGCCTGGGGAGAATTCAACAAAAATTTACCAATAGTTCTCAACAGACTAGCTGAAAGAAACATGGGGAAAGTGATAACACTGAGTCTCAGCTGTGCTAAAATAAAGAGGAAATAGAACACCTGAAAACGGTAGAGGATGATCCCCATCAGTCTTTTTCATTGAGATATCCCCTGGCCCTGGGTACTGAGCTTAGCAGGAAGCAGGTTCTTTTTCCACAGACTGTGGCTAATGGACAGCTGAGAATCACTGTCTTAGAGAATCCGTCAACAGGAGTTGCTCCTATATGAGCTCTTCCTTCATAGGACCAACAGGTAAATGATTTGTGCAAGCCCAGTAAGTTTCTGAATTTCAAGATCTTACTGAAAAAAAAAATATAAAATAGTATATAGTATTTAGTAATCCAGTAAAATTGTATCCCTCCCGCCAAGCCTCCAGAGAGGCCTAACTTCACTGACATGAAAGCTGTGTAGACACAATACTTGGACTCTGCTAGGAAAGTCTCACTGCTAAGCTGCTGTACTCATGGAATTCATGATGACTTTTTGCATGAGAGTGCTTCTGTTCGTATTTTACACTGCCTCTCATCTCTCAAATTATGGACCACATTCTGAGTTTTGCAAAAACTGATGCAAGATGAGTTTCCCGGCCTCTATATGTAACCTGAGTGTGTGCTACAGGTTATCAAGCTCTAACCTGTCTTTGGGAAGTTGAGCCCTCACCGTAATGGTTTTTGCCACCAGCAGGACTTTTGTTTTAAAATATTATTACTTTTAATGTAAGGAAATAACTTGCCTCAGAGTAAATCAACACTGTAGAAGAGAACACAGACAATATTACATGTAAGTCAACTTTGTCCATTTTTCCTCATGTAATTTCCTGTAACTCCAGGGAGGAAACCATGTAAAGAGGTGGATGTAAGAGGTTGCAGTAAACAAGAATTAGACATTTATAATTTTATTTGTACACACACATGAAAGAAAGTTACAAACATACTGACATATCCTTTGTTTTCAGTTGCAATTTTGTGTTTTAACTGGATGAGATGAAAAAGACCACTTAGAGTCTTAAAACTATTAAGATCAGCATTTCCAAATAATCTACACGATATTTCATTCATTTCAACAAGCAACTATTCCATTCATCCACAGACTTCAGAACAAAGTAACAAACAGCCTGAGATAACCAACCAGCCACTTTACCCTACCAATAAGTTTCAATGAGCAACTTGGGAGACACTTAAGAAACATAAATATGTTGTTTTCCCCCTTACTGAGCATATTGATTAGAAAAAGACATCTGAATCTCTGCCTTCCCACTGTCTGATATGGCAACTTTCATAAGCCTTTAAAACCTCTTCTAGATCTAGCATTGTAGGTTTGGGAAAAATTAACCCAAGCATATGTCCTCATGACCTCAGCTGGCCTTGAGCTCACCTGAGATTGTCCCATGTCAGAAATCTTAAATCCATAACTTCTGTTATTATATAGAATTCCATCTTCTCTTTCTACATATTGTAGTCAATCACTATACCTAATTCTACTTTTGTTTCTTAAACTACAAAATTATGTTACAGCTAAAGGCCAGGATACGAATCTTTCTTCAGGTTCTGTAAAAGTATATGGACTGCTAATGCCTTTCTTTTGTCTTATTTGCAAGGACTTCTTTTATATCCACTGCCTATCACGTCAAATTTTCTTTGGACAATGTCCTTAAATCTTTCCCCCACTGTCCTTTCATCATAAGTCCATTTCTCCAAACTAAAACTGTGAGCTCATTTTCATCATGTAACATTCTTCTTCCACATATACTTCACTGATTGCAATCCTACCTGCCACTGCCACAGTCCAAAACACCCTCCCTTGTCAGCCAGATTAACAGTCTTCCAATTGGTCACTCCTTGCCTTCAGTCTTTCCTATTCTTATTTATTTTCCAAACGGTTTCAAGAGCAATCCTTCAAAACTATAGCCAAACTAAAATATAAATCTCATAGGTCCCTACTTCCTTTGATCTCCTCTACCTTACTTAACTCTTCTACAGAGCCTTTCCTTCTCATCTCTTTCCACACCTCATCAAGCATTTTATAGCCCAATTTACATAAAATTGCTTCCAATGTCCTCCAGCTGGCAACATCCTACCTCTCTTAACTCTAAAACTATAGATGGGCTGTGTTTTGGGCTAGAAATACCCTGACCTCATCTTCTTCCATCCTCTGCTTCAATAATTTAGCTCATTTAGGTGCTGTCATGCACAGGGTTTCCTCTGGAAGGCTCTGGCTGAGGCCCTCTCTATTGTGCAGATTTGTGCTTCTCTTAGGTGAATATGGGGTAGGTGCTACTTTCCCTGGAGCACTAATTGCAAATAAACTGCCTGTTTCTCTTCTAAGACTGCACATTCTGAATGCAGAGAACACAATTGTATTGTTCATCATTGTATCCTCAACATAGCACAGTGTCAATGTGGGGACCCAAACTCAATGTAATTGATGTTTATTTAGTTTCCCAAGTCACATTTTAACTCCTAATCCCCAAAATTCACAGAAGACAATTTGTGTGTACAGAATGTTCAAATCCAGGAAGTTTGAGGTTTGAGAACTAAAATTATCTAGACCACAGCATTTGTGGTCTTGGTCATTAAATGTTATTTATTTCTTCAGTGGTAAGCATTTTTGAGATGATTTCCAAGCTAATTCCCAGGCCCCAGCTACTTGCTAGAAGAACTCTCAATAGGAGGGAAATAAACCCAGTTCCTTGGATGAGTCCTCATCCTCCACCTGCCCCTCAATACTATCTCAATTCTTCCTGTAACGATCGAAAGAGTATAGGACGATCAGAAAGAAATTGAAAATTTTGACCAAATAAAAAGTAGGATACAGACATAATGTCCAATATCAAGGTATTTTATAAAAATAAGGCTAAAGTAATAAATTAGGAAAACAAAATTAATAGTAGTAAGAATAACAATAACTATATATTATTTTAGAGCACACAGTACACTTTAAAATACATTTATACAATCGTCACCAAAACAAATCTGATCACTTATGCAGGAATTATAGAAAGGATTTGTAAAAAGGCAAGAAAAATAACCTTTTGTTTGGTGGAAAAACAAATAGGTGTGTATATCCACTTCCATGAATCATGAATGCAAAGATGTAGTCTCTTCCTTTTTACTTGTGCAAAATGTATTCTATACATGTCATCATTTCACAATCACTTAAAATCTATAATTAATTGATGTCAGTACATTATGGATATAAATATCTAGGGTCTCAGTAAAACGTGGTCTACATACCCTAGTCCCTGTGGGTATATAACCTAATATAACCATGATGAATAAGAAAAACAAAGCCTTAAAATTGATATACCTGGGCTTAAGGAAAATAATAATGCAAAACAACTCATTGAGCATTTACTCACTTGTGTCTGTGTTGATTAAGCATGAAATACACATTTTCTAGTTTAACCCTTAGAGTAACACAATGAAGTATCTAGCACTAACATCACCAGTTTGTGAATGAGAGCTTAGAGCTCACAGAGTTTAGATAACTTACCTAACACCAATAACAATGATCTAGACAGAGACTGAATGCTTGCAATTTGTTCTCATTGACCTCCGGAACCCTAATTTTAAGATGCTTAAAACAAAAGAGGACAACGATTCTCCCTAGTTTCCTGGCAAGAGCATGCCACACATACCCGGAGGAAGAACTGTGAGAGGAAACTTCATTTCTATTCTAGAACACAGCTCAATGGTTGCCACTGGCCAATGGGAAAAACACAGTAGTCCATCAAAAATAACCCAAACTGAAACTAAACTATTAGTTTAATTTTGGAATAATTGATGATCAGAGCGCTCTCCATAGTTATCACCAAAGCATCTGAACTGCAGCCACACCAACATTTTGTTCCACATGTTGAAAAACAGGAAACTTTCTAGAGTTAAATGGACAACGAAAAACACTAAGCAAGGCAAACATCAGAATGACGTGGTCCCTGTTCCTCTGCCTGAGGCACAGGCATTTGAAGTTCAAGACTAGCCTGGGAAACTTAGAAACACCTTGTCTCTAACTAAAATGAAATAAAATATAAAAGGGCCTTAAATACAGTACAGTAGTAGAGTGCTTGCCTAAAGTTGGAGGCTCTGGGTTCAATTCTCAATCCTGAAAAAGATAAAAAGAAGTGAGAAAAAGAGCTTGTTCTTAATACTCCTCTAAAAGATCAAATGATCACAAAGTATTAGAAAAAAAAAAATAATAATCTGCTAGATTTTCTAAGAACCAGAACCCAAAACCTACACATATCAGTCTTCACTAAAGGGTACTTATTTGGGGCTTCTTTATGGTTCTTTTATATAAAGTGAATTCTAAGGAAAACCAAATAATACTTGTTGAAATGTACATTCAAAACAAGAGTGTTGCGGGAGAAATTTAAATTTAAGCCTCCTTCCTTATCATCAAGGTGAGAAATGCTCTAAGTACACAAACACCACACCTGAGTACCTGCTTTTCTTTCACTGTTTTGCATAAAGGCAGCATCCCTTGAAGTGATAAAATGGTATTCATTAAACAGTGATCAGTGGAAAGTTGGCAAAGGCTAAGAAAAGAAATAATAAGAGTTTCTAATAGCAGCCTGTTGATGGTGATAAAAATTCAGATGATGCCAAGAGGAATATTTCAAGTAGCAGGATGAGTGAGAAGGCATGATACGGCGGCTCCGTAAGAGGGACAAGTGTGAATTAGAGAACTGCTTGCTTTCTGCTGCCAATTAAGTGCTTACTATTATGAGAGCTAAAAACTCTTCAAAATGAATAAATGGGTTAAATAGAATGGGGATTACCATTTAAGTAGAGCATTCTAACTTTGCTTCAGATCATGGGAATTCTATAAAATCACAAAGGAGAGAATTAACTGAACAAAATAGTCTAATTTAATGGGAAATTTATTTCAGAAGAGAAGCTAAGGAAAATTTCTGGAGTTAAGTAATGACATTTAGAATTAGGAGACATTATGTAAAAGCAATGTCCAAGAATAAAGTTAAGTAATAAAATTTTTCTCTAGAAAAATCAGAGATAGAGTCCTGAGGCATTTTATAAAGAGGAACAAAGAAAAATGTAAGCTCTTTATAGACAATAATTAGAAGAGTGAAATTTGACCTAAATTAAAGCAAAATATTACATATGTTTAATCATAAGCTAAAGAACACAGTTTGCATACACACATACTTCCTTCTACCTTAAAAATCCCCCCAAGACTGAAATCAAAATGTTATTTCTGTTTTTTAGTCTAATTAAAACACATCATGTTGTCTATCACCTATTATCAGTACATGCATATTGCGGGTTAAGTAGAGAAATTAACATTAATTGAGAGTTTCATTTCACTGCAACATTTATGTTACCAAGTCACAGGCAAGGTGATCACTAATACAAGTAAAAATTTCAAGTTCTATACAGTACCGTATCTGATAATCTGAAGCAAAAAGTCACGGCCCTAGTACCCTCATAAAAAGAAGTTTTATAACTTGAAAATTTAATATCCATTCCAAAAATTAAATTATGTGCCAAAATATTTTTTCATAATATGAAAGCTTTGTAAATCTTGAAAGGATAAAAAAATCACAAAACAAAAAAAGAAACTTTAGAATGATAAAATTTCTTCACAAAACATCTTTTGGGTTCTACTTCTTTACTAATTTTATTTAATTTTTTAACAAACTTAAGTGGTTGAATTGTCTTTTCATAAATTTAAAACTGCTAAGAGAGAGTCACAGTGCACATTCTTTGAGCAGATTGTGTGTGGCCTATTTAGTTGAAATGTTTGATTCCATATGGATTTCTTCTCTTTTATTTATTATTTCTAGAAAAAAATTTCTCTAATAAGTTAGTAACTCAGAGGCAACCAATTTGAAATCCAAGCCCCCAAAGACTCCAGTATCCCAGGTCTGCTGCCTACAATATTTTCTAAAATGAATAGGGAAGACACACAAAGCACAAACTTCAGTGTGAAGCATGAATTCAGTATGAACCACAAGAGGGTGGTCCACTGAGGTCAGGGTTAAAGTTCACATAATAATTTGGAAATTATTCTCATCCTGGATCTCGTTTATGAAGCCTGAGAATACACCCTTTAATTAGAATGCAATTTCCAAAGCAGCCACTCCCTTGACTTTCCAGAGCTCGGTTATTCTCAGCAACAAAAAGCAAAAACAGCCTCATCACACTGACAGCTAACAGTCCTCTCTAAATTATGCCTTAAATGTCCCACAAAGAAGGCAGCAGGAATCCAGGACAACAGAGGCGTGAGCTGCCAGCCCTCCGTAACCACTTTTAAGAATAAAGAAAAACTCATATTCAACAGAGTTCCTCTTCTTCACTGCCTGCTTATGCAGCTGAACTGTCCCATGGAAGCTTGGAAAAAAGAGTGGGTTGTACATTTGAATATGTTCCCACACCCCAGCCGGTCTCATTTTTCTGATGATCCCTCTATCCAGCCAACCAGGGAAACTGACATCAATTCCGTGAGAGCCAGCTGTCCGCCTCTTCCATGGTGCTCAGGGAGCCACACAGGACTCCTGGAACAGGAGCCACGCCAGACCTGACTCACCACAGATGTTCTCTCCCTCCCCCACGCGCCCTGGGCCAGAGGCTTCCTTTCAAGGCCCATTGTTATTACTGAAGATTTACTGGGCTTCAGATAGGAGCTACACGTTGAAGTAAGGTGCAGACACTTATCTCCCCTAAACTCAGCATTGAGAGACATACAGATTGAATTACAGGAGATGGCCAGAGTCTGTGCGGAAGACCAGAGGGAAAGTCCTTGCCACAAAGAATCCAGTGTCTACTGTAATAGCTGTTTCAAATGCTATCCAGAATCGAGTTAAGTTTGAAGATGATATAAAATGTTCCACTTCTGCAATTCCAGATATCAATTTTACCTCTCTAAATCCAAAAAAGTGCCTAGAAAATTGTGGCTTGGAAAATAACAGAAAAAGGAGTTTCTGAAAATTGTAATCTGAATGCACAGTCAGATATGACTTATAAACATCTAGAAATGCTTACTGTTTCTAGCTGGAGAGGCACCACTTACTTTGGCCATTATTTGTATACCATTCATCTGTTAATATTCCTCACAGCCTCTCAGATGGAGCAATCATCTTTCTATCTCTGCCTTCTGTGCTACTGGTAGGAAACTCAATGTGCTCCCGAATGCTCCAGTGTCCCATGGCACAGATTGCATCATTTTCTCAACAAAGAAACTATTTCTAGCAACATTTTTTATCACTATTTATTTAACCAGTATGGACAGGGTGGAGAGAGAAGGAGGGAGAGAGAGAGGGAGACAGATACAGAGACAGAGAGAAATTTGCTTTAAATCCATTCTCTTAAACAGTATGGAATCTGTTACTGAATTGAGTTTCACCAAGTAGCACAAACAAATTTAGTAAACAAACATGATTTTTCATATACTTATGTAACAAGTGTCTGTGTTTTATTTTTATCCTGAGATTTTACTGATACTATGCTAGAGTAGGCCTGGGTAAAGGAGTTCAGCAAAATAAATCAGTTAAATAAAACACATCACATTATGTTGAGAGTAAGAGACACAATTCCTACTTTTCAACAGATGTAATTAAAAATGCCTTGCAAAATTTTTCTAGTACCCACTACTTCTAATAAATCACCAACAACATATGCCAGAATCTCAAAAAACCTTAAATTTCACAATAGCAGAGTTGATATATAGATAATAAATGATCAATTTATGTTTTGAGACAAAGATGTAAAGATATATGTGAAATCACCTTTATTTAATTCTTCAGGATTCAGCAATAAAAGCTACATAAATCTTACTCCTCAAAAGTTTCTGAGTTTCATTTCCTTCCTTTCCATTTGCTTTCCCAAGAAAAAAGTGTATCAAAGTAAAAACAATTCTAAAATTAAACTAAAACACACTCATTTTTAGAGCTTTTGTTTAAAAACTGGAAATTCCCTTCTTAGTGTTTTTACTGTTACTGTTTGTATTCTATGAATACTGTTACTGTTTGTATTTCTCCGCATCCCTCTCTTTTTCCCCACCTTACTTTGTTTGATTTTTATTTTGGGCCAGACAGTAGTATTCTAAAAGTAAGGAATATTACAACTTTCTAAACATTGCAAAATGTAACACACACACATACACACTCACAAAAAATAGCCTATATAAATGAAATTGTCTGAATGGATCAATTGAATTTAAATAAATAAAATAAAACTTGATTGCTAGAAATGAATTCTTCACTACCTACTTTGCAAAACTGAGAATGAGACATGGTAATTCAGTTACCTTTAAGAGAAATTTCAAAAGAACTCTATAGTGTTGCTCTGTGCATTTAAATATTTGATATATAAAATAGCGATATCGCAAATTCACCTTAACACACCTAGGGGAACTTATCAACCAGGACACAGGCTCGCTGTAGGGGATGGAAGGCAGAATCTCACACAGAATCACCATTCTGAACAGCACTCAAAAGCCACGGGTATTTCAAGGCACAGTCAGAATGCAGCAAAATACTGACATTTCTGTATTATTCTACAGAGCAATCTCAGAAAGTGAGAAAGTATCAAAATGAAGACACAAACAAATGCTGCTCAATAGTAATTGAAAAATAAAAAGATCTGAAATTCACTGGCTACAAAACTAGACACCACAATACCATCACCAATAGCCAAAGTGTTTCTTTTTTTTTTTTTCCCCGCTGTTTGTTTTCACTTTTTTTGTTTGTTTGTTTTTGTACCAGGAATCAAACTCAGGACCTTGTGCTTTCCAGGCAGGCACTTATGGCCCCAGCTATATGCCTGGCCTTCTTTCTTCTTTTTCTAAAGTTCCATTGTCTACATTTCCTTAAGGTTGTTTGATTCCTGCTGAGTTGTTGCTCAGTAAAGAACTAAGAAGTTCACACAAATCTCTCTGAGAATCTAATCCAGAATATACAAATCAATTCATCCTTTCTTAAAGAAATAATGGAAGCTGATCAAATTATTCATATGCCAGTTTTAGCTCTGAAATTTAAAATACTTTCAAGTAAATTCTTAATTTGTAGATCTGTAGTTATATGAGTATTAACTGAGCATGTTATCATAGTACATTCCCTAATCACCTACATTTTGTCTTTGAAATACTTACTTCTGATGAGTTCACCATCTGAAGGATTTTCCCACAACGACTGATCTTGACTCTCTCCAGATGTGAAGTGGCTATTGGTAGGTTGAGTTGTATCTTTCTCAGTTTGGTCTTTATTACATTTTTCTGAATAAAAAAGAATACATATTTATCATTGTTGAATGTTACATGATTTTCTCTAATTCTCTATATTACAGTTTTTCTTAATGTATCTCAATCTATCACAATTTAAGGAAACCGGAGGAGACACATTGCCTCAATAATATTTATTCAGTAAACACTTACGTTGTACATTAGAGAAAGAGATATTCACAGTAAACAATGCATTAGAATTATAGTAAATAAGTAATTTTAACGTAGCAAGCGATCTGCCATGATAAAGAAACAAGGAAAGGTTACACAAAGATGAAAGTGAGTGAGTCTATATGGGTAGGGGGCAGCTATGTCACAGAAAGCATCAAAGGAGACGAGAGTCCAATGAATGGTGGAGATGAAAGTCGGACTGCAGTTCAATGAGAAGTGACTGAGTAGTGAGGAGGTAGAAAGCAAGTACAGAGTTCTCTCTGTAGACATTTAGGAAAAAAGTCAAAGAATGTATAATGCATCCTCAGAGAAGAAGGCTGTTGAGGATGAGAGATTTATATGGGGGTTTATGAGATCTCGGGGGAAAGCCAATATGTGAGGAAATGTAGTCTTGTTGGGAACGTAAGTCAAACAAAAGCAACCTCTAACACCAGGTAAAATGCATGCTATGAAAGGCCCCGAGCACTAAAGAGGTTCAAAGGAAGGGAAAAAAACTCATCAGGATTCAGAGATCAAGAAAGATACTATAAAAAAAGGTGCATGTTGGATGGTCTTTAAAAGATTAGGGTTTCAAAAAGCCCAGATGGGAGAAATGTGGAAGAACAGCATGGGAAAACTCCAAAGGTAGTCACTTGGGCAAAGGTTCCAACTTTTTGGGCTGTGAAGTACTTTCAGGGCGACATTAGAAATAAGGCTCTATGGGTTTGATCCCTGGTTTAAAAAGACGACGACTAGAGGTGTGATTAGAAAAAGAGTGTGGGTATTTAACGCCAAGGTGAGAAATCTGGACCTAATTTAAAAACAAGATAAATAAGTAAAAGTACCCAGTGGAGATTTAGGAGATGCCTAAGCAATACCATGTAGTAGGAAGATTAATAAATTTTTGCACAACAATGGCTCTCAATTTTTTTTTATCTTGGAAAGTTTTATTGAAAATTAAAGCAGATTCCTGAGCCGAACCAACAATATAGGGCTGGACATGAACAAGTTCTTAATCTGAATTTGATGGCAAAACCTACCGACTAGGAGAATAACTTACTAATTATAAATCGATGTGTGTGTGTGACACAGTAGATGTTTAGGAATTGGACAAGGTGATGGGGATACAATAAATCGTGAGATGCAGCCCAGGCCTTCTTTCATAGAGAGTACAGTGTAGTGCATGAGCTCAGTACTGGCTATTTAAATTTGCAAGCCAGAAAAAAATAAAAAAGGTACAACTAGAAACAGTCATCTTCCTGAAAATTGATTGAAGACTTTTGAATTAATGAACTCACCAAAAGAGTGAATACGTTGAGTATTAAGAACAGTCTGCACAATTGTAAAGCAGTTAGAAAAGTAAGAGAAGCAGGATGATGTCTAACTATAGAAGAAAAGAAAGGAAACAGACTCGAACAGTTGTTAGTCAACCGTGTTAACAATTTCAGTGGAAGGAAAATTTTCTGCACATGCAAAAATTTCTCATGTACCATGGGAATTTTGCTGAAAAGTTCTGCCACAAAACACATTTTAACACATTAAAATAGATGGAAAAGAACTCGGGAGTCAATTCAGAGGTTGAGATTTCAAAAAGGGGCCTCAATTCTGCATATTTTCAGAAATCAAAATCATACTCAAATAGCAGTAAAATATAAATAAAAAGCATGCTAAACCAACATATTCTAGATTTATGTAACATTTACACAGCATTATCATAAGGAAAATGTAATCTTCTTGGGATATGTTAGTTTCAATTAAAATCTCTACTTTTCTAAACAAGTCCAGAAATCTTCCACTGCTATGGTCAACTCAAGCCCTTTCTGAGATTATCAATAAAAGAGATTTCTATGCAAATTCACTAGTACACATGAACTAGCTTGTCAGTAGATTCCACATTTGCTGCTACTGTTATGTAGCTGCCAGCCGCCAGGTGTCATGCTAGTAGGCTTGATTCAATTAGTAACTTTAATTGAAGCTGAATGAAATTAATTATATAATTTTGAGCTGTTCAAGTTTAATTCCATTAAAATTAATTCATGAAACCAAGGCATTATGAAGCATTGCTGACTAAAAGAAAATAGGTATGAATAAAGCCTCTAGACACACTTGACTCATACTTGAATCATGTCCAATATTCGAGTGCTAAACATAGACCCTCTCGACTCTACTCTGAATAAATGAAAATGCCATGTGGGTCCATCCATATACACAGGCATTTACAATTATGTAAGCCACTCTTGGAGAGAAAGGGAAGATCTCACTGCTCTAAATTTTTATTAGGAGATAGTTTATTGTAAGTTTTTTTTTTTTTTCTTAAAAAAATTTATTTATCTAGTAAATGGTACACTTACATGATTCCAAATCTTAAATCAAAAAAAGGAAAAGAAAAATATCATTTTGTCCCATTATATTCAAATCTGTTCAAATATATGTAATTACTACTACATCACAATCATCAATCTATCCAACTTTGCTTCCTTTGAAAACTAAATGATTAAGAAGTTGGTATCCTGGCTTTTGCTGTGACCCACAGCACCAATCCCAAAGCAAGACTCAGAAAGAGACCAGCTAAAACTTTAAATTGCTTTTGCCAATTCTATACTTGTATAAACTGCACCACTGTGACCACTTGACTCTTTTCATGTATATTATTTCATTAATACTTTTAAAATATTTTCTTAGTTTAGCAGAATGCTCCGATGGCAGCTTCATAGATGGTGGGCATTTACCTATATCACTGAATAAATGTACTGAACAGATAGTGGGATATGATGATAGTCAATTATAAGACAAGAACCACAATATCCAAACACAGAACCAACCTTACCACAGCTTTCAGTGGCAGAGTCAACCACTACTCTCTAGGACGATACAATGTCAATTCTAACAACAGGTTTCTATTAGCTTGTAGGCTTGCTGTGTCACTTCTGAACTGAGAGTCAAAGACATAGTCTTGGTTTAATCACTTCCATCCTAGATATACTGAGATTTGTAGCTGCAATTGAAGGACAATGTGAGCTGGAAAGGCATGGCCATAGGCAATGGGGTAATTCCAGTGAGGGGGAACATCAGTTTACACTTTTCCATAAGGTACTTACATACCCATCTAAGTGGTGCACCTCTCCAATACACAAGCTTTCTCTTGAAAAGGGGCCTCCATCATCTCAACTGTTCTTGTAAGCCTTGGCTCTGTGTCAGAACCACTTATAAAGCTCTTTACTTATAAGATGCATAGTTCCCAAATTCAGAGGTCCACTTCAGCTGGTATTGGTGAGTGGAAGCATAAATTAATCATGATGGATGTTTAAGTTTGAAGAACACTGTTTTAAGTAAGCTGTTCTCCTATACTCCATAACTATTTTTAAAAAAACCTAGAAGAGCATTTTAATATTGAGATATATATTCTGTTACTTATCACCCTGTGACAAGATTTTGAATAATCAGAAAATGAAATCTTACCTACTCATCTAATTAAGAGGTATTTATATCTATCTTCGTGTCAGGACAACCAAGAAAACACAAAAGCTGAATTATTTGTAATACTAACTAGTTTTACTAATAGATGGGATTCAAGAATACGCTTCCTATGCTTTTAAATATGCTTTTAAAATAAAAGTTGAAGACATTTCTAAAGTACAACTATATTAAAGGACAGTCATGGGTATCTTCCCCCAAAAGGCTGGCTCTTGAGCCTTTCAGTATGCCTCATTTGGACACAGTTGTGGGAGAGAATTTGTGTGTGAAGAAAACATTAGGTCTGCAATAAATCTTCCAGCTACAAAGATCAAAACACACACAAACATAAAACAATCCAGCAACTTCAAAACAGAGAACAGTGAAAACTGCCCTGGGTCATAATTCTGGCCCAAAGGTCAACCAGCTGCATGACCAGAACCCTGCCTCATTCCCTTCATCCTCTTCCTCAGGAAATGAGAGTAATGAACTTCATGATGGCAGAGGTCTTTCTGGCTCTCAAAATCTGTAAATCTGACAGTCCAGGGCAGAACAGAGACAAGATCTCCTATACACCCTGAAAATTATTCTTAATAGAGTACAGCACATCAGAGAAAAGCCTTCAAAAGGCATTGGATTTTAGTTAATTCTGAGAAAGTCACAAGCATTAATTAAGAAAAAAAACACAGAAAAAATACAGATTCTAAAAGGGCAATTTAAATGTAATACATTCCACTCAAAAATAACTATCTTACATAATCAATATCTTTTATTTTACTATTTTTCTTTAAAAAAGAATAAATAATAAGAAGCAATCTACTTCAATCTTGACTATACCTACTAGGGAAAACTGGGAAAAATTCAAGTTAATAGAATTTCCTTTTAATTTAAAATTCTATGCTGTTTTATGTCTGGAGTTATCAAATATAAAGCCTTGATAGTGATACTTACCTCACAAAATAGAAGAACCAAAAAATAAGATAATGATTAACAAGACACAAAAATTTAAGAATACCTAATGAATTGCATGGTAATTTTCATAAAATATTATGAAAGCCACTAACATGCTGGTATATAGTAGCTAGGCAAGTTTTAAAGATGAAAATGCCTTTTGTTTTTGTTAAAAGAAAATGTTGGTTATCTTTCATTTAATCTTCAAACCCATTTATCATATAATAAGAAAATATTAGCTGAGTTTAATGCATGAGAAACACAGTAAGTCTCCAAGTCAGATATCCAACTAAAAATATGAGACTTTAGTGGAGAGCTGGGAAGGTAATTTCCAGTCCTACCTAGGAGAGAGCTCTACCGCAGTACTTAGTTCTCCTTCAAAATTTTAAACAATCACAGCTCACATGAGATAATATTCTACTCTTAGTCAGTTTGGTACACCACTAGGTTGTCCTTTATTTTGAATATAAATCTGCCATCAGGTAGCCAACGACTAGTCCTAGTCCTGCCCTTTGTAGGTAAAAAGAGTAAGCTTAACTTTTTATATAATACTGCTGTTCAAAGTATCTATGAGGGATACTTTGTCCCATCAATGAATGACCAATCGAATATAATATGCCAACAGTAGAATGCTTTTGACAAACAATGGAAACAGAAGAACTTCAGAAGGCTGCTTCAAGATGACAGAACTTACTTGTTAAATATCTAGCCATAGACATTCAATTGCACTTTTACAAATACAAACTTCTGAACACAATGGAGTTTCTCATTAAATAGGAACTGCCATTTAAAATTCTAAATATATGAAACTTTTATTATGAATAAAGTAATTATCCTCAGGGACTCTAAACACAAAATACTGCCTCTAAGTTTTACTCTTTACTAGAGAAGGGTTTAGGACTGCAGGCTCTGACCTCCGGGAGCCATGGGTCACTATTAATAATGTGGATTCTGGGCAAGGTAATCCATGTTAGACTCTTCATTCTTAAAGTGGGAATCAAAGCAGTACCTGCCTCAGGTGGATTTCAAAATAAATGGAATCATGCCTATAAACCTGAGTGTCTGGTTTATAGCAAACGCTCCTCCACACTGCCTAGGATTATTATGTTAAGTGTTATTACAGTAAGCATCTTCTGAAATCCTACCATAAACATGTCATAGACAGGCTTTTGAGATTGAGGACAGTTACCTTCTTATTAATAGCTATATGAAAATCCATAAAAGCAATCTGTCTCCAGATTGAACAAGGAAATAAGAATTGAATAAGGCACTATTTCTTCTGAGAATCTCTGTGTGGTGTTTTGCTTTGTTTTGTTTTCTTCTTCTTCCCCTTATGGTCAATGAAACTGAGGCAAAAGAACATTTTTTTAAACTCAAATTTATAAACAAAATTGAATTACTGAGTTTGACCCTATAGTCTACATCTGTACATTTTGATTTTTCCCCATTAATTTTCTAGTCTGCCTATGTTTTCTATTATTTTGTTCTAATCTTTTCTCTAAATGGACTCATTTGAGCCATCTCAAATATTCTGCTGAAACAGGCAGACAAAAGTGTGTATAAATTCACAAATCAAACAGCAAATACATTTTCTACTTGTCACACATATTTTATTTACTTTGTGAAAGATGATGCTGCTCCACAGAAATCTTTAGAAAACCACATAAAACTTTTACAGTGTAAAATATATTTTGATAGAAAATAGTACAAGTGGCTATGTGCTTAAATTTTAGAACTTTTGCATAATTAAGTCTCATAGATGATAATCTGTGACATAATTTATAATCTGTAAAATCTAGATATTGTTACTTTTCAAAAACCTATATTCAGATATCCTTTATATATAAAAAATGGTTTGAATAATTTTATTTTTATTCTTCCATTCAAGAACCAGGATTGCTAGACAATCTATATGTAATCCAGTTTATGAAATCTTAAGTAATCTGAGCATGAAGCTTCTGGGAAAAGTAAAAATATCTGGGTCCATATTTCCCAGAGGCTCAGAACCATGTGTATATTATACAAATACTCTCCAAATGTAACCTTTAAAAAGCCAAAGATAAAGCAGCTTTCAGAAAGACCTGAGGCTCTGGAATTTCATTTCTTCTTTGATCCAAAAAAAGAAAAAAAAAAGAGAAAAACCACTCAAATCCAATGATCTTTAAAAATAATGCCAACTAAACTTACTTTGCTTAACAGTCCAAAATGAATTAAAATCTCACTATCCAAAAAACACATGTTATGATTATGAAGTCATTTTAACAGATGATAGACCATTTGCATAAAAATTCATGCTTTCATAAACACAAAAAAGTTATGTAATCACAGATACACTATAAATGTTCATGGAATGTTTAAATCACTTAATTTATTGTTACCAGTATTTTGAAATATGCTAAGACTTCTGAGCATATTCTAAAATGCACACCTTGAGAGAGTTTCATATGTTCATACAAGATTACGGCATGATTAGATTCTAAAGAATGAAAAAAATGGTATTGACTCAGTTTAATTTACAGGCTTAGGGTTGCTCAAGAAGAGAAAGACATACACCCAAAAAAGCAGTAAATAATATACAATTGCATATGAATATGCAAGGAATAAATAAACAGTAACCACATTTTTATTTTTTATTTATTTACTTTTGTGTCAAGAACTGAACTCAGAACTTTGTGCTTGGCAAGCAGGCACTTGCACCACTGAGTTATATTCCTGGCCAGTAAACCATAGTTTTAAATATATTGCAATACATTAGGGTTCTAAATCAATACGGAGATGGGGAATCAAATCTACACTTTCCACTTTTAAAAAAGGTAAAGAGGTTAGATAACAATCCGATAGGGACACCAAAATACATTACCTCAGTCTCCAAAATACATTATTACCTCAGTCTCAGTAATCTCTGGTACTGTTTTGTATCTATACCTACAATTCCTAAACAATATATTTAGGATAACTGACCCGGAAGCACAGAAACTCTTACTTCCTTGAATACGTACTGATTCAATTATACTGAGCCAATAAGAATATTCATGTTATCACCAAGTATTCGCAGGCTTCTGGAATTTGAAGTTATACTCTTAGAGGTCCTTTAAGAAACCTGATGACATGAATCCAGAAGACAACTCTTAACACCCAACATGCCCCAAAACATTCAAGTACAGCAGACGAGAATACTTCAAAGATAGGGAAGAGGCCTCAGAAGAAACAGTTTTCACCAGTTTGGGATTACTTATTTATTAAAACACTTTCCTCACACTGCGCTAAAATCCACTTTCTCAGTAGATTTCTTTGATTGATCCTATTTTCTTCTTTGCAAAACCAAACAAACGAAGTAAAGGAATCATGCAAAGTGAAGTCTCATCCTCACTCCATATTCTGGTGCTGTATTAGAAAATACCTCATGTTCATAAAGATTTCTTTAAATACTCCCAGTTTGCCCAGTGGTTTTCTCTCCACTCTTACAGACTCAGCATGGTGTTTACTGTGTTTTGTTTTGTTTTTGTGGTACTGGGCAGTGAACCCAGGTTTTGCTGATGGTAGGCAAGCACTCTGCGCCGAGCTACATCACTCACTCTCACGAGTCTTTTGAATCACATCTAGCAAACTGCTAATTAAGGGAACTGGAGATTGTGTCTCTGGATTTCAGCAATCAGATGCTCTTATGTAATATATAGCTTTCTAGATGTGATTCAGAAGACTGAAGAAAAGTGATGAATCTTTGGAAATGTAGAATTTGAACTGCTGAAGATGATACACTCACGTAGAATATCTAAGCTAATGGATCTACATGTTCTCTTTGTGAAAGTGACTGAAACTGTGAAATTTAGTTAGATTATAAATATTGCAGAACCAGACGAGATTGGGCTGGTGGGCGATCAGCAAATCCAAGCATGAAGCATCCCAGAGACAGGAAGGAGAGAGTCCAGAAGGTATAAGGCTAGGCGAGGGAATTATATGAGAGCCTAGGGGTGGGGTGCATATACCAAAGACACACCTGCTGTCTTCAAAATAAACAATATCCATCATTCTAAAAATTGAAGAAATGCATTTCTAGGTACTTTTAATTCACTTACTATCTTATTTGTCCCTTTACTACTATTTAACATGACTTGCTCCTGTCTCTTATTTATTTAGTTCAAGATCAGATCCTACCCTGGAAATGCCTTCGAGAATTAAATCATCCCCTTTTGGTTCACTTTGATTTTCAGTGGCCTGCATTCTTGTAATTGTGGCAAAAGATAAAGTAAAAGAGAATTAAAGAAAAATATTTCTTAAAATATCATAATACTTTAAGAGTGATTCTGGTGGAAGAGTACAGATCAGTGTGTCTCCATGTGTGTCAGAAAGGGGAAGGTGGTGGAGTTCTCCATTCTTTTTTGGAATGAAGTTCACTGTTCTTTTCTCTGCCTGTTTCTCCAACTGTGGTCTGCATCATGATCAAAGGTAGTTACAGGAACATCGTAAACTCTCTATTTTCCTTAGATTAAGAATTACAATCATTTTGCATATTGACAAGAAACAGATATAGTTATTTTAATACAGCCCACACTTTAATGGTGTACACTCTCAAAAGCTTTCCCGAGCTTGATAATTTCATCTATATCTCAGTGACAAATGAACAGTAAAACCCTTTGGAAAAACCTGGGGAAGATCTTGCACACATTTGGAGTAGTACAAGAAATAAGCAAAGGTAGGACTATGTTCATAAAGGTTTTGGAGATCAGAAGCTGATCCACGAAAAAGAGCAGGAGGACATTCCTTACTGTAGAGAAAGTAAAGAGGGAAGCTGTTTGCTTAGTGCTTAATGCCTAGCCTCACAGTTCCTGACATCTGTTAGGCCACAAGTTGCCTTATTTTTAGCTCTCAGCTTTGTATAATTCAAATTTTTTTAAAAAGCTACACTCTGTGTCTTATTCAGCTGAGGTCACTAGCAGCTCAATTCTAACAAAATCAACTCTTTCTTCCCATTCTGAGACTCTCTGTTGAACTCTATAAGCTCCAGAATTCTACTAGTGAATTGGCAACAGGCCCTCAATTAATCTGCCACATGTTCTGATTGAAACCTTGAAATGATGTTTAAATAATGCATTGAAATTTAATTCGGTAGACATTCATATCTCAACTTCTCTAAACTAGTTTACAAATCTTCTGTGATTACAACTAAGTATTATGCATTCTTAATGTTCATAAGACTATATATAGTGGGAATACAAAGATATTTATGGGCAGGATTTCCTCTTCCAAATGTCAAAATAGTGAAAACTACATTCTAGCACCAAGATTTGTTTCAGACTGTATTCCTGGGACTACTGAAAAATTGGGCAGAAAAGCACAGGCAAATGAATCATCTTTCTTTAGAACACATGACTGTGAATTCGAAAACAGAAGTAGATTGCAAGTAGAAACCACAAACAGAATTAAATTCTTGTTAAAATAACTCCTGCTACAGTTTCTACTCAGTGAACTCTAAGTGACTATAAGTACAATCTATAAAATATAACTCATAATTCAATTTTAAAACTTTAAAATTCTAAAGATTTCCTCCTACGGGACCTGTGAGCTAATGTAAAAAGATGACCCTGAAAGTCTAATCCACTTCAGGAAAGCATTACTGGCAAGACAGAGACAGAGAGCGGGGAGGAAGAAGAGAATTACAAGACCAAGAACTAAAGCATTTTCAATCTGCTCCAATGAATTACTAGCACTTAACGTGATCCCAAATCTAAAATATGGACAGTCCAGCATCAATCTTCTCACAACCGAATAGATTTTTAGAATCAGAAACATAGATCACTAATTTATCTTCTACTTTTATAAAGAATTCTGACATTATCTCAGAAAGAAAATATAGTTAATTATTTTTCTTTTATTTGGTACTCTTCTAAATAAATTTCCATTGGCAAATGTCATAACTTAGATTGTAGCAATTTATGTTTCCCTATTTTCTTTGTAAGTTTTATTACTATAAAAATACAAAGGCAATAAAATAATCACACTCTGACATTTGGCCTACTTTCCATAAAATCACCTCAACATGATCCAGGAGAAACAGGGAAAGCCCTTACACATCCAAAAATTCCACAGCTTCCCCATAGTTCTGGAAAGGTCATTTGATCACATATGCTAAATCTTTGTATACAAGCTGACACAACAAACCAATCAAGCACAATCTCTGCTCACCAGAAGTCTTATCCTGCCAATTGCTCTTCTTGTCTCTTTGGCTGTTTACCCATCTTGGATCAAGGGCTACAAAGATGCTTTTCCCAGCCTTGGGTGATATTTGTCCCTGGTCTTACTTTTGCCTCCACCCTACTAGCCTCTAAATCTATGTGGAGAACAAAACCATTCTGATTCTGTCCCAGGTTCCCACTAGCTTCTTTCTGACAAAGGCAATCAACCATGCTGAGCCACGTCCATTAGAGTTCATGCCATTCATTCTTAGTTAAACCACAGTAATACTGAGCAGCTTTTGTTTTCCACAGATTGAATCCACTCTGAATTCTTCACTTTTCCAAATTTCTTACACACATCTCAAAATTCTTTCTCATTCTAACCACCCTTGCTCTCAGTTACCACACACTTTACGGAGAAGATCTAGGCTTTCAATAATCTCTCTCTCTCTTTCTCTCTCTCTCTCTCTCTCTCTATCATATCAAATTTTCTCTTAACTATCTCTCTCTCTTTTTTTGGTAATGGGTATCAAACTCTGGACCTTGCGCTTTCCAGGCAGGCACTTATGCTGCTGAGCTAAATCCCCAGGAACTGTCACCTATTCTTTTTTTGCCCCTGTCTCGAAAGGAAATAGTCCAAACTTGCCTAAGATTGCTAAGAATTCTTCAGCATCATAAATACCCACCTCACTGTACCAGTACTACTACCCAGTCTCCTCTCATCTTTGATCACTTTCTATTCCATCGTTTTTAAACTTTTGATATGTGATGAGTATGCTCAATTCACTCAGTTGAGAGAAGTCTTCAACATGTTTTATTTCTCCTTCAACAATAGCGACTTTTTTATATTCCTTAACTGCCAAATACCCAGTGCTTGTATGAGGAATCATTATGAACACTTTTCTGTTTTCTTTTGCTACTTCACCGAAAGTGTAGATAATCTTAAAATTGGTCTTCATTCCTCCCTCACTCCTGTGCCCATCTACCAGGTGAGTTTTTAGTGGATGGACTTGACCCAGACTCTTATCACAGTCCTAGCTACAAAACCTCATTTCCATCTGTCTATTAGCTATCATGGCTAGTGATAAATTTCCTAGACTCTATGGCATCAAGACTCCACAGCGCCTACTTATTCAGGTTACAAGAAAGTTTAAGTGTTCTTTCAAATTTCAACCACTCTACTATCTCCTTTTTTTTTTTTTTTCCATACTGGGGATCAGCTCAGGACCTTGCACCTGTCAGGCAGGCACCTGTGCTGCTGAGCTACATCCCTGGCACCAATCTACTATCTCCCATGTTAAACATTTCAACCAAACATATTAATTTAACTTACGAATTGTGAACAGTGGGCTTGTTCTCAAAAGATTCAAAGACCAGTAACTTAAAATCAGTTTCCTCAAAGAACCTTTTGAAGAGCGATAGAGCTCCATCCTGGGGCTGTTACTGTCCTTAAATCCATCTCCATAATGCCACTCTCACTGCACTGCCTTTAGTCTTCTATGCTTTTGTCAATAGGCTGGAATGGCCTCCTGAATAAGTGTCACCTCCACTTTTGTTCCTTTTTCCAAAATCACCCCTTGAATCTGCCACCAGGTTTATCGCAAAACACCAATTCGATTTTTCTTCCAAAGAACATTCTAGGTTCATCATTGACAACAAGAAAAATATTCTTGTTGACACAAATACTCTCAGCATACGAATCAAGAGGTTACTGCAATTGACTTTAGATTCTTTTTTACCCTTACTCTGCTCCTCCTGCAACTCTCACAGTACTCCTAATGAGTCCCAACATTCTGCAGTCATCCTTTCCATGTCTTGCTTTCTGTCACCCAACTCCACATGGATGAGTCCGATGATCATGTTTCCTGGTATAACCCAAATTAAAACTTTTCCTTGAGGTTTTTCTAAACACTCTGTTAGTTATGCTTCTTTCTCTTTCAAGCTCTGTCATCTCACTTTCTTTGTGCCTTTCTAATTGTTTTATTCCTTTAATATATCATACTCATCTTTTGCACAGTTCTCAACTGAAACAGTTCAACCTCTTTAAATGCTTTCTTAGAATTAGAGATGCACTTTAACTTTTCCTTCTTCCCTTACCTCTGGCCTTCCTTTCTTCATTTCTTCCTTCCTTCTTCCTAAACTTCTCCCCAATGTCCTCCACCCTCTCCTATGTCTTTTGCCTAGTTACATACCTCCCTTACTCATCTGATTACTTTCTAAGCAAATGGAAAATGAACATGCCCAGCTAACAGGTCTTGTACTTGTAGAATTAAACTTATACAATGAACATTAGTTCCTTCACACATAAAGAAATGAAGACTGTGAGGTTTAAAGTACTTGAAAATGTCTCCAAATCCAGACACATCTTCCTCCATTTTGCTAAATAAGCCTGTGTTTCCTCAATCAGTTTAAGCCAACTTCCATTTAGTTTGAATTTTTCCCTGGTTATTTATATGTGGCTTCAGGTATCACCATAGTATGTTCTCAGGGAGTTATCATTATAAGAATAAAAAACAGTAAAATTTAATTCTAACAATCTTTCAATAATTATTGTAGAGCTAAATATAATTTCCTACTGTATTTATGAGAAAGTATAATTTAGCTTCCAAAAGTCCAGTTGACAAATGAACACAACTCATATAAAAACTGTCTCCAAAGAAAAGTATAGAATATTTGAACAAGAATATATACTCAAGATGGTGAAAGAGAGCACTAAAGTCTTACTAACTCATGCTATGCTTTAGAGCTTTTTGAAGACTTCTCAAAAAAAAAATTAAAAACTGTTCTCTTGAAAGCAAGTTAATTTAGCATGTCATTTTACAGATAAAAGCCTCTGAATTAGTTGGTCTCAACTCTGAGTAACTTTTTTAGTCTTATAACTAGAAGTTGTGATTCTGCAAGTCTGTAGTGAAGTAAAAAATGTTACAAGCTTCTGGGAGAGAAAAAAAGCAGGTGTTGCTGACCTCAGCACTCTTCGACAGTGTGGACCAGACTTGTTCTATCCTGTGCACTACAGGATGTTAAGCAGTATCTCTGGCCTCTATCATTAGATGCTATTGCAATATCCCGTCCCTTGTGATGGTCACCAAACAGATTATCAGATAGAGCCAAATGTCTCATGGGTGAGAGGAGTCATCCCCAGTTGAGAACCAAGGACAGAGGCTGTCAAAAGATGATACATCCTAAGCAATGCCATCCTTAAAAAGATATAAAAATGACATGATGAAAGTCAAATACAGACACATTATATACAGGCATGGTATACAAATTGAAATAAACAAGCCTCTCCAAAAGGAAATCTGATTAGCCCCTATAAACTCCTGACAACTCAGCTAAGCTTCTAAGTCAAAGCTCTTCTTATGTAATTTCAACTTGAAGATCTTCCTCCTCCCTGGCTTCTATTTTAGATTATTTTTAATTAACTTCACTGGCATTTTGCATCCTGCTATGAAAAGTCCGCCTAATAGTCTCAGAGGACTCTCCCAAGAGAGAGCAGTGCATTAAATCACACATTATCACATTAAAGTATATTCCAGCACTCAGAGTCCAACTGTCTACATTTTGGCAAATGCAATGGGATGGGGGTTGGGACAGAAATAACCTCAAGTGATTCCCAGTATCCAAAGCCTATTAACTTCAGTGCATCTACTGCCTATGAACAAATTGTATCGATTGTCTCCTACACCACATTTATCACAATGACATATATTGTATAATTTGTGCTTCTGCCTGATCTCTTGCTACTGTGTAAGTCTTTGGGCAAGTCCCTTAAATTCACTGGATGTACTTTCCCTCCTCTAAAACATGAACAGGTTGGATTATTTCTAAAGATCCTGCTAGTTATATGCCACAAACTTATACATGAAGCACTTAATTAAAAGGCTTTCAATTACACGCATTCTAGAAACTACTGCTTCAAAGAACAAATACCCAGATCTTCAATATTGCCTGAAGATACAATAAATTTTAAAATGCTCAATTAAAAGAAACAATTGGAAGAGCCACAAATAAAAGAACCTTATTCTCTCCTAAAATAAAAATTGCCTTTCCCCAATTTCTCCTTTCATAATCAAGGCATTTAAACAGTAATTCACACAAGAAGCAAGGAAATATTTCAGAAGTTAGTCATAAATTGCAAAATAGTTTCAAATTACATGTTTACTTTCTATTTTCAATAACAGAGATAACAAATCAGCTGCTTAGAGTTCACCTCCAGCCTGAAGACAAGGTTGTTTAGTTTGGCCTTAACTATTTGCCAACCCTTAAAAATGCAGATACATAAAAATCCAGATTGCCAATGTGTCTTGAAATATCGGAAAATAACCCACATGACAGTGATCAACTGCAGCCTTTGTCCCTTGAGTTCCTTATTTTCCTGACATCTCCATGCTCTCTCTTGTCTGACACCTGCCTTCAACCCCTCTTATAGCTCAGCACATAGGCGCTTGCTCTGTAAGTTTCTGGTACACACAGGAAAGATTTCTCATATTCTGCAATGCTTCCCAAGTGACAGTAAAGCTTACAGAAATACGATAACAAGGTATAAAACTTTTGAGAAAGCACAGCTAATACACTCTGGAAGGAAAACCTTCTTCTCACTCTGAAGGCTAAAATGTATAGTTTTCTAAACATCACCTAAAATGACACAAAACAAATCTTAGATTTTATGGAAAGTTCAAACTAGAGGATTCCTACAGTCACTTCCAATTTTCAAGTCTCATGCTTTTGTGTAAAAGTATGGACAGCACACTGTAACACATTAATATATGTATGTACCTTTATGTATTCACTCTGCATGCATATATCTGATTTTATAGAAAGGAACTTCTTCATAACCTTCTATTTTCTTTTACCTTTGTTAAAACATTGTTTTTCTCTTACTGATTTCAGTGTATAGAATTTTAAAATTACATTTCACTTAACTAAGTAGTGACTTCCTTCAAGAACATTATTAAACTGTTCTTCAGAAAAGATGATTAAAAAAATCCAAAGACAGAGGTTAGAGGACTAAAAGGGGAGAGGATAAAAGTAAAACAGCTTTCAAGAAAAGTTCTTCACAAATCTATTTACCAACCAAGCTGTTCTTGAGAAACTACACCTTGAAGTTTCTTCCTACTCACCCCAATTTTTTCCTTTAATTACATCTTACAGACTCTCCCTGCTTGAGGCAATATCTTAATAAGATATGAAGATTTTCTTTTTAAAACAACAATCGTGTATTACACATAATTTAACTGATCTCTGTTCAAAGAAAGTTTTTAGTCACAGTTAAACTGAGAAAAAGCAATGTGTGACTGCCTGACTCTATTGCTGCAGCTAATTTCCAGATACAACACAACTGAAATTTCCACACCCAGGAGAGCCGTGAGATGAGCAGAAGGCATCTTCCTCGGGCCCTTGTGGAAGGAAGCTTTGCTTCTTAGAGTCAGATCACGTGAGGCCAGAAGGCTGAGCGAGTGGCACAGGTGCATTAAGTACCACTGCAAGTTCTCACAACTGATTTTAAACAAATTATTTAAGTTGGATATTGTACATATTAACTATTTCAAATCAAATGGTTTTCCTTAGGTGTCTGGTGTTAATTTGAGACATAGGCAATATTTAACAATGGTGATTAACAGCACAAGTGGGAACACAAACAGTCCATCAATGAGTCTATCTTAACTACTGAGGGCATGCTTAATGACAGGAAAATGATTGTGTTGACAGTGTAACGTGTAGAACATGGGCTGCTTCTGGGAAAACATATGTTTATCATTCTCATTCTTTGCTTTTCTGCAGCTAATCATTTTTATTTTCTCTGTTTAAAAAAAAATGAGTCACTCTTTCAAAGAAAATGATAAACGTAATTCAATTTAACAGCCCTGGATGCCAGAACATTTTAATTTAACCATGGATGCTTTCTGCTTTTATCTACTGGGGCTTGAACATTAATTTCATCTTTTTTCACTTCTTGCCTTAAAAAAATCCCAAGCAATTCATTACATTATTATGGGGGAGGAAAGAGCCATCAGATATGCTTAAAATCAAGTGTATCTGGTAGTATATTTGAGGCCTGGAAATCCATTTAATGCACATCAGTGTCAGAACTCTTTAGAACAGAAGCATCCTTAGAGGACTATGTAAGAGAAGTGTATGACCCTCCTGTCACCAATGTAATTCAACGTATATTACCTTCAAAAGATACTAACTTTGTCAAAAGCTTGTTATGGAAGTTTTTCAGAAACAGGAAAAATTCTTCCCTTTGGAAGAACACAGAGGAGTTAATTCATTCTTGGAAAGCATTTCTTGAAAAATATGTTTATTTCAAAACAAAACAGTTATTGAAAACATATGCACGAGCCATTCCTAAGCAATTCGTCACAGAAAGCCCGACTATCAGCCCGGTTCCTGAGCCTCCCCAAGACACAGATGAAAAGGAGCGCGCGTGCTTGTTCAGAGCAGGGCAGCAGGGCAGGATCTGAAGAGGACGCAAGCACTGTAGAGACCTAGAGACGTGCTCAGAACCCACACATCTAAGTCTGAGGCCCAGAAACGCATGTGCTAAAAGAAGAAGTCTTCCTGTCATCTTGTTTCTCCACAACCAGAAGGGGGACTGGGGGGTCCGGCCCATCCTGCCCTCCTACCCGGTTGCTGATCTAGGGGAGGGATCCAGAGCAAACTTGCCCAGGGAGCGGGAACTGTGCAGAAGTTCCCAACTCGCGTCGGGACCCGCGCGCGGGCTCTGGCCTCCCCGCCCCCACCTCCCGGCGGTCCCGGGGGACACGATGTAAAACGCCGCCGCGACGGAGGCGCTCGTCCCGGGCGAGCTCGCACTCACCGTGGGCCGGGGAGCCCCGCCGGCCGCCGCCCGCCGCCTCGGCCGCGCGCTGTGGCCCCGCGGGCCCGGGAGCCGGGACTTCGCCCGCGCCGGACATGGGCCGCGCCGCCGCCGCAGCTGCGCCCGGGCGCACGGAGCAGGGCGCTTAGGTGCTGGGCGCGGGGCTCTCACTGCTGCTGGCGGGGGAAAAAGGGCAGAAAGAAAGAAGAAAGAAAGAAATGTTTTTAGAGAGAAGCACACCAACCCTGCGGGACAGTCTCCCCGCCCCCGCTTCCCGTCCCCAAACTCCACCCCGGGGAAGTTTTGATTTGAAACCAGCGAGGAAAATCTTTGGAGCGCGAGTGACAGTGGCGGTGCCCCGAGGTCGAGAGGGGACCCAGGTGCGGTGGGGCGCGGAAGAGGAGGTGCCCTCGGGAGGGGGCGCAGCGCCCCGCCGGTCGGCCCCAGGCCGCCACCTACCTCCGCATGCTCCCCGGTCGCTCCCGCTCCGCCGCCGCCCGCGCCCTCAGCGCGGCTCCCGCGTCGCCCCGGTGGCCTGGCGACGCCTGGGCCGCCCCTGCGCGTCCCTCCCGCCTCCCTGCGGCTCAGCCCAGGCTGCGGCGGCGGCGGCTCTGATTGCGCGCACTCCGCCCCCGCTTTCCAGCCAGCTTACTTGGCCAGCTCCCTTCCAGGAGGACTTTTGACCCCTCTAACTCTCTTTCCCGCTGGCTTCCACCACTGCTACACTCCTCTGACGATTCTCCCTCGGTGGCTCCTTTTCATCACATCCGGATCGGGGAGGCTCGAACACTTGGCTGCTGGCCCAAGGCTGGGGCGGCGGGACCTGGGTTTGGCTGCGCGCTCCCTCGCGCCTAGAGCTGTCTGGGTCAGGAGGCCAAAGTCGGAGGAGGCTGACAAAGCCTCCCAGCCCGGGCTGTGAGCGCACCCAGAGCTGCTCAGACCACCCCACAACTTGCCCGAAAGTCACCCCAACTCCTTGTTCTGATGCTTTCCCGCGAGGTAATTAAGGAAGCTCTGGTAACGCCCCCCAGGAAGCTAAAAACCTTTTAAAGTGGACAAGGAGAAACAAACAAGTACTACTATTTAACTTCTCTGTGCTTCAAAAACTTGGCCCAGCTATGCGTTAAATCTCTTAATCTGTTTTTTTTTTATTGTTAAATTCTTTAAGTTGGTCAAACAGGATCCCTGATCAGGTAGAACTAGTTATGCTTGCCTGAGTCCACTGGAGGAATCTAGGGCAGTCAGCTGACCCTTGGAAGATACTGGGCTGCTTGTGTTCCAGTCTGGTCCTCTCTGAAGCTGCGTGCCTCACTGGACCAGTGCCATTTGTGAAGAGATAACTTGTGATTAGAAGTTAAAAGCTGATCAACTCTTCGTTTATAAATGAGACAGTTTGAGTGTAGCTCAATCTGATGAGCCAAAAATAACTAGTGTAAAGAAATTTGCAGGTAAACAGTGCTTTAATAATATACCTAGCTAACAAACTGCAGAATTCAGTTGTAGGAAGCATAAATACGTTTAACTCGTTGACTCTAGGACATGAAAGGAGTCATAGTAATGTAAATAAAAATCAAAGAAGATTTACACAGGACTCACTTTTTTGTTCTGGTTGAATCACTGATTATACCCCATGAGTGGATGGGGCATGGCTATATAACTTACCACAAGGGTACATTAAAATAGCAGGTGATCATACTATGTGCTTTGTGCCAACTGTATCAATGAAATCTTACCTTAACTCTGGAAGTGAAATACTAAGATTACACCGCTAGCTCTGGCTTGCCTGACTTCAAGGTTATCCTGCCTCTGTAGGCAAACTCAGGTCTTCTAGGGGACCTTGAGTCTAACTGACCAAGCTTGGATCCTGATGAGCCCTACAGTGACAGCGTCTCACTTTTTCACTCAGTGTCATGGCCTCTAAAATTCATTAGCTGAAATCCTAAACCCCATATGTTGATATTATGAGGCAAGGCCTTTGAGAGGTAATTAAATCATGAGCTTTGTGCCCTTATAAAAAGACACAAGAGAGCTTGTTTTTTTCTGTTTTCTGCCTTGGGAGATTTAATTACTTTCCAAAGCCCCGCTTTCTAATTCCATCACCTTGAGGATTAGTATTCAACATTACGAGTTTGGGAGAACCCAAACATTCAGGGCATAGCAGGCTGTATATATTAGCCAAATGATGCTTATAGAAGTTGCTCAGCTATAATGTGTAAAATGATTTGAATGTGCTGAGATGGAGCTTGGAAGTTCAATGGGACCAGGAAAGGTTCCGGCCCTGAGACTGCAGGCAAATAGTCATGGGTGAAAGATTATAGGGCTAGAAGAATCAAGGGCACTTTGGGCTGTCTGCATCTGATGGGTCCTGATAGCATCACCTACCAGGATGGAAACCTTCAGGACAGGCAAGTTTGGGAGAAAGCTCTTGAGTTCATCATATAAATAATGGTATAAAGTAGTGCCTGCAAGACATCTAGTGGAACTGCCCAGTAGGCCACTAGGTATGTGTCAGGAGTACAGGCTTATTGATGGTACTATACTGGCTTGGAGGTTATCAGAGTTCCCAAAGGGGGTATGTACAGTAAAAATAGAGAGCCTAAGACACAGCTATTCACTGAAAGTCAACCCAAATGTTTCTCTATTGGTTTCTCCCTTTCTTCACACCCTTCCTACTATCATAATACTATTATCTGCCTGGGTAGAAGAGTCATCATTTTGCAGGTGCCACCATCACCAGTGCTTCACCTGCTAGCCCAGATATTACTGAATGGATTGCATTAACGCACATTTCTCCCTGGCTCCTGCTACAGTAATTTAGGTGGGTAGATACCTGCCATGGGCACCAGCTTTCCAGGAAAGCTAAATGCCCGAGCTCCAAATCAAAGCCCTCACATCTCAGCATGTGTACAGCCACTCCTGATTAGTGAAAGAATACAAATGATGGTGGAATAACATGTGAAGACTCTATGTAAGAGATTTGACATATATGCAAAAATAATTAAAAGTTCATGAAGCATCCTTATGGATTAATCTTCAGCATTCATTCATTACCATTTTTATCATTTATTGCACACATACTATATGTTAGGCTACATATTTAGCGCTGGAGATAAACCAATCTGATTTAATGTCTTGAAAAAGTAGCTAAATTAGTTTCCACTTTACAGAAGTTTATTTGCCTAGGTAAATGCAAAGTTAATATCCTGACATAGATGTCTAAAGCAGAAGCTTACAAATAGGATGTGAAATAGTGTGTAAATTCCCAGAGATTATGAGCAGAAAATACTTATAATAACATTTATGTATGTTTTCACGTTATCAGTTTTAGTTTATATTTTTGAGTATGTAATATAAGGTATCTGGCACACTAGAGTAAGAGTACTTCTATATAATTTATAGATAATCATACATTAGGGGCTCATAGACAAATATTTTATGAGTTCACTTGAATGTGTTTAACTCACTTAAGGTACATTCCCAGATTATACAAATATTTACCTCATTTATATAGAAGCGTCACTTTGGTAACTTCCAAACCCAGGAACTAGATACCAGAAAATTATTCCAACCACCTAAATATCTCAAATAACTCTCATGACCTTCACCAAGTAATAAGACAAAAGCTGCTGTCTTTCTCAAATCTCACTTGTTCTTTCATGAATGTATACCACAAAACAAATGTTATTTTCTATTTTTTTCGTTCACAGTGTATTAGAAGAGAATTTGGGGTACAGTGGTTTTGAGAAGAGATTAGCTAAGGGATCTATTAGGTCAGTGAAAAATGACAGCAGGAGAAATGATGGCTGACAGACAAGAAAGATACAGAAAAATAAACATGTCATAACTGTGCCTCTGTGAATTTAGCTCAGGGAAAGAGTCAATGCAGGGTTCCTAATGAAGACCTGCGTCATTAAGGAAAGAGTTGGGTATGTGACTTCTGGGAGTATATTGTGTTTTTTAGGGAATTCAGTCAATATTTTTACAGTTTAGGAAAAGTTCCATCAAAAATGTTCAAATTTTAAAAATGGTACTGTTTGAAAGAGTAAATTTCACAGAGTGACAGTTTTGGAGCTACAGAGGAAGTTAGCTGTCCTATTTCAGAGCAATAGTCTTTTTAAGGTGTGGCTCCACCTCCTACTACTAGGTGCTAAGACAGACTGGCTGGTGGACAGGTGTCTGAATCCCGTTCTTCAAATAAAACACTTTCTTCTCTTTATCTGTAATATATTGGTCCTTTGCTTACATTTTTACTCTTTCTCTTTTAAAACTACCAAGCTTCCCTAGCTGCTTCTTTGGACATATAAAGAAATATAATGACATAAATAAATTAAGTTTAGCAAACGTATCAAGTGAGTATGTCCTGCATGTCAAACCACGTGCCAGGCACTAAAGTCTCAACACAAGAGGAAATCCTATCTTAGTCTCTTGGGAGCTCAGTCTGCAAAACAAGGGGCAGGAGAAGTCAACAGAGTAGGAGACAGTCACGTGGCACAGTCCTGCAGGAGCACGGAGGAGGAAGTCGCACCTACTGCAGCTCTGGCGTGGGTGGGGGGAAGTCAGGGGTACATTTCAAAGAGAAAATGATACTGAACGGAGTGTGGCTGCTGAGTAAAAGTTTGCCTGTCATAGAGGTCAGGGAATTCCAAACAGAAGAGATAACACCTGCCAAAGCACAAACGTGAAAACCCCAGAGAAGTTAAGTGACTTGGTAAAGGCTGTTTCGTGCTTAATTACAGAGCCAGCACGTGCAGGCTCCGTTTCTTGCTCTGCAGGCTTCTTACTTGTGTTCTATTCAGATTGGATGTAGATGAATCCATCATTTCTAAGTGATGCTGAAGGATGGGTACACCTGATGTTGTATTTGGGAGTTTGAAAGATTTTCTACTGTTCATGTGTGACCAAATAATCATACACAAAAAAATCTCTTGCTACGGAATTAGCTTGACTTGTCCTTCTGCTCTAAGCTCTCAGGTGGGGTCCCTCTCGGCTCCTGCTTCTCTGGCCCGGGGCACTGGCCTGCAGAGTCTCTCCTTGCTGTCACTATACCATCCCATTGTGCTCGGAAGAAAGAGAAGGAGATGTGATGGCATTCAGTAATATGTGTCAAACAAGAGCAACCTGCCGGAAGACAAAAATGAAAATGGACATCACAGAAGCAGCAGACAATAAGCAGGTTTTTGCCCCATAAATAGAAAGTGAACCTAAATGTAACAGAGAACTAAGAATGGCGAAGAAATAGGAAATACTGTACGAGGGGCCATTTTAAGTGATGGGTCATCTGCTGAAATTGAAATTAGAAATAAGCATGATGATGGTGACAAAATTTTTAAAATGTTGTAGAAGACGAGGTGTTTTGTTACTATAATCCCAAACTCATTTAGATGTTTTGATAAAGATAGAACAAATCTGACATTTAAGTCAGTATCTGCATTTTGCCAAACTTTGTTTTAAGCAATAGACATTCAATTTAGAAAAAAAGGATTATAAATAAATTCCCTTGTTCACCTAATCATGAGACCTTTAATCAGCTTGAGAAAAAGGCAGTATTTTCCTGGTTAGTTTTCCACTTCCCATTATTCTCTCTCCTACTCTGCATAGACCCTTTCTGTCCCCCAGAGCCCCCCATTCTTCTCTTGCAACTTTAGGTGCCCTACTTTAGACCCTGTGCAGATATGTGTCAAGTTTGTAAAGGAGGAATTTACTATAACTCATAGTCTCCCTAACTCTGGAGCAACTTTGTTCCTATGTTCATAGTCCCCTGAAATGAATCCAGGTTCACAAGTGGCCAACAAAAAGATTATGTATTGCAATAATTAATAATAATAATGATTATTTTTATCTCTTAATTGAATTTTTATTGACATGTGTCATGCAATAAAATTGCTAGAAGAAGATGCTGTGCAGGTATATTTTGGAAAAGGGGTGGCTGATATTTATCTCTGATGTCGCTGCAAATAATTTATCTTTCTGTAAGGTCAGAGACTTTTTGTTAAACTTTACCTTTGTTTTTAATTTTTATTACTTTTTATTAAAACAGTCAACCTATACAAAGGCATGCTTTTCTTAACTAAATTTATATAAACAATTGTAGTCAACTAAATATTGGCACCTTAAAAGATAGGGCCACATTCTAATTCCTAGAAAGTTTATATGTTACCTTTTTTGGTTAAAGAATCTTTGCTAATATAATGAAGTTAAACATTCAATGATTAAACTATATAATGTGTGTGAATTATACATGTAGGCCTTAACTTCTGTGGCAAGTGTTCTTATGAGAGACACACAGAGAAGACAGTTATAGAGAAAAACCTCTGTAAAGTTGGCTGCCGAGACCAGAGTTAAATGGCTATAAGCCAAGGAACTTGGTACGCATCAGAAAGCCGAAAGTGAATGGAGCAAATTCTTCACTAGAAGCTCCAGATGGAACATAGCACTACCAAACTCTCATTACAGACTTTTGCCCTCTAAACTTTTAAGGAAAAAAAAAATGTTTGCTGCTTTAAGCTACCAAGTTGGTGGTAATTTGTTAAAACTGCCACAAAATGTCTTTAGAAATATGAAATTTAGTCTATTTAGACCCAATCTGTTAATAATTACATAAAATTGATTCTCTGTCACTGTCAATAGGGAAAGAAATCTACTCTGGATCTCTAAAGAGATTCATCCTTTGACCTGAAATCTTTTCCCAACGATAGGTCAATATATGCCCATTCCAGTATTTCAATTTGACTATAATCCATTTCTTAGCATTAGTTATAATGACTATCACATACAAAGTATTTTAAAATGCACATTCTTTACCATCTATTCTTCAATTTTATCACTGATATCTTTGATGTATCATTAGTATCACTGATAGATATCAAAGGTACTGCAACTTCCACTCTATACATTGAAAAGCTTGGCCTTTATTCAAAATTAGCATCTAATTTTCAGCAGATGTTGACTGATTGCATACTTCTACTTCAGACCTCCTGTTAGGTTTTGACAAGAAAGAATTTTTTTTAATGTGTATGTTAGGTGTTCTGCTAAACACTAAAGGAAAATAGAAAGAAAACGTGTGTTAGCCTATAACGTTTAGTGTTGAGGCTGATAGATATTAATCAACTAACCACACAGACGAATGTTTAAGCAGAAATAATAGCTAGTGATGGATGCTGTGAGAGTATTTAAGAGTAGCATAGAATTACAGATCTAAAATAACTTACGGATGGGCAGGAGAAATGGCCAAGTAAAGAGAAGATCAAAATATAATACCACAAGGTAGGAATTAGTTGTTGAGCCAATATAAGAGGTTCTGTGCAACCCATTCTGAAGAGAAAGGCATCCAAAGAGGCAAATGAGTTTTGAAAACGTCTCTAGAGATTGGAGGAACTGGTAAAAGGAAGAAAGAGATGAAGCACAAAAGCAAGTGCCGATAGAAGGTACAAACAGGCTCTTCTAGAGAATTCCAAAGTGCACACCTGTTCTGTGACATTTCTTGGAACATGCAAATCTGTATCAAATTAATTGCTCATTTATACACCCCAGGGGTAGTTAATTCATTTCACAATTCTATGCTAATTTCTGTATCAATTCTTGAAGCAATTTTCTAACAAGTGGGCTATTCACTTAATTTTTAACAAGTGATCAGATAAAAAAAAAAAAACTATTTGAAGTGTGCTCAACACATTTTTGGCCATGTAGTGTCAAGAAAAGTCCATCTTTATAAAGTCTACCTGATAGCAAAAGAAAAAAGAAAGGAAAGAAGGAAGAAAATGAGGGGAAAAGGAAAAGAAAGGAGACCTAGAAGCAAGCAGCACAGGAAGACAGAAAGAAAGAAGAGAGGAAAGAAAGAAAGTGAAAGAAAAGAAAGGAAACGATGTGTTCGGAAATCTCACTTGTATTTAAACCATGAACTGCACCACACAAATTGCACAGTGCTGCTGAGTGTGATACTGGTTAGTGCTGTCTGTTTCTTTTCACCCTAGAGGCCTTACTGTTTAGTTACTGAAGCGCAGACAATCTGTGCTGGGTCTCCCTGTAATAGAGAAAACGGTGTTTAGAAAGCTCACTAAAGAGTAAAAGACAATTTTTAAGTAACAAAAAGGCAATGGAGTTTATAAAGATGTAATTATTAAACAATGTCAAAATAAAAATATCTAAACCATATAAAACATAACCATTAATGCCAAATAATATAAAAGTTAAAGTTGAAATAAACCACTACAGAATGAAATCATATCCTTTAAAATTGATGCAATGACTTTTAAATATTCCATTTGGTCTGTCCTGAGATCCAGAGTTCCTTTTTCGCAATCTGGCAAACGGACATGGTCTGTGTTCACTCAGCACTACCGAAACTAAACTTCTTTCAAACAACGCTATGAATGACTCCATAACTAGAAGTAACTTCTAGAGCCACCCAGATTGTGTATGTGTGTGTGTGTGTGTGTGTGTGTGTGTGTGTGTGTGTGTGTGTAATAAATCAATTTGTTTTGAGGATCTGGGATTTTCTTAGTGTCACCTTTTTAAAGCTGTCTCCTTAAAAATCATGTCTAGTTCTGAAAGTGCACTTAAGTTTCTCTTTAAAAAATGCTACAAGGGATTTTTTTAATCACCCAAAATATGATTCTAACTAAAGTTCAATATAATGCACAAACATCAGTCTTTCCTTACTTCTGTTAAAGTCATCCTTTCAGACTCAATTGTTCTTAAATTAAGGAGCCATAACCACTCTGCACTCCTGTTCCAAGGAGCCTGGTGGAACAAATTGGAAAGAGAGGGCTTGTGTTTTACTTCAGAATCCTAAACTGTAATCCAAGTGAAAACTGATATACTGCAGCAAAACAACTAGAAGTTTGAAATTCAGTGGTAACTCAGTTGTCAAATTTAATTCATTCCAAATTTGTGTCTGAACACCAAAAGTTTGAGAACTAAACATATTTTTCCCATAAGAAATAAAGAAAACCAAATAATTGATTCTGCATCCCCAAAGTTGCATTTATAAACTCATTTTTTTGAGGATTTTAATGAATTTTGTAATGATTTCTTTCTTTAACTTTATTGTGGTTCTCATAATTTTCCTCTTACCTTTTCTGCTGGTATCATTTTCTTTAGATCTATGATTATGATAGCTATGATATTTTATACAAATAAAGCATACACACACACACAAAAAGCACACATATGAATGCTTTAATGCAATAATGCAAGCACTATATTTTGTCTTGGAGAGAGATGCACTTACACTGACGCATCATCGTTTTGTGTACAAGGTGAGACCCAGCACATGACTCATTCTTACCTGCACAGGTTTTTTTTCAAATTGGATATTTGGTTTGATTATGTAGAAATATCCACTAAGCAAACTTTCTTATACTTTGTTGATCGAGTAGTGGAAAGTTCTAATGTGGAGACCTCGGGCAACAAAGGTCTCATTGAAGCTGTATTTTACATTTTGTTGAGCTTAATGTCTGCTATGGCTTATACCTAGATGTTCCCTAAAATTCTCATGTGCTCATAGATGGGGCTTTTGGGAGACACTGGATCATATCTGATTGGTTTAGAATAGTTCTGGGTGTGTCCGAATGATGGATTTACCTAAGAAGGACAATGTACTCTGGGATGGATAATGTTATGGATTAAAAACTGGTGGTCAACTTAGTACCAGCTGGATTATATCAGCATGACATTGAGCAAAGATGCTCCATCTGAGGAAAGTTGCCAGGATAAATAGGTGGAGAAAAAGGGAGGTGTTGAGGGTTGAGGTGTTAATGTGTTGTTGCCTGGAGGCATTGTGGGTTCTCCTGTGAGTTGCTGTTTGAGCTGCTGGTTTTTTTGGAGAAGCTTTGGTCTTTACATCAAGCATTGTTTTTTGGCTCCAGAGTGGAAGATGTGTGTGACGCTTGGTCTCTAGGATGAACTTGTCATGCTGCTTTTTGGCACATACACCACTGTGCTTGTCATTGGAGGAGCTTGGGGCCTCTATGTCATCGAGGACAGCTGTGGTGCCTTTTGAAACAGCCCTGGTCTTTGTTGTGAATGTGACTTTTCAGCTCCAGTGTAAAACCCTCATCCCACTAGCACAGCTCCTTCATCCTGCTGGCATAGACTTTCTGGATTCCACCGCTGACCCTTGGGTCTTCCCGGCATGGATCTGTAAAAGAGACTGGTGTGATTCCTTCTTGTGGGCTCTGGACTTCCAGTTGGACTCGCGGAGGCATTGTCCTGTAAAAATAATATTATAAACTCTACATCTTGATCCTAATTGTTCTCTGTGTACAACCCCTGACTACAACAGAAATTGGTACCAGGAGTGGGCTTATTGCTGTTATGTTGCCTGGCCAAGTGACTTAAGAGCCTTAAAAGTTAATTTGAAAAATTTTTGAGAGATTGGCCAGAGAGACAGCCCCTATGTGCTGTATTATTTTGGAGATTCTGGTTGGAACCTGGAAAATCAGAGTGCTGATAAAAATGCTGCCAGTTAAGATGAAGCTTGGGATGCTTCTATTGGGAAAGACTGCAGTGGCTGCTGGAGTCTGGGTAGTATATTGTGCTTTAGATGAAAGTTGGTCTTCTGATTTGTATTTAGAGATATTACCTTTAGAGTTAGTGTCAGTGCAGTCTACTGTTGGGATGGTAGCATAGTTAACTTTAGAGAACTTTTGACTAGATCTATTTTAAAAATTTAGAGCAAAGAGCCAGTAAAATAATTTAAAACACTTAGTTAAGAAGAAAGCTCCATTGAAAGAGTGGGTTATAAAGATGAAACAGAGAACATAGTTGTTTAAAAAAAATAAGACAATAAAAAAATCAAGAATCATTTAAATTGCAGGATATCCTTATATTTTAGTCTGCCCATGCCATGTTAGAGTTAATGAAAAGCAAGGACTGTGATTGTAATTGTTCTTTTCGTGCAATTTTAATGTTTTATATATTTGTAACCCAGTTGATTTGTCAAAGTACTGTGTTATAATGTTTACCTTGGTCACCTTTTAAATGTTTTGTTTTTGATGCAGAAATTAAGTATAAAAAGAATTACATATTTATATATAATTGTTATATTAATATAACAAATCTGCCACTAAGAACTACAGTAAAAAAACAAAAACAAACAAACAAAAAAACAAAAAAAACAGGTGTGTGGTTATTAAATTGACCAGGGGTGGATTGTTATGGATTAAGAACTGGTGGTCAACTTAATGCCAGCTGGATTACATCAGCATGGCATAGAGCAAAGATGCTCTACCTGAGGAAAGTTGCCAGGATAAATAGGTGGAGAAAAAGGGAGGGTTGAGGGTTGGGGTGTTAATGCGTTGTTGCATGGAGGCATTGTGGGTTCTCCTGCGAATTGCTGTTTGAGCTGTTGGTTCTCCTGGAGGAGGTTTGGTACTCACATCGAGCATTGCTTCCTGGCTCTGGAGGGGAAGATGTGTGTCTCTTGGTCTCCAGGATGAACTTGTCACGCTGCTTCCTGGCACGTACCCGACTGTGCTTGTCATTGGAGGAGCCTGGTGCCTCCATGTCATCGAGGACGGCTGTAGTGCCTTTCAGGACAGCCCTGGTCTTGTTGTGAGTGTGACTTCTCTGCTCCAGCGTAAAATCCTCATCCCACTAGCACAGCTCCTTCATCCTGATGGCATAGACTTTCAGGCTTCCACCACTGAACCTTGGGTTTTCCCAGCACGGATCCATAAAAGAGACTGGTGTGAGTCCTTCTTGTGGGCTCTGGACCTCCAGTTGGACTGATGGAGGCAGTGTCTTGAGCTCTAGATTTTTATCTGGACTCATGTGAGACCTTGCTGTGGGGTTTAGGCTCTTGACTAAATAGTTTATCTGTGATGTTGTGGATAGATTTCCTACATTTTCCTGTGTTAACCCAGGGGACCATTATAAAAATATTATAAACTCCACGTCTTGATCCTAATTGTTTTCTGTGTACAAACCCCTGACTACAACAGATGACATCAACCAATAGGTTTGTAGCCTGGTTGGAATAAAAAGGGAATGAAGAAGGGATTCTCCTGCTTTCTACTGGCGATGTCATGAACCATTTCTTTCTGCCATGTGCCTCTGCTGTGCTGCCCTGCTTTGGATCTAGCCAACTATGAACTGAAACCTCTACAAATTGTAAGCTAAAATAAATTTTCCTTCTCTCACTTGTGAGTGTTGAATATTTTGCCCCAACAAGGAGGAATATGGGTAAGACAGCAACATTCTTTCAGTTTAATAAAATTACTACTCTAAAAAGTGGCAACTTCTGCTTATAAAAACCTTCTTCCCAGCACTATAGATGATGCAAGAGCTTCATTAATAAACATGTTACTAAAAATACTTATGTCGTTCTGTGCGTATGTTAGTGTTTAGTAGAAGTCTAGTGATAGTTTCAAAATACTGATGAAAAGAAACACAATTATTGTTATATTAAAAGTTTCAAACTATTTTGTCTTCCTTGATTTTTAAGTGCTTGATAATAATAGTAATTTTATTACATTTTTAAGTAGCTTGAAGGTGCAAGTTTAAAGTTAAATAGTTATTTTTGGTGGATTGAAATGAGTTCTCTTATTGAAATATCAAGGTGATAAGTAATTGATTATCTATACAATTAGGTTATATCTTTGTATCATAATACAAATATTTTTCTGAAAAAGAAGTCATTTTAAAAAATCAAATGAAACACAACTTTTAGTAAGCCATATTATTTTTAGTGTTCAAATAATAAATTACAAAGCAAATTTAATTATTTTTGACTGAGGGAGTTTATTTTCTTACCCTGTCAATGTTTCTATTATGTACTTACATTATGAAACTATATTTAAAGATTTTTATGTTTCTCCATAGCATCATGAAAAATTGTCAGCATTACCAAAGTGAAAAATATGTTGCGCACTACAGCTCAGAATACGTAATTGCTCTTTAAAAAGTGTCAGTACCTACTAACCTAGACTTGTGAGTACCTTCACAGGCAGCATTCTAGGATGTCCTTCAATCACCTTCATTTTCTGTGTAGTCGGGCCATTCTCTTGAATCTGAGCTGCACCTAGTGACTTGCTTCTAAGGAACACGGTAAGAAAAAATAATGGAAAATCTTCTCTCTGTTTAGGTTACAAAAGTCTGACACTTGCATGCCTTTCCTTTGCCCTCTCTTCTTCCTTTCCCCCTCCCCACCTCCCTTTCCATTTCCTTCCCTTTCTTTCCTCAGCAAAGAACTGAGAGTGCCCTTTGGCCCTGGAAGAGCTCAGACCCACCAAAACCCACATGAACGCTCAGAAGCAGATTCCTTCCTAGTTAAGTCCTCAAATGAGTCTGCAGCCCAGCTGATACTTGGTTTAGTACAAAGTATGGGAGAGCCTTGCCCCAGACTCTATGAAATGATAAGTCAATGTTGTGGTAAGCCACTAGAGTTGGGAACAATTTTAATACAATAATCAATGAGCAGTACTATCATTCATCTACTTTTTCACCTTTCCTAAATCCACAGAATATAATGGGACCTCATTCAGAACTACAAACAGTGTAAACTCTGCCCTGCGCCTTAATGCCCAGGACTTATCTTGAGTAACTTCAGAAATGCAGAATGATTATTCTTCAGCTTCTCAACTCAAATAGACACAGAAATTGTCTTTCAGCCAAAAGGAAATGTATATCTGTTATACTAATCTGTTAGTCTGAGAATGTTTCCCATCACACTTTTGGGTAAAATTTAATACTTCTACCCCTGTAAAATATCAAATACCCTGATATTTAAAACTGAGATATGATTAGAATGAAATAAAATAAAGCAAAAATATTTTTGAATTGTAGCTATTACTCATTCCACAAATTAAGGTGGAGATTATTTTCATCACTCCACAGTATTCTTTCCTATCTATTTCTTGTCATTGCCCTTCTCTTCCTACCTTTTCTCCTCAATTATCTAATTTTTACCTCATAGATTCGTTTTGCCTTAATCTACAGTACCTACAAAAACATGTAAAAAGTGCATTCTTTTGTGGCTGGCTTATTTAGCTTAACATCATATGTTCTGTATTTTTATGCTGCATGTATCACTACTTTCTTTTATCACTGCTAACCACTATTCACGGAAGTAGATGCACTAGGGTTCGTTTCTTAATTCACCTGCTAATGGCCATTGGGTTATTTGAAATTTTATCTCTATTGAGTGCTGTGTATATTTCAGTACAAGTTTTCATGTTAACATGATTTTTTAAATTTTTATTGAGTAATTATCTGGAAGTTTGATATCTGGATGAGCATATGAATAACAATGAAATGCCACCGAAATGATTTTAATTTTGTATTTTATTAGAAATTTTGAAGTTCTAGTTTTCAGTCTGGGTGGTAACAGTTTGTTGGTAATTTTTTTTTTTTCTTAGCAACTGCAATAAATAAAAGTACTATTTATTGTGGTATTAATTTGAATTTCTCTGATAACTAATGAGGTTGTGTGTTTCTCATGTTTTTACTGGCCATTCAAATATATCTTGCTGATTTTTACATTACATTGCATGTTTACTGTCATTTGTGTGCATGTGTATATTATGTATGTAGTGGGATGTGCCCCTAAAGCTTCATGACATTATGGGGGTCCTTTGAAAGATGATTGAATCTAGAGTTTGGGATTGGTTCGTGATTTAGTGCTGGGATTGGCAGTGTGAGTCCAGCAGCCACCCCAGGGCAGGTAGCCTGCATACGATAGGAAGGAGACAAAGAAGCTTGCTCCTCCCTTTTGTCCCTTTCACTGTTGTTGCTTTTAGTATCTGCCTCTGCAACCCTGCCTTGGAGCCAACTGAATATGGACTGAAACCTCCACAAACTGTGAGCTTAAATAAATTTTTCCTTCCTTGATTTTGGGTATCAGGTGTTTTGTCCCATCAAAGAAAGAAAAGTAAATGTGACAAGTTGTTGTCCAGTTTTGTCAAAGATCAAATGATTATGAGCCTTTGGGTCTATTTTCACATTATTTGTGTTGTTTCATCAGTTTATTTTCCTAACATGGCATGGATAGCACATTGTTGCTCTAATTTTCATATATTACAAGTCCTCCAATATTTCTTCCTCTTAAGCATTGATTTGAGTGTTTTAAATCTTATCAACTTCCATATAAATTTTAGAATAATCTTATTTCTTAAAAATAGCCTACTGAAAGCTTGAAAGGATTGTGTTGAATGGAGAAAATAACATAAGAATGGGCATTTTAATAACATAGAGCCTCTGGATTAATGATATAATTCTTCATTCATTGGTATTTTCATTAATAGCAATAAGATTTGTAATTTTGTATAGAAAGGCCATACATATTATTTATTAGATGTATCCTTAAGTATTTTTGTTGAAAATAATGAAATAAAGCTAAGATAAATAAATAAATTAATGCAGATGACTGAAGATAAAATATATAAACCTATCAATGACTCAGATTTAGCAAGAAGTCAAAATAATTTTGTAGAGGATATTAAAAGAATTATAGGAGACTAGAACATAAAATTCTATGATGTATATTCTTTAGTTTTGTAAATGTAGAGAAATGAATTATTTTATATAAAAGTGCAAACTAAAGCATCAGCCAGCAAACAGAAAATTTGATCATACCTGTTACCTTTAAAGGACCTACAACAGTGAGTGAAGGTCTTCTCTTGGAAAAGTTCCTAAGACAGGATGGATTCATTGTTGACTTCAGATTCCTTTCAAAAAGTGCCATTAAATACCAGCCAATACCATTGAGGGCCAAAATAAATGATGGAAAGGCTACTATTCATGTTGGAAAAGCTGAATTAATATTAACCACCAAATCTTATAAGCAACACAAACACATAATGCAGGTAAATATTACTATAATCATGCATTAAAATTTAAAGTACTACTAAATAAATAGTACCATGATGCAAAAGAATCGTAATGCAAAATAAAATAAAACTGTCCAAGCAAGGATGATTATATACTGGGAAATCTATTAACTTAGGAAAATATATCAAGTGATTAAAAGGGAAATACCACACTACTATCTCAAATACTTCAAGGAAATATTTGATGAAATTTGATAGTCATTACCTGTAAGAGAAATTGAATTTCAATAGGCAATGAAATAAAATCAAAAACAAATATTACTCTAAAAGACTCACACTAAATGTGATTATGTTTTAATATTTTCCTCATGATACAGGAAAAACGTAACTACCAACCTATTAGAGTCAAATATGTGTTTGTGATGTCACATCATTGAGGAATGATATTGATAACCAAAGGAAGAAGTTAGGAGAGTTTTATTGGAAATAAAAGGAAGAAAAATAGCTCCTGAAGGAGGGATCCTGAGTGGTTGGCCACAGGGGTCCTTTGTCAGGATAATTTATACAATAAAGTCACAATATGTGTGGGTCAAAATATAACAACTTATAAGTATAGAGCCTTAGCTAATGTGATCTAGTAAAGGAAGGAGTCATGTAGCAAAAGTATATGAAAAGAACAAACACATTTTGGGGAAAGGATGGGTCGGATGCCCTAATGTCTCACCTGGACTTATTGAACCAGGTGGTGCTAATTACATACAGTATAAATTACATACAGTATAATTCAAATTACTGTTTATCCTTGAGATACACAAACAACATTAGCTACTGATTCCATCTACAATTCTGATGTTTTCTTTAATTTTTTGTAATGATTTCCTTGAAGGCCTAGTCTCTCTCTGACTATATATTAATTTCTATCTAATTTATCTGCCTACAATATTTAGCATGTAGCAAATATAATACAAATGAAGACTGAGCAATCAGTAGAAACATTGTGGCCATGGGGGCAGGTACCCTTCTCTTCTTGCTGCCTGTGACCAGTATATGTAGAACTTGAGGCCAGTGAAAACAGTAAGTACCACACTCATGATGCGCATGGATGCAAAACAAACATATAGTAATTTTTCTCTACATTTTCCAAAAGAAACTAGAAATGAAAATGAGATGGTTATTCCTTTGCCAGTAGTGACCAAGATTACTAACTAACCAGAAATAAATTTTAACAAAAAGACGAATGACCACCATGAAGAAAAGTATTAGATCCTATTAAAACACAGAAGGTCTGAAGAAATGGAAAGATAGTTTGTTTACTATTAGGTGGGAAGTCCTACTATTATAAAATGGTATTTCTCTTAAAAGTAATTAATATACCTAATGTTTTTCTAATTAGAGTTTCAGTTGCTTTTTGTCATCTTTTTCATTTTCTCTTTATTCCTGGGTAAAATAATTTTTCAATTAGATATATTATGCCACAGACCACCTCACAGACTTTCAGCTGAAATATTTCCCATAAATACTGTTGTGACACAAAAACAAAATGCAAATAAATTTACTAGTGAAAAGTGAGATGACATACATGCATACAATCATATATATGAATGCATAAAATACATATATATCATATGCATCTTCACAAGAGAGTTGCTAGGCAACCTACTGGGAAATCTATATCTATATCTATTTATTGTCTATTGATCAGTTAATAGATAAATATCTTCATGAGATAGTTCTTAGCCAGTTACAATACTTTAGGAGAAGAGGAATATAAATGAAAACACATCTGTTGTATCTTTGGACAAATAACATAAGTTTATTGTGCTTGAGAATAAAAAACAGAAGCTTCCCTATGCCATTTTTAAGACCTTCATCTTTATGAGTACCCTATTCTGTCACTTCTTATGAATATGGAATTGAAAATCCCAATTGCTACCAAGGTTGAACTCACCTCCTCACGCTTGCCAAGCAGGCTGTGTGTCGCTGAACTAAATCCCCAGTCCTCATATTTTTTCTATTTTCCCTTCCAATTTTTCATATGTGTTGATTCTCCATTGCTTCGTAATCTTACTCCAAAATCTAGTGGCTTTGAAGCATTAACATGTGTAAAATGTAGTTTCTGTGACTGAGTAAAATGAACATGGCTCAACTAGGCCCTCTGATTTGGGTTTTCTTAAGAGACAGCTGTCATCTGAAACTGAGAAGGATTCACTTCCTAGCTCCACTACAGTATTGATGAAAAATTCAGTCCATTTTGGGTGGTTGATCTGAAATATCAGCTCCTATTGAGCTATTGGCTAGAAAATTTAATTCTTTGCCACAGTCATATAAACTATCCCACAATGTGGCACCTGAATTCATCAGGAGCCAGCAAGCAAGAAAGAGAGAGTATCATAAAGACGGAGAATGTAACTGTGACAGAAAGTACAGACACATATGAAAAAATAGAGATAATTGAGAATCACGTAAGGAGCTTCGGACCATATGACATTCTGTGGCATTCTCTTCTCTTTTCCTAATGCATATATTTGAAGACTTTAAAGACTTCTTATTAGAAAAGTAATGCGATATCAAGAATCAACTTCCTGAATCTTCATTTTACTTAACAATTTTATTGAGATGTAATGGCATATTGGTGCATGTTTTTTCTAAAAACATCTTCCTAAATTGAGACGACAGATTTACAATTGTTATTCATCTTGTGGTCATTTTGGTAAAATGTATTTTAAATAGCTAAAATTCCTGGCATAAAATTATCTGAACATTCTTTAGTAATAACTACATACTCTCTTACAATAATCCATCACTGTTTCTTGATGGCATTCTTTCTCTCTTTTTCTGTCAGTCTGTCTCTCTGCATTTCTGATCAATATAATGGATAGCATATTAATTTTGGTGACCTTTTCAAAGAACCAGATTTTTATTCAAAAATATTCTTATTTCTTGGCTGCTTCATTGATGTCTAGTTGTTATTTTACTGTTTTCTATGAGTGTTGTGTTTAATTGTCTCTAATTTTTCTTGTTTTTAAGATGGATTACTGATTTACACATTTCTTTTTTCACATATAATGATTTAAGGCTATTATTATTCCATTTAACATTGCTTTATTTCTTTACTTCCAAATTTGACATATTCCAATATCACTTTTTAAAAATATTTTTAAATTCCCACTGCAATTTTCTTAAACTCCTGAGATATTTAGCAATGAATTGTTTTACAAATAATTATAATTTATTGTATGTATTATTATGAAATTAAATTTAATTTTTTGTGATGAAAGAACATATTCTGTGATTCTATTTCTTTTAACTATATTGAGACTTTTAATTGTGTTGCTTATGCTTTATCTTGATAAAAACACTCTAAGTGCTAAAGTTTTATATTGTGTTGTATAAATATCATTTGTTTAAAACTTTTCTGGTATTTTTAAATTCTTATATGTGTAAGAAATATTTCAATTTTTCAATTCTAATATTTTGTCTAATTATCAACAGCTGAGAAAATAGGATTAAATATCTCTCCATGAGATATAATTTTCCTTGTTCTTCCTTATTCCTGTATACTTTTCTGATTGTGTCAAAATTGCAAAGCCCTGAACTATCTCTTAGTCATTTCTTTGGGTTGTTAATGGCTTGGTAACTTTGGAAGACAACTACCAGCTCTCAATATCTCCCAGAGTCAATACAATCACTTACTGATTATTATAGAAGTAGTGGTTTTCATAATCTCAATATTCTCCGCCCAACACATTGTTCACACATCTAGGTCCTCATGTTTCCCCTCTCATGTTTAGGGAAAAGGACAGTGTGTCTCCCTGATGTGTCAACCTTACTGGCATAAGGACTACCCAGCACATTAGTAAAGATTTCAGTGTATTGGATGACTGACACTCAGGCCAGTAAACTAAGTGTGTATGCAGCCAGGGCACCCAACTTGGATATGGGTGGCACCAACAAATAACCTTGTAGCCTAGATGGGATAAAAATGGAAAAAGGGAAGTGGTTCCTTTATCAGGAAGCTCTGGTTTTTGCAGTGACTTTGGTAAACTTTGGTCTCTAGTTCCTTCAGCATTTTAGTAGAGACTCTTCTGCTTTTTTACACATTTTCATGCCAGTGACTACAGGAGCTTTCAGGCCTTCAACGTTCAATTGCTACTGAATCCTTCCGCTCTCTAGCACTCAGAAGACTGCTTGGTTTTTTTTTTTGTCTCTGATTTTATGGCTGGCCATAGGCATGCTTCTGCTTCTTACCCTGTAGGTCTACCTAATAAATCCTTGTGTAGTTCTACACATATTTTATATTGATTCTGTGTCTCTAGAGAATCCTAAGTACTACAGAGAATGTATGCAAGTATGCAATTGTTATACTACTTGCTGAGAAAAATGAAGTCTTTTTATCCAATCCATGAGTCTTCTATTTTAAACCAGTAGCCATGAAACAGGAAATGACAAATTTACTACTTATAAGTAAGGCAAAATTAAATTATAGACCTAGGATTATCCTGTGATTTGGAGATTATTTATCTCTCCTTTTAAATCTATTAACTTTTGCTAGAGTTATAAGCCATATTGGATGCATTCATATGAATGGGGACTGCACATGTGTTTTTAGAAAATCTTGGAAACCTCTAGGATCCAAAAGTGGTTTCTGTTGCCAACCGCTGAAAAGCCAGACCCTTCAGTTCTACAAAGTCATGAATTCTGCCAACAACCTGAATGAGTTTAAAACAGATTTTCCCCAGGAGAACCTTCAGATGAGATCTCAGCATAAGTGGGACCTTGAGTGTAGCCTTGCAATTCTGATTAGCTAGCTAGACGCCTGACCTACTAGCATTGTGAAATAACAAATCTGTGTTGTGTATGCCAATAAATTCATGTTAATTTTTTATGCAACAGTAGAAAACCAATGCAACCTCTATTTATTGCCTTTTTTCCCTGAGAATGTGTTAATTTCCTAGTTGTTTGTATTTGTTATTTTTGAGATCCAGCATGTCCCCCAATGCTTCATACATTTGTTGGTGGGGCTTTTGGAAAGTGATTGGATCATGGGACCAATATATCTTACTTGCTTTTAAGAGTCAGTTCTTTGGGCAATGAAGCCAGCCAACTATGACAGTGACAGGGAGCCAAAACAAATCACTCCTCCTTTTAGTGGCAAGGGTCAAGTGTTATGTCTCAGCAAGACAGTGATTGAGACAGTGTTTTTAAGTTAATTTGAGACTTTATCTTATACATGAATTATGCAATGTTGCAGTGACTCTAGGTTCTGTTTTATTTCTTTGAATATGGTGTATGCTAATTTTTTAGTGGGCAATTACCTTAATTTGGCTTTCAAACTCCAAATGCCTCACATGTGTTATTCTGAATCTTACACCTTAGTTCTGGCTTTTGTTTCCTTTAATTATTTTTTGTGGTATAGAACTTTGGGCATAATTAATACCCAGAATGTAGTATTCCTTTTCCCTGACTCTTTCATATTTAGGATTACTCTTTATTTTCCTATGGAAGTGGCCACATTGAACTCTGTATTCTGAGTTCTTCAGCATTAAGACCATGTTTTGCTCTGAAGTTTCAATTTTCTGTTTCTAGTCCAAAGTTTGCAGAAACCAGAAGATCATATCATGCTAATTCCTTCATTCAGGTTTTGATTTTCCTTCCCAAATCTCCATATATTGTTTTCCTAAAATCTGTGACTATAATCTGTGGGAGGATTAGTCTCCCAGGAGCTTTTTCCTTCATATCAGAAGCAGGCTCACCAAGCCTCCACTTTGATCAACAGATCACGGGTGCGAATATCTTTCAAGTGTTTCATTTTATTAAAAGGTGAGTTACATAATCTAATCTGCATCATTTCTGTTTTTGGATTAGCTAAATTCTATAACAAAATACTAGTCATCTCTTTACAGTTCTAAAAACTTTGTAAAAGCTTGCTAGGTTTTTTGTGTATTTTTAATATGTATTCAGATTCCTACTACAATATGTCTCTTTTCATTGCTGCTGTATTTTCAGTAAATGAGTATTAGCAAAACCACACATTCTGCTTCTTGATCTTTACTATATATTGAACTAATAATGTGTGTCTATTATTCTTCATACATATTCAGAATATCTCTTCCAACAGTTCCTTTGGAACCATTATCCACGTATGCTGTGAATGCATATTAACAGTAGAATACATTTAGATACTACATTTACATATGATGAATTCATTACATTGAATGTGTAGTAAAATCTTTTAATATATATTTATAATATTCAAAAGCTATTTACTTAAACATGTTAGTATTGTAACGTTTATTAAATGTTACTTCTTCATTTTATAGTGGAAATTAGCAGAAAATCCAGGTTTAAGGAGACTACATTATCAAGTCAAAAAGTTTTCTTTTTTTCATTTTAGCATAACCTTCCTCTTAATATCGTCTACAAAAGAATAGAACCTATGTGGGCCAAAGAATTAGTGTCTGTAGTCATAATGAACACATTTTCATTCCGAATTCATTTTAGAATTCTTATTTTTTTCAAGGGCATATAACAGATGAAAATGCTTGGATAAACTTCTGAAAGTCTCCACCTATGCAAAACTCAAATAAGGGGACATTTTTAGCACTGAACCACAATGGTATCATAGCTATCGTAACTATAGTGTCATGACTAGCTTATTGTTCCTTTACTGTGAGAATCCACAAAGAATCAAAAAATCTATGACTTTATGATTTTAAATCTCTTATACTGTTATATGGACAGGGCAGAAGTCTGAGTGACATTAAGGACCTGAAGAATGAAAGTATTCTATAGAAAATCAGAGTATTCATGTCTCATTATCATGATGAAGTCAGATTTTGCAACAGCGAAAAAAGAAAGTGACAGACCTCTGAACTTTGTACAGTTTATTTCATTTTCTATAATCTAGTTACTTCCAAGATCAACATGATGAAGAAATCTACATCTAGTTAGAAGGCTAGGACTGTGTCCCCATCTCCAGCTTTTCTCCATGTTCCCTTCCTCCTCCAGTGCTAGATGTTGGATCAAGATCTCTGTGCCTGCTAAGCCTATGCTCTACACTGAGCTCTAAAGTCATTTCTGAATCCAGATAGTAGTGCTCTAGCTAACAGTCATTTTTTCTACTCATATTACTGATATAAACTGCAGAGTAGCAAATTTAGTTCTATAAGTCTTACAAGACTATGAACTTTGAAATAAAACCCTCTCATCATTCCAAGAGAAGACTGCCTTTCCTTCCTTCCTTCCTTCCTTCCTTCCTTCCTTCCTTCCTTCCTTCTTCTATTCTTTTTTGTTTCTTTTCTTTTCTTTCTTTTCAGAAGGCTTTCTTTTCAGTGCAAACATTTAATTTAGGGGAGAGTAGCTCTTTCTTCAACATAATAATCAAATTAGTATCAAAATTATTGAAATTATCAAAAATATCATACAGATAAGTGTGGAACACAAATCCATGGAAGGAGTTAAAATTTGTTTGTAATCCATTTACGTTTTAGAGAAACATACATTATGGATACACAATAACATAGTCTGTTTTACCCAGAGTACAGTTTATTTCATTTTCTATAATCTAGTTACTTCCAACAAACTATATTTAGGACTCTTTCCCCAAGTGAAATCATCTCCAAGATCTCCCAGAAACAGATAAATATGAGTAGGTAGGTTATTGTAATATTTTTTGTTGGTTTGTGTAAACTTCTCCAGTTTTCGGCTTTGTATTTCCATAGAGACAAAAATTTCAAAAGCAGTTTCAAAAACATTGTACAACTCACTTAGTTTTAAGAGGTCAGGGGTCATGTCTATTTTACATCTCAGCCTTTTTGCATGTATTTTGCTGATTATGTAAAGTGTCTAGCTGGCCAGGTGTAGGCACTCTGAGTATTTCTGAGTGGAAGAAATAAAGATCTTAAAAAATTTATTTTTATCTCTTCACTTAGTGTCCTGTAGAGAAAGCTACATATCCAATTGTGTTACCCTAACAATAAGGCTATGAACAGCATGAAAAGTAGAATAATATAATCCATGGCATTTTTTATAAATATAGTATAATATAAAGGTCCCTAAACTGGATTGGACTTATGAATTTGCGTTCCGTTCAAAATTCTGCCTTGCAAGTTTGCCATCACTGAGACTCATGCTAGCATTATTAAACTATGAAACTCCTGAATCAGAATTCTTTAACACTTAAATTCTTTACAGTAGTAAAATTCACATAGTATTATAATCTCAAATGCCACAGTTTTTCTTAATTGACCACCAAAAATTTACCCCCATGTTATTTTGATATCGATTAGCAGGATAGACCCTTTAAACAAATGTTCTGACCTTTGAACCCCAGGTGAGTATTATGTCAGTCACATGCTCCCTGGTGCTTCTTTACTTTTCATTATTTCATTGGTTATTTATTTATTTTTGGTACCAGGAATCAAACTCACAACCTCACGCTGGCCAGACTGGCACTTACGCTGCTAAATTAAATCCCCGGCCCATATTGGTCATTTTAATATTCAAAGATTCAAGGACAGTTTTATTTCATGTCTCTCTCTCTCTCTCTCTCTCTCTCTCTCTCTCTCTCTCTCTCTCCGTCTCTCTCTCTCTCTCTTTCTCTCTCCCTCTCTCTGTGTCTTTTTTGTACTGGAGATTGAACTCACAATCTTGTGCTTGCCAGGCAGGCACTTATGCCACTGAGCTTACTCCTTGGCCTTATTTTATGTTTCTTTCAAATAGAAAGGGGAAGGTGAAGGAAAAAAAATGAAAGTAGAAATGATAAATGGAGGTAAGTGTTTCAATTTCTACAAAGCTTTTCAAATTTCCTATCTTTATAAAGAATAATAAAAATCTGAAAATTTAGATATAGACAAATGGTGTTTGAAAGTAGAAACCCACTAGGCAAATAAAAATTTAGTTTGGGCTGACATGGGATGAAAGTTAATTTTTGAGAGTAGGTAAACTGTTTTTGGATTTCTTTCAGTAATTAAAAAAATTTTAGAATTAATCTCAATGTTCAGCAAATATTTCAAATTAATATATGATAATCAAAAACAACAAAAAGGGAAAAAACAGAAAACAAGTAGATTTTTGATAGGATTTATATGTATTTAGGATTTATATGTATTTCATATAAAATATAATTCATTTGGCATTAGTTCATTTTTTTGAATTCATTTTATGAAATCTATAAAGTAATCTAGGATTTGGGGATTGAGCTGAGTAGTATGGAGAATTTCAAAACAAGTAATACAAGATTCTACTTTAAATAATTAATTAGTGATAAACTAGTATTCAGTAGGTGTTATAGGAAATAAAGCACACACAGTAACATAGTAGGCATATACATAGAGAATATTAAGACATTTCAGAAGTATCTACAATTGATAAGATTGAAAGGCTGTGGTGATTTAAGAAGACCAATATTTTACTTAATAACTCAGCTCCACCTTATTGTCTTTATCCCTTGGCTCAATGATTGGTTTTGTATGAAATAACTTCTCACTTTGCCATTAACTTCATTCCTAATAAGGCAACATCATATTACTTAAGGAAGGATCATAGATCCACAAGTGGAAAAAAGCAACAAAACATTGCCTTATTATGCTAATTTTGCCTATACAATAGATATATCGAAACATTTTTAGAATTAAATATTTGCAATAGATGCTTTTTCAGTCACTTTGAGGGTGTGGTATATACTGACTATATATACTTCACTTTAATTATTTCTCATATCCTTTTCTCTTCAGTCATGGTTATATAGTGTTATGGTTTATGTTTGGATGGCCCTCAAGCTTAATGGAATCATAGAGCAGCTGAATCTAGCATTTGTGAGTGGCTTGTTATCTAGTGCTGGGATTGGTGGTATGAATACTGCACCTACCCAGGATCAAGTAGCCAGCATACTAAATAAGACAGGGAAAGAGGCATGCTTTGCCCATTTACCTTTTTCAGTCTTATCACTTGTGGCTGCCATTAACAGCTGTCCCTTTGGCACCAGATGAGTATAGACTGAAACCTCCAAAAACTGTAAGCTAAATAAACCTTTCCTTCTTTCATTTTGGGCATCAAGCATTTTGTCTCAACAATGAGAGAAAAGTAATCAAGACATATATATATAGATATGATTATAGATGAAGACATGTAGCTGCCAGCCCCTTCTCTTATATAATTCCTTTTTCTTCATCTGCATACTTTTCTCCAACTCCTTTAAAAAAGATACGACCGTCTTCCATGAACAGGGCTTGTTGCAGGTGAAAATTCTCTGTCTGAGGTCTAAAATTTAATGGTAGTTAGTGAAGTGATGCACTAGACCAGTGGTGGAGAACCTGTGACATATGTGTTGCTGTGTTTTTCTTTTAAAACAAAAGATGTTGGACTGAGCACGTTAGCACATGCCTATTATTCCAGCACTAGAGAGGCTGAGGCAGGAGGATCTCTAGGAATTTCAGGTCAGCCTGGGATACATAGTGAGTTTAAGATCAACCTGACCCTGATATAGCAAGATCCTGTGTCAGGGTGGGGAGGGAAGATGTGAATGAGTGAGTTATATTTCTAAATTAAAACCTCAGTATTCAAATTTAATTGCAGTGTTGCTCTTTGGAATAAATGAGTTTTCAGTTGCAGTTTGGACCTTACTCTCTAAAAGGTTTCCCAAGAATGCATTAGACCAAGACAAAATGTGATAAAGCTAGAATAAGGAAACAATCAAAGGAAATAATTAGATGAATCAATTACTTTTGTGGGGAGCCATGGAAGCTGGCCCAAGTTAAAGTGGATTCCACAACTTCCCAGCATAGGCAGTCTGACACAGCTGTCATTTTATGTCACTAAACATCTAAAATACATGAAATCACATAACTCATGAATCCATGAAACTGTCTTCATTCTATTTTTCACACAGTAGTCAGAAAAAATCAGTAAGCACTAAAAATCATCAGCATAAAACAACTGTATAATCTATTAATATTAAATCAGCCCCTCAAAATATATGCTGATAAACCTGGACAAGGATGATGAGATTATAAAAATGGGTACAGTTGCAACTCTGTTTGCTTGAGAAAATCTGTATCTGAGAGTAAGAATAAAGTCACTGGATATGTAATTATGCAAATTTCCTCAGTCTTTGGTTCTTGCAGAAAGAAATTTACGTAAAAGGAGCACACAAATCTGCCCAACAGAAGTGGATGTGACTCACTGTATTTCCCAATCATCTTGACTTTAACCTATGACTCATCAAGCTCCTTAAGATCTTCCACCAAGTGTTTTGCAAATCAACAGTTTGTATTTCATTCTCCCCACTACCACCACATTCCAGTCACTCATTTCTCCATACTCAAAGTGCTGCAATAGTCTATGAGACTTTGTTTTTCTCTTTCTCAATTCAGTTTAGATGCCAAATACAGATTAAGTTTTCCTGAAACTTCAAATTAGTACCAATATGTTTTCTAATATTTTCTGTTTAACAGCTTTATTCAAGATAAAGATCAAAATCTTCAGTTTGACATTTGAGCCTGCAATCTAACTCTACTTATTTATTTTTATTTTGCTTTTCTATTCTGCTCTTTTCTCTGGCATTCCAGGCTTATTCCTCACACCACACTTCTGCTTTTTTTCTCCTCTTCAACTTCCTAAATGCTGTCTTATTACTTTCACTAATCATTACATGTAGGTGTTATAGAAGTTTCCACTTGCTGAATCATATTTCTGGGCAAGATATTATATAGGAACACTGAGGCTCTCAGAAGATTAGCCATGGCCATGGTGTTTAGGGACTGCTTTCCTTGAGCAGAATTCCTTGAGCAGAATATGAGCAGAATTCAGACAGAAAGGAAATGGAATAATTACTTCTTCTTTTGGAAAGGTGGGAAAGACAGATGTTATTTCAGGATGGGTTGAATTCTATGATTTATACTGTAGCAGAAAATGGCTCCTCCCAGTCAGTATCCTTCAGTTGCCCAGGTAACAGTTCCTGTTATAGTTCCTGTTACTTCTGGTTCTTAGAAATAGCTGTTCATTAAGATACATTTTATAAGAACCAATCAAAGATAGCCAACTACTCTGATTCTTGCTTGTAACCCCATGAAAACCTCCCTCTCTGAGCCTTTGCACCATGACATTTTTATAAGGACTGATACCTTATCAGTGCTCTTCCATTGTTAAATAAATCTGCCTTGAAATGTTGGATATCATTTTAGTGTTTCTGTTGCTATAGCAATACTATCATGGGTTAGTTTCTTCATATGATTCTGGCTCAGTTTTCTCCTAATAAGGTGATTCAAATGATCACATACCAAGTCAGTATATAGTAAGGATAAACTGCATTTAATATCATTGTGCAGCAATAAAATAAAATTATATAGATGATCAGATAGCTCACCAGTATTGGCCAAGAAGAGAATTCAAGAGAGAAAAGTGATACAAGGTATTTGGAGATAAAATGAGAGAAGACAGTCAAGGCGATACACTAGGATTTAATGCAATTACCATCAGAGTACTAAGGGAAAGTACTCTATATAATTTCATATTATCAAGCTTTTAGTAAACAAAGATGCTGAGAAACTACTTCTCATTTGCAAGGATAAGCATTTGCAGGATTTGATATAACTAGGTGAAACTCATATTTCTGTCTTTACCAGAAACCTCCATCCCAATTTATAGATTCTAATTTTCAATTTCTGAATGTCAAATTTTCAAACTTGAAATGTTCAGTATTGCTCTTACCTACCTCTGATTTGTTATTTTGCTTACTGTTTTCCTTCAAATATTATCTCTGCTTTCTCTCTACTCCCAAAACATTTACTTCCTTTCACTGGCACTTGCCTTGCGCCTTTGGCCGCCCTACAATGAATGGCTCAGGAAAAACAATGTCAAGTGACCACTTATACTTCCTTAAGAAGCGTTCTTCATGTTGGTCAGTTTTCCCGCACCCTTGGAGCAAGCAGTGTCTCAGTCAAGCATGGATAGGCTGACCTAACAGTTCCGTTTTGTTGTAGCATATTAAAAGGGATTTCACATTTCCTATAGAGAATGCTTTGCAACATATATGAAAGAAAGCATGTGGTGTTCTGTGCCTAAAGATGTTGTTGATGTAGAAAGTAAAAAGAATTTAAGTCACTGAATTTAGAAGAAGGCTGGATATGATAAAATTATGAATAGGATCGTAATGTAGAATACACTGCAGAGGTTTCTCTTTCAAAATACAAGTTTTCTTAGGTGTTTCTGTGTGAGCATGTTAATTTGATGATTCTAGGTGAATTCTAGTGCTTTATATTATGTTTCTTAGCTAATTTGTCAGAAAGATTTTCAACCACATACTTTAGTCCCAGAGTTGCAATCACTAATATTATGGTTCTTAATTTTTTTCTATTAATACATCAGTAACCAGAGAAAAATTTAAAAATATCACAGGTGTTTCGTGTTTGTATTTCTTCTTGTATAAACTTATTGAGGGTGGGTAATTTATAATTGACTCTTAAACCTGAATGTGACAAAGAGTGATACTATTAATGTCAAAACATATAAACTTAACAGTGCTTCTGCACAGACAAATTAGTTGTAAGTATTTGTTAAGTTGTTTTAGGGAGAAAATGTAAAGTATTAAAGAGAAGACATAAACAACAAAATCTAAGAGAGAAACTAAGGAAAAAACACCCTTCACAATAGCATCCAAAACCTGAAATATTTAAGAATCGATCTAATACAAGAAGTAAAAGATATTTACATTGAAAATTCCAATACTCTGAAAATTCCCATACTCTGATCAAAGAAGTATCAGAAAATGGAAAGATATTCCTTCCTCAAGGATAGGAAAAGCAATTTTGCAAAAATGCCCATACTCCCAAAATTGTTATGTAGACTGAAAGCAGTCCCAATCAAAAAAGTATTACCGTACTCACAGATCTAGGGAAAACATTTCTAAAATTAATTTAGAAACAAGAAGAGACCTAGAATAGCAAAGGCAATCCTGAGCAACAGTCTTGAGGCAGGAGGCATCACAGTTCCTAATGTGAAATTATAGTACATATTACTGTGATAAAGTCAGCATGGTACTGGAAAAACAACAACAACAACTGAGGATCAGTGGAACAGATTAGAAGGTGAGTACATGAGTGCAGACACAGTCACCTTACCTTTGACAAAGGGGTCAAACATGTTCACTGGAAGAAAGATAGCCTCTTTAAGAATGGTAATGGGAAAACTGGCTTTCCACATGCTAAAGACTAAAACTAGTACATGTCTATCACCATGCACTAAACTAAAGTCAAAGTGGATCAAATATTTAACTATTAAAACAGAAACATTAGATCTACTTAAAGCAAAGTATGTAGAAATCTTGAAGGCATAGATGCAGGAAGAGAGTTCATGAACAAAACTCAAATTGCATAAGATGTAAATCAAAGAATTGATAATTGAAATCTTAACTTAATAATGTTTTGAACATCAAAAGAAATCACCAACAGAATGTAAGAAAACCCAGAGTGGGAAAAAATATTTAGCCAACTGTCCCTCAGACAAAGGACCTCTATCTAGAACATAGGAAGAACTGAAAAACATCAGGCCCCCAAAATACAAAGACCCAGTCAAAAAATGAGCATCTGGGATGATTATACACTTCTCAGATGAAGAAAGACAAATGACGAATAAATGACAAATGAAAAGCATTTGACATCAATATTCATTCAAGAAATTCAAATTAAGACAGCACTGAGTTTCTAACTCATTACAGAAATAAGGGCTATCATCAATAAATCAATCAACAACAAATGCTGGCAGCACTGTGGGAAAAAGGGACCCTTCTCCACTGTTGGTGGGAGTGTAGACTAGTATAATCACTGTGGAAATCAGTGTAGAGGTTCCCTAAAATCTAGATTAGAGATCCCATTCAACCCAGCTATTCTCATTCTAGGTATTTTCCCAAAAGAATTAAAAACATCTATCATGGTTTATGTTGGTGGTCCCCAGGCCTCATGCATTTGCATTATGCACTTGTGATTGGTTCATTGTATAACTCTTGGATTGGGGATGTGAGTGCTACACTGGCCTAGGAGTGGAATCAGAATGTAATGTAATGGCAGAAAGAAGGTTTGTCTTGCTGTCTTTTGCCTGTTTCCTCTTTGATGTTTGAAGCTGCCATGAACTGTAGCCCAGCCATGCCACTCTGCCTTGGAGCCAACTGAGTATGGACTGAAACCTCCAAAAAACTGTAAGAAATAAGTCCTTTCCCAGCTTTGGGCTTCAGGTATTTTGTCTCAGTAATGAGTAAAAATTAACCAAGACAGAACTGTAACACAGTGATACATGTATACTCATGTTTATAGCAAAACAATTTATAATGGCTGCATTTTGGGAAGAAACCAAATGTCCATCAAAGATGAATGGATTAAAAAAAGATGCTATTTTTATATAATGGAGTATTACTCAGCTATACAGAAGGATAAACTAGAGGCTTTTATAGGTAAATGAATGCAAGTAAAGACTATACTTAATAGTGAAATAAATTAGACTCACATGTGTAAACATTTCATTGTCTCCCTAGTATAAGAAATTGAAAAAATAAACAAGATCAATTTTTTTGTACCAGGAATTGAGTAATATCCAAAATGTACAATAGATATTGGGAAAGCAGAAGAAATTACTGAAGAGGAAAGAACAACTGGGAAGGGGAAAAGAAGAAAAGCAGGAAGGAAAAATAAATGTACATATGTGAACACACAAGGTAGCTAAGATAATTATACTACTAGTTTCTGTTAGGTCACTGAGAAGCACAGTTTGTGCTTAGGTTGTTTGATCAATGTTTCATGCTTATATCTTGTAATCTCAACAACTCACAATATATCAGTCTGCTAATTTTCTATTATCTTGTTTTGAAATTCTCTATCGTGTTCACTGTTTTTTTTTTTTTTTTTCTCTGAAAAAAGAGAAAAGAATGTCATAGGATTTGTAACTGAAAGGCATGGTAGAAAAAGAGGATAAAAGCCAATGCAATAGTTAAGGGGGGAAGAGATGTCGAGGGTAATCAGGAACGAAAAACACATTTAGTTAGACTTTTTCCCCTTCTGGGTTTGGCTATCTGTTGTTTCCAAAATTCCTGGTCGTTATAGGAAAACAGTGCCAAAAAGTGTTATGTTTCTTTCTGTGATCTGGGAAGACTGCAGATAGGAAAAGGATTATCATCTTTGACTTTTTATCTTCTCAATAATAACAAAGTATAATTGCAGTATACTACTAAGAAAAAAAGCCAGTTTATCTATGTATTAAACTGCACCCAGGGCTCAAGAAATTTTTGAAAATACTTACTTGATCTTCACTGCCACCTTACCTGAACACAAACTTGATAGAATCTATAATAGTTTTCTGATGGGTAATAAACTAAATTCTCAGTGTTATAATCTATGTCATTTAAAATTAAGGAAGGAAAAGTGAATGTAAGTGATATAAGTTTAACTTGTATGCAGTCTGAGGATTCAGTTCAGTGCCTAAGAAAGTATTTCTGGGTAATGAACTAAAGTTACATATTGTATCAGAAATAAGGTATTTAAAAATGCTTATAGAAAATTCACATTCACTGATACCGAAATATCACTGGAGATCATCTTTTTTGGTAGACTAAATAATATTAAATTAAATGTATGAAGAGATTTACTCCTGAGTTCCTATTTGTTAAGCTTTCAAAAGTACCCTCAGGGTCAGAGATATAGCTCAGAGGCACAACACCTACCTGACAAATGCAAGGTTATGAGGTAGATTCCTGATACTCCTCCCCCCCAAAAAAGGAAGGTATTCTCAATATAAAAAGATAGCTTGCACAATACAAACTTCAGCAATACAGAGAATAGAAATCTTATACATTATAAAAACAAATTTAAAGATCAATTGGAGAAAATATTTCTTTCAGTTGAACTTGTCAAGTAGAAAGTAGATCTTTTGCTCTGAGTTCTTTTGCTATTACATTGCTCTCTGGGTAAAGCAGGAATCCTGCTGTCATGACTTTTTTTTCCCAAAATATCTATGACTTGAAAGTAGGATAATATAAAAACAATAATTTCTTCTCATAAAAGCTTTTGTAGCTTAACTCTACATCTGGATCAATGGGCACAGTATGCTCACTTTTTAAAATGAGAGTTAATCATGCCTTTTCCTTAGGTTTCTGTGGCTGGAGACCTCCCTTAGGATCTTAGTTGGGAATATTCTTACATTCTCTAGCCATGATCATGTTGTTTGTGTGGTTTAGCACAGAAACTCCATTTCTGTGCCAGCAAGTAGAATTTTTCACTCTTCACCAAATTTCTCAAATATTTTTAAGAAATTATAAATTTTGATTTAGTTTTCTGATCTGAGCAGTTATAGCAGTTTATTAAAAGAAGTTTAGTGGTTAATGGGAACATACTTCTAAAGACATGCACTGTCTAAATGATAAATATTTACTTTTCTATTAGAAAAAATCCAGTTAAATTGACAATGGCTCATATGAGGAAAATTTTTTGAGAAGAACAATAATGAAAAAGAAAAAAATTTCTTCTTGTAGCAGTTATTCTGGAAAATCTCTCTAACTTTCTATACGTACACTGGTGATTGTTGATGAACTACTTTATGTTTTTAACCCTTTGCTCAGAAACATTCTATTTGCAAATGTACAAGATTCATGGAGTCATTTTATTTAAAAAGAAATAGCAAACTTTTTTGCAAGAAAGATTGGCTTGTTAAGCAATTAGGAGAATAGAATTCATAATTCACTTTCTGGTTAAAACTTTTACAGGAATTTTAAACATCCCTTTTTACTGCTTTCTTGAGGGCTTGTAACATTAATAAACTTTGTACTGATGAATATCTGAAGTACTAAATAGTCACAAAATGAGGTTATTTAAGTTCCTGGACAATAGAATGGGGACATGATAAAATAATGAAAAATTCGTCCTGAAAATAAATCATTGTTCATATCTATCTGTCACATGATGGGAAACTAGATTGAACTTGTAGGATGTTTAACTCCAAATAGTTTAGCATTATCAAATTAAGTTTTTTTTTTTGCCCTAACTTTAAGATATATACAAGTCATCTTTCTGAGTAAAAGAAACAGGACAGGGTTTAAGGATCATCACTCCCAGTGGTCAAGGACCCGCCCAGCTTTCAGCCACACTAGATTAGGCTTGGGAGGTTTTGTGGCTCAAGTAGATTACACCCAGTGACCTTCTTCAGTCAGGGGAGTTGAGGGCACATTAAGTGAGTTCCAGCGCATTGGTCCTTGCCCGGGGAAAGCTTTGGGCCATCATCCACAGTGATTAGGTGCCTGCACAGCTTTCTGGAACACTGGAGGTGGCACAGGAGGGCCTGAGGGCCTGACTGGGCCACACTCAGCTATCTCCATTCAGTCCCAGGAACCCAGAGCACAGGAGATGATTTCCAACACATCCAGGGGAAGCCTTGGAACAACACTTGAAATATAGAAATATAGGAAAATGACAAAATGAAAGACCAAAATACAATCTCAAACCTCCAGCACAGCCAAAGAAAGCCTAGGAGCCACATACATAGAAGAAAATATATGCCATACACCTGAAATACCTGAAATAACAGCAACTGAAATAAAGAAGCAACTCCAGGAAGCTTCAAAGGAATTGAAACTAGAAATAATCTCCCGGGTAAAAGAAGAAATGATAAAAGTAATGAAAGAGATGCTGAACACATCTAAAGAAGACACAGTTTAAAAATTAGAGGAACTAAACAAAAAGATAGAATTCCTGGATGAACAATATAAGAAACAAACAGAAAAAATGAAACAGACTCAAAGACATATACAGGAAATCAAAATTCCATTGAAAGTTGTCAAAACAAATTCAACAAAAGTGAAGACAGAATTTCAGACCTTGAAGACAAGATTGCAGCTAGTGAACAGGAAAGGAAAAATGACAAGGAGTCAGGAAATAATTCAACAGCTGCAAAATGATGCAAAGAAAAGCAACATGAGATTATAGAGATAAAAGAAAAAGAAAGGGACAACACAAATGCTATCAAGAGGCTGTTTACAGAAGTAATAGCTGAAAACTTCCCAAACATGAGAATGGAAACTGACATTAAGATTAGTGAAGCATATAGATCTCCAGATAGCCACAATGAAAATAAAACTATACCCAGACATATTAATAATCACCATCCCAGAAATCCAATATAAGAACATAATATTAAAAGCTGTTAGAAAAGACAGATCACCTATAAAGGAAAACCTATCAGAATTACAGAGGACTTCTCAACACGAACAATGAAGTCAGGAAGACCATGGGGTGAAGTATGTCATATCCTAAAGGAAAATGATTTTCAACCTACACTGATGTACCCTGAAAAACTGCCCTTCAAAATGGATGGAGAAATAAGATACTTCCATGACAAAGAACAGCTGAAGAACTTCATGATCACCAAGCCAACCATGCAAAGAATACCGAAAGACAGTTTAGATACATAAAGGAAAAAAACACTAAGCAAGGCAGACAGTTAAACAGAATGGAAAGATAAAATGCAACAGCAGAAAGATAACATGTCAATAATAAACCAATATATAACAGTTATAACCATTAATGTAAATGGTCTCAACTCACCAATTAAAAGAAAAAGACTGACAGAATGGATCAAGAAACAACATCCAATCATATGCTGTCTGCAAGAAACTCATCTAACACAAAAGGAAACTCACATACTGAAAGTTTAAGGATGGCAAACAATACTTCACACAACAGAAACTTAAATAAAAGTGGGGGTAGTTATTCTATTTGCAGACAATGTGAACTTCAAGAATAAGTCTAAGAGGTAAAGAAGGTCAATACATACTGGTTAGGGTAAAACTTCAGAGGAAGAGATAACTATCTTAAATATATATGCACCAAATTCCAGAACACCCAGTTATACAAAGCAAGTATTAATAGAAATGAAAAATCAAATTAGCAATAATACAATTATAACAGGAGACTTAACACACCATTGACACCAAGGGACAAGTCAACTACACAGAAAATCAAAGAAATAACAGAACCTAATCACACCTGTGAACAAATGGACTTGATAGATATATACAGAGTGTTCCATCCAACAACATCAGAATATACATTGTTTTCAGCAGTACATGGGACATTCTCTAAAATAGACCATATACTAGCTTACAGAACATATTTAAATAAATGCAAAAGAATTGAGTTTATCCCATGCATGTTATCAGATCATAGCGCCATAAAACTAGAAATTAATGATAAAAGAAACTGCAAAAACTCCACAAACACATCGAAATGGAATAATACACTCTTGAGCAATCAGTGGGTCACAGGGTAAATTAAAGAAGATATTAAACAATACCTACAAGCAAACAAAAATACAAATACAACTTGCCAGAATCTGTGGGATGCAATGAAAACGGTCCTCAGAGGAAAATTTATTGCACTGTTTCCCACATTAGGAAAACAGAATGAATACGAATAAACAACCTGATACTACACCTCAAACATCTAGAAAAAGAAAAGCTAGTCAAGCCCAAAGCCAAAAGAAGGGAGGAAATTATAAAGATCAGAGCAGAAATCAATGCACTACAGACACTGTGGAAATACAGAAGATCATCAACACCTATTTCAAAAACCTCTACTCTGATAGGTTCGATAACGCAGAAGAAATGGACAGATTCCTAGAAACATACAAAGTACCAAAGCTGTGTCAAGAAGTTGTAAAACTGCTGAATAATCCAATTTCTATTAATGAAATTGAAAATGTAATTAAGTCCTTACCTACAAAGAAGAGCCCAGGCCCAGAAGGATTCACTGCGGAATTCTACAAGAAATACAAAGAAGTCTTAATGCTGACACTCCTCAAACACTTCAATGAAATCTAAAGGGAAGCAATTCTTCCTAAGTCATTCCTGGAAGGAAATATTACTCTAGTACCAAAACCTGAGAAAGACCAAACTAAAAATAAAAGAAGTACAGGCCAATCTCCCTAATGAACACAGATGCAAAAATCCTCAATAAAATATTGGCAAACAGGATGCAGCAAATCATCAAGAAGATTATACACCATGACTAATTGGGATTCATCCCAGGCATGCAGGGGTGGTTCAACATATGTAAATCAATAAATGTAATCCACAATATCAATAAAACCAAAAGTAAGAATCACATGATCATTTCCATTGATGCAGAAAAAGCTTTTGATAAGGTCCAACACTCATTCATAAGAACCTTACAGAAAATTGGAATAGATGGCCTTTATCATATCATATTAAGATAAAGGCCATCTATGACAAACCAACAGCCAGCATCATATTAAATGGCCAAAAACTGAAGGCCTTTACCTTAAAATCAGGCCCAAGACAAAGATGTCCCTTATCACTGCTTCTATTCAACATAGTACTGGAAACACTAGCCAGAGCAATTAGACAAGAGAGAAATAAAAGGGATAAAAATAAGAAAAAAGAGGAAGTTAAATTATCATTATTTGGAGATGACATGATACTCTACATAGAAGACCCCCAAAACTCCATTGAAAGGCTCCTAGATGTAATAAATAAATTCAGCAATGTAGCTGGATACAGAGTCAATACTCAAAAATCAATAGCATTTCTATACTCTAACAACAAAATCACTGAGAGAGAAATAAGAGAAGCCACACCCTTCACACTAGCATCCGAAAAAAGAATTTTTCTCACAAAAGAAGTAAAAGTTCTATGTAGGGAAAATTATAATAACCTGAAACAAGAAATTGAAGAGGTTCTCAGAAAATGGAAAGACATCCCTTGTTCATTGTTAGGAAGAATAAATATTGTGAAAATGGCAATTCTCTCAAAACTATTATACAGATTCAGTGCAATACCAATGAAAATACCATCAATATACCTCAGAGATCTAGAGAAATTTCTCCTAAAATTCATCTGGAACCAGAAGAGGCCTAGAATAGCAAAGGCAATGCTAAGCAGCAAAGGAAAGGCAGGAGACATCACAATCCCTGACTTGGAATTACACTACAAAACTACTGTAATAAAATCAACATGGTGCTAGAATAGAAATAGATCTGAAGATCAATGGAATAGACAACCACCTTAACTTTGATAAAGGGGCCAAATATGTTCACTGGAAGAATGACAGTCTCTTAATAAATGGAAAAACTGGCTATCCACATTGGCAAAAACTAAAACTCGACCCATGCCTTTTACCATATACTAAACTAAAATCTAAATGAATCAAAAATCTGAATATTAAGGCAGAAACACTAAGTATGTTGGAAGACAAATTAGGTAAAAATCTTGAAGACATAGCAGTAGGTAGAGAATTCATGAACAGGAATCAAACTGCATGGGAAAGACTCCCCAGAATCAATAACTGGGATCACGTTGTATTAAAAAGTTTCTGCATGTCAAAAGAAATCTCCAGCATAGTGAAAAGAAAACCCATAAACTGGGAAAAAAATGTTAGTGAACTGTCCCTCAAGCAAAGAACTTCTGTCTAAAACATGTATAGAATTTAAAAAAAAATCAGAACTCTGAAATTCAAAGACCCAATCCAAAAATGGGCATCTGAGATGAATACACAGTTCTCAGATGAAGAAATACAAAAAGCAAATAAAGGGGATGGGGATTTAGCTCAGCGGCATAAGCGCCTGCCTTGTAAGCAGGTAGTTCGATCCCCGGTACTGATAAAAAAAAAAAAAAAAGGCAAATAAATACATGACAAAATGTTCATCATCATTGGTCATTAGAGAAATGCAAATTAAAACAACACTGAGATTCCATCTCACTCCAGGATGGCCAGGACCAAGAAAACTACCAGCAACAAATGCAGGAGAAACTGTGGGGGAAAAGGAACTCTCCTGCACGTAGATTGGTGCAACCACTGTGGAGATCAGTCTGAAGACTCCTCAGAAAGGTGGGATTGGAATTCCCATTTGACACAGCTATTCCACTTCTACGCATATTCCCAGAAGAACTGAAAACATCATACCACAGTGATATATGTGCACCCATGTTCATAGCAGAACAATTTTGTAATAGCCAGATCTTGGAAACAATCTAACTGTCCATCAACTGAGGAATGGATAAAAAAGTTGTCGTATTTTTATATAATGTAGTACTACTCAGCTATAAAGAATGATCACATTGAGATATTTATAAATAAATGGATGCAACTTGAGATCATACTCATAAGCAAAATAAATCAAACTCACATATACAAATACCGTACAGTCTCCCTAGTATAAGAAATGGTAAGAGTACATAAGAGTTTATGGCAATCATGATCCCCCATTACATTGCTTTGAAGCCTTATAATGCTTCATTAGTTGGAATGGTTTTATCTTGGTTTCTTTCATTTTATTATCTGTGATGCTATGAACAGCTATTATGAAGAAAACAAGACATTATAATAACCAGTGCTGATTTAGTATCATCTTACTCTGAAGTCCTTCCATGCTTTTGTTCTTCTGTTTCCATTGGTTCTATCATATTGTATACTATTGGATTTTGTTATGTGTGATAGAATAAACAAATTTTTTTATGGAGATAATATAGTAGCCATTGTTCATTCTCTGTTATTTGATTCTGAATGCCCTGTAATACTTTCATTCTCTTGAATGGTTTTGTAATATTTTGTTATGTCTGATACTATTGTATATGAAGTTATGTTCAACTATTTCAAAGAAAGAGACATTATGGTAGTTACTGTTAATTACGGGTTGTCTTGTGGTGAAATGCCATGTTGCTTATATTATTCTGATCTGATCTGCTTTGTTATGTCCTCTTTTGTCCTAATCTCTTTAAAATAAAAAAGTAAAAAAATATAAATAAGACACATGGAAATACAAGTACATAAACATTCAACAAATGAAATATACTTAACAGTACTGCTGAGGTTATCTCGGGAAAGTTGAAATAAAGAACCGAGGATAAAAAGAGAATATTTCTGTTTTATACTATATTTTTCACTGTACTAAATAGTTTATGTTAAGAGAAAAAAAATGTATTCTCTTCTTATGAATTGCATAATTTAACAGTTTTAACCAGTATCAAACTTTAGTCACATAACTATCCCATTGTGTGTGTATCTATAAATATACGGATTCGTGGAATTCATTTTTATAAACACTCTTAACATTTTATAAAATTTAATTCCCCCAAGAAATATACAACTGAACAAATCATTTTGACATCTTATTATGGGCTGTGTCTTCTCTATTTTTTAATCTTTCCAAGTGTACATTCTATTCATAATGACGGTTACTAATTGACTAATACAAATTAAAATTAAAATTTCAAGTATACATACATATCTTCTTATAACACTATTTTCTTTTTTTGTACTGTGTATGGAACTCAAGAGCTTGTACTTGCCAGGCAGGTGCTTATGCCACTGACCTATGTCTCCAATGGTGAGATATACTTTTGAAAAGGCTCTTTCAAAGGAGCAAAAATACATGTGTATGTCTTTAAAGTTAATTTTTAAGACTAAGATGTTTCTGCATTCACTTACTTACTGAATAGTTACTGAGCATTTAAAATGGGCTAGGTATGGTTGAAGACACTAGCAGTTTAATGGTAAAGCAAAGGACTTGCCTTTAAGCAGTCTGCATCTGAGATGGAATACAAAAATAGGGCTACAGCTCTCAGAAGGACAACATGTTGACATGATTGGTGGTCATTTGTGGTGCACCTGGTCGAGTTTATGGGCCCAGGATGAGGTCAACTAGAGCACAAAGATAGGCAGTTGTGGCCCCCAGAAACTGAAGGCAGCCAGGAAATCCAGTACCTCTGTTCATACACATTCCCATTAAGCTGAATAAAGGTAGGAGTCTCTGACCCGAAATTCCTCCATCTTCACTGATTCTTTACCCTGAAAAAGCTTCTTTGACTATCAAAGCAAGCACAGATGAGAGAAAGAGCATAGCACAAAGACACACAGCCGCTGCTGTGCTTTTCTGAGCTCATGAAACATCTGTGTTACTAGTTTACTGGGTCGGTAGCATCAATCAAGGAGAGAGAAAACTTAATCCCAGCCCTAGTTATTATTCTCCAATTGTGAACTTTGATCTTTGTATTTTCTCCAAGGTTCCAAATTCATCAGGAAAGATAACTGCCATTATCTTTGATTTCCAACTGATTATCTTTATGACTTTACAGGAAAATATTTAACTACCAAGAGTCGTTCTAAGTTGAGATTGACAGACCATATCAAGATTTTAGTGTCCAGTGCATAAAACAATGAACATAGAAGGGAGGAAGGATTACAAAATGTTTGATATATTTCAAACATCTTAAGTAGAAAATTAATCCTTTACCACACACAGAAAACTCACTTGAAATAAAAACGTCAAAATAGGCTCAATGACTTTTATTCATGTTGGCTTTTACCTTTAAGAGAGGCTAGGAGCAGATGTCTGGAGTGTTTGAATCCTCACCCAGCTCACCAGGCCTGTGTATATCCACTGATGCCCTCCTTCATTACAGTTTTGAAGATGTACAAAAGTGTTGTTTAGGTTGACTCTTTTTATAGAGTCAACCTAAACATGCTCAGTAGAAGTGAAAGATGTTTTGAGTTTTGGTTCCATCAGGAAAATTCTACAAGTCAAAGTATTCTAAATGGACCATTATTTTCTTTCAGGCTAAAGGAATTGGGCAGACAATTCTCAAAAGAAGACCTATACATTGTCAGTAAATAGATGGAAAAATGGTAATCAACTTTTGGCATTAAACAAATGAAAATCAGCATTTATTTTCTATATTGCCATAGTCTGAATGACTGTCATCAAGAATTTTTACAAAAACAATAAGTGGTGATAAGGATGTGGGACCGGGACAGGGGAGGAACCTTTCTACATACTGGTGAGAATGTAAATTAATGCAGCCACTGTGGAAATCAGTACAGATTTTCCTCAAAAAACTAAAAATAGAACTGCTATTTGATTCAGTGGTTCCACTCTTTGGTGCATATTTAGGCAATGAAAATCAGCATGCCACAGGGTAATACTGTACCCACATTTATTGTAACACAATTGACAATCCTTGAGACATACAGCCAGCCTAGATGCCGGTCAACAGATGAATGGGTAAAGAAAATGTGAGATATATATATATATATATATATATATATATATATATATATATATATTTGGAGTATTATTCTGTCATAAGAAAGAACAGAATTCTATCCTTTAGAAGAAAATGGATAAATCTGAAGACCATTATGGAATAGGAGAAATAAGTCAGATGTACAAAGAAAAATATCACATCTTTTCTATAATATGTGGGATCTAAAGATGATGAGAAGAACATAGAAGGGAGCCTGTCACAGACCAGAAGGAGAAAATAAAAGGTGTATAAGGACAGGTAGTATGAAAGCTGACATGTGCGACTTACATTACATACACTATAACATCCCCCAAAATGTTAAACTAGAGGGGAATGCAGGGTAAGGGGTGGTGAGGGGATAAAAATGATCAAAATATGTTCTATGCATGTATGACAAAAGAGAACCCAATAATACATGCAAAATTTTTAAGTGAAAAAATATGCAAAAATAAAACTGTTCACAGTAGTCAAAAAATATTCTAAAGAAATGAGTAAATACTGTACTGTTCAGAATGACAGAATTCAAACATAAAACAATTTAGTAGCATTACCTACAAAGACTCAAATTATAGATATAGAAATGGAGTTTGGGCAATTATATTTTAAAAATTTGAGAGAAATGATAAGTTTAGGCAGTCTATTATTTTATTACTTGTATTTTGGCATATCCTTCTATCCTGTTTTGCTTGATACATATAAGTCGCAATCACGGTATGATCAATTTTCATTTCTTTTTAAATTTGAAATGCAGCAATTGAATATTTAATGAATTGATTCTCAAAAATGTAATTCATCAAAATGATCATGCACATAAATGTTTTACTATACTTATTTATGAATTCAGAAAAAAGATGGTACTCATTCACAATAAACAATATTAACTAAAACATTACAAATTAAAATTTCTGAAATTGATGAAAATTTTGAAATTCACTGGTTATAGTCACAGCTATAAGTTCTACAAGCCTAGCAAATTAATTGAAAGAGAAAGAATTATAACTACTTGTCTATAATGTGAGTGAAATCACTGATTGTATTCACTTTCAGAACTCAGTTCATGAACTTGAGGAACTGGTTCATGATCTTTTTTTTTTTTTTTTTTTTTGTCTTTTTCCTTTTTTATCGGTACCGGGGATCGAACTCACGACTGCCTGCTTGCAAGGTAGGCGCTTATGCCGCTGAGCTAAACCTCCAGCCCCTGGTTCATGATCTTTTATGAAAATCTTGGTGTGGCTATTTAAGGAATGTATGTTGAGAATAAATTTAAGTACAAAAGAGATTATGCATGGAGTAAATATGAAAGTCATTTTCTTTTCTAGTATTATATAATTATTTCATATTTTACATGAAAATAACTATTCTAGTTTATAACAAGCACAAATAAAATTTTTACATTTCACTTAATTCCTAAACAACTAGAAACACCACTTGTTTTTCTGCCGCATCATTAATTTGTTAGTAACCAGGCACTAAAATGAGTGGTGTTTAAAATAAATGTGAGTAATATAAAGTGAAAAAAAAACCCTCTGTCATAATTATAGAATATCCTATTGAGTAGTGGCTTAGTCTATAACTTTTCTGAGGCAGAAACAGAGACAGAAACACCGAGATGGGATATTTAGCTAGGTACTTACAGATTTTACAGTGGTTAAGAAACTCATTTAAATCACTAATGAACCTCTCCAGTACATGAGTTGAATGGGGATCCAGCTTAATGTATACAGCCTTTTTTTGATAATGATACAAATAAAAAAAATCTTTAACAAGGGACAGATTTTTCCAGAGAACCCAGCCTTTTGACATACAAATGAACATCTGAATATATACTACACCAAAAATTTCTGCTGAAATGCGTTAGAAGCCTTAGACTACTGTTCCCTTACATCAAGATACCTTCATTTCCAACAGTGTGCTCCACAAGTTAGAAAAATGCACTGCTGAGAATCTGAAGATGCATTTTTCATCCATATGTTTTAATTGCATGCAGACACCATCACTGACGAGTGGCACTGGTGGCTGAAGGAAGAAAGGCATTCCTTTTCAGAGTGAAGGTCACTTTTAAATAGTTTTTATCTCCTTTTGTTTTTGTCTCATTTCATTTCATTCTGTAATATTTTATGACAAGAAAATGAAGCACAAGGAAAAGGAAGTTTACACACATTTTATTTTAAGTTACAGTTTATATGAGCATCAAACATGAGTGTTTTATTTAATTCTTTGGGTTGATATTTTTCTGGTTTCCTGAAATATAAAACCCATTAATCCCTGTTTGCAGACACCTTGAAATATTTATTGAATAATACAATACAGATTCTAAAACATAATCTTCTTTTATGAATACTGGCACAATTTCACCCAGCTCTGTGGAAGATTTAAGAAAAATGGCAGGGCAAGATCAGACATTGTTTACATCTCACCTCTAGCAAGATATAACTTCACTCTTGGCTGACCTTTAAGCAAAAGCAATGGTTATGTAACTACGTAAGCTAAAAACTAAACAGGAAAAGACAAGCAAGGGGTCACAAAGCTGGGAATGAACTACAAACTTACTCTATTTGTTAAACTTAGATTTTTATCACATTGCTCAAAGAAACACTAAAGTTCCACAAATGGAAAAATGTGCCTAATATTTAAACTTTGGTATCTGAACATATATATAAATATTTCATTATTTAAAAGAAGTTATTTGGAAGTCTACTATAAAATGCATTGCAATATTTTGCAATGTTAACCAGGACTAGCTGTTTGAGGGAACTGTATTCTCTCTTCATATAAAAATGAGCTATAATTAATGCCATGCACATCGTTCCTGAAAAGTGCCTTCCGATGTTGTCCTAAACTTAAACAAATTTATCTTTGGCAAATTGTAAGACTAGTCTTAATCAAGGGGCAAATGAATAACTTCTTGAAATCTTTTTAAAAATGCTTTATCATTTACAGCATAAAATTAACGTTAATAATGGCTACATTATAAGTTCAAGAGAAAAAAATTCCCACCAAGAAGAAAAAACAAACAAAATCAAAGAAGTGATGCAATCTACAATTACTGTGGCCCTTTCTCTGGGACTCTTTCTTTCTGTTTCTGCCCCCTGGCTGCCTGGAGATGAGCTGCTTCCTTTACAATGTCCTCCAGCCATGGTTTTCTTGTCTTGCTGCAGACCTAGAAACGAGGGATCCAGTAAAAAACAGACTGAGATTTCCGAAACTATGAAGTAAAATAAATCTTTCCTACTGTAAGTTGGTTTGTGTCAGGTTTTTTGTCACAGTGATAGAAAGATAAATTGAACAAACAGTCTAGCAGGGGAATTGTATTTAAATACTGACCGGTAAAAGCAACTGAGTCTCTGTGTAAGAAGTCTCTTGCCCTCATTGGGAAAGACCTCTTGGATCAAAATGAGGAGCCAAAGAGATGGCTTGATGAGGCTAGAACAGAATTTCAGAAGGAGGATGAGCTAAAGCAGGAAAAAGTCTACAGCCCTGTTTAGGAGTTTAAACTTAAAGGCAAAAAAGAGACACCAACAAATATTGTGGGATTTGTCCAGGTAAGGGGTTACCATAAAACTAAGGCAGAAAGAGAAGATGAGTAAGGAGTTTTGTAGGAGGTATAGGATGGTGCTCAGTGAGGAGCAGCAAGATGGTCATGACAGTCCCTGCTGTATCACCACGGCAAGGCAACTCATAGGAGGAGAGAAATGACAAATGCAGTATTAAACATGCTACTCTTATTTCACAAACCCAAGTTTGGGTGTCAAATAAGCAACTGGATATATGGGAAAAATCTATGTTGGTATTATGATATATAAATGAGATTTTAAATGTTATGTTTTTAAAGTGTATGTATACATCTCAATGCATACTACCTCAGCACAATGTATCTCATGTTTTTACCAAAGGAATATTATAATCAGGGATGTAGATGATGAAGAAACCAGAGTATTTCATCAGGAGAGTAGCTGCAATACTCTCAATTAAATTTAGTTTTTTACCATAATGAGGGCTATGATAAGAGATTTAATGGAATAAAGTCCAGAATTTGTCTTTTATTAAAGACACAAGACTTGGCAGGTTGTTTTGATGTTGCTTCTGTGTTTTGTGTTTCTGTTTTTATTTGTGGAAGCAATGGTCTTCATAAGAGTACTTAAATTTTACAGTATTGTAAGGCAATTTGTATTAAAAACCATTTATAACTATCTATTTCCTGCGGAGGAAAGAACCATGAATTACAGCTCAGGTTATTTGTCAGTTATGTAGCTTAAAAATTCTTTGGCAGATAGGATTAAAGTGTGAGAATTGATCCTGAACTCCAGCTGAGGGTCCTATGAAATTATAAAGATAATATGTTCAGTACAACGTCTCCTGCTGCCCAATTTAAAGGGGCTGGGTAGGAGGTCAGTGGAAAGAGAAAGCAGTTGGATGTTACTATTTGAAATAGTTTAAATAAATGTTTTGTAAGAGACTAAAGTATTATGTAAAGGAATGAATACTTTTTTTTCTAAGCAGAATTTTTATAAAATCATTTGGTTTATGAATAAGTTCACTTTGAGTGTTGTACCTTGTAATCAATCTAGTTTTTAGAAGAGTATTATTTCATATGATACATATATATATATATATATATATATATATATATATATACTTTTTTTTTTTTTTTTGCCTTTCTGAGACAGGGTCTCACTATGCAGCTTAGGTTGGCCTTGAGCTCACTTTGTAGCCCAGACTGGTCTCAACCTTGCAAATATTCTCCTACCTCAGCCTCCTGAGTGTTGGGATTATAGGTGTACATCACCATGCCTGGATTCCATGATATAATTTTTAATGCCTTTACTAAACTTATTTTAATGACTAATAAGAATGGTTTAATTTTTACCTTACTTTCCTCAAAAAAGTATTTTGTGTCTGATAATTCTTATATGAAAAAAGCTATTTAGAACTTCCTGCAAGGATACTCATTTTGTGTCATATTTCCTGCTCATAAATTTTTCTGAGTCACTTATAGATTACAAGATGTTAAGTATAAATTGACAGCATGAATTGAAGCAAAGTAAGAAGTGTGAGCTCTCTGCATTTTGCTTGGGAACAGGTAAGTATCCAGAATTCAGATAACTACATTTAAAACCAAATTGATTGGGTGCTTTGTTCCAGAAGGGTTTAGGATATTTGCTAGATGTGTATAGCTTAGCAAAATAAAAATACTTTCATACTTGCAAGAGGAATAAGAAAAAACAAACTCATGAAAGCAGAAACGAAGAAGTTCCAGAAATAAAAGGCAAAGCACAAAATGCATGCGATGGTGTCCACTTGCTAAAGATGAACTCAAAATATGCTCTGAGCTTGACACTTTAGGGAAAATTGTATTTAATTATAAGGGTGACAGTACCCATGAGGGAAAAATGAAGCATTAGTGCAGAAATCCATCAAGTGTTGTTTTGCGATCTGAGAGGATGAGCAAGGATCATTTTAAAAGGAATGGACAATAAATTCACATCATTATTGGAGAGATAGTGAAGAATTTCCCCTGCTGTGTCTAATGATGTCCCTCATAGAGGCAGGTGGCATGATGCCTGTGTTGTCAGAGAAATCTCAGGGAGGGAGAGAATTAAGTTTCAAATTATCAATTCAACTCTTAGCCTGCAATAGTTGAGAATCCCAAGTACATCACTGCTATTTGTTATTTATTTAAAAATAAGAGGCAATAAGCACTTTGGTACACAAAGTTTCTATGGCATGATTTGCTTTATAGCTTAACAGGAAAGCAAAAAATGATCTCTGAAATCCATCTGCAACAGAGTGGAAATATCACTCGTTGGGTGTCAAAGCCCATGTATAAGTCCACCTTGGCTAACTTCTAAAGGGGAATTTTGCTGGTATAAGTCATAAATAACCCCACTGAGGATAACTCAGAGACTTTCAGCAAAATATTGAACACAAATGGCTCTTCTCTACTATTATAGTATAGATCTAAAATGGTTCTCCAAAGCTTCGTATGTTTGGAAAATATTTGGATTATGAGAGCAATATAACTGACTTGTTAGGTAAGTTATGTTTGGAAAAGTCACTGTGTTTGTGTCTTGGAAGTGTAAATCTACCCACTTGGCTGCTCACTTAGTTCTCTGCTCCTTGTATGCCATGAGCAGCTCTCTTGTGCCGTATCTGTGCTATAACTCTCAGTTTTGGAGTTATTCTACTATGGAATGAAACATGAGACAAACTAAATCTTTTCTCTCTTAAATTGTGGATTTTGGGTATTTTGTCCCAGAGACAAAAGAAGTGGCTAAAACAGATTTTGGCACTAGAGAAGTGAGGTCATTGCTCTGTCCCTACCTGACCATGTGGTTCAGGAGTCTCTGGAACTGGTTTGTGGAAGGAGTTTGGAAAGATGTGAAGATGCCAGCTGGAAAAGCTCTAGAATGCTGTAAGCTAAGCTTAATGGGAGGTGCTGGTCAGAGCTCAGAAGACCAGCTCATTAAAAATGTAAAAAGTAAAGGCCAGACCGAGGAGATTTCCGCTGGGAACAAGGATTCCACTGGATGTTGGACTCCACGCCATGTGTGTTATGTTCCGGCAGAAAATTTATCTACATTGTTCTCAGACCCTGAGACTTTGAGGGAGACTGAGATTAAAGGTGGCAGATTAATTAACCTGATAGAGAAAGTTTGAAGGCATAACATTGTTTCCATAATGCCATCCATGAGTACCGTTTGAGGCTTTTAGCCAGCTTTACATTGAGAATCAAGAGCAAATAGCAAAGCTGAGTGATTTTAAAAGATTTGAGTTACACCAAAAAGGAAGCAGATGTAAAATTTGGGCAAGTACATGTAGAGGAAATGGTAGATTGTTAAAAAGATTAATACTAAAAAGAAGAAAGTTACTTTACAACAAAACAATTGGAAGGATGTTTTGAGGGCACCTCAGAAACCAATACGTACCCATAATTTACTGAGAGATGCAAAAGTGAAAGGAGTTGCTTTGAGAAGAAAGGCCTAGCGGAGAAGGACCCAGAGAACTGCCTGCAGAATTGGTTCTCTGAGATTCATTCCCAGCGGTCAGCCATCCAGGCACCCAGAGACCTATGCAAAAGGGCAAGGTTACTGCTGCAGTCGGTAGGCCTTGACATTATCATGAGAGTGCAGGTTTTATAGGAATGCAGAATGCAAGAACTGCAGAGTGAAGGAGATTTCTATGCAGGTTTCAGGAGAAGACTTGGAGGCCAAACAATATGTCCCTACAAGGGCAAAAGCTGTGAGAGTGAAACCAAAAGTTTAGTGGAGACCCTAGGAAGTTGGAGAAGTCAGAAAAGTACAACATCTAAGGAAAGCTGAAAGGATTGAGAAAAGCCAATCCAAAAGAGAAGCCAAGGTGAGCCAAAATACAAGCCAACTATTGGCAATGCTGTAGGGACAGGCTGCTATGCGAGTATCTGGTCACAATTTTCCCTGGTTGCTAGACATGGAGCTACATGATTTAACGTTCTCCTTGCTGGGTTTGGGTCTTGCTTTGGTCTGATTTCTTTCTATCTATATATTATTAACTTTTGTAATGGGAGTATTTATCCTGTCCCATTTGTATATCATCAGTCTGAATTTTCTTTTTGATTTATTCTGAGGTTCGTAGCTAACAGTTTGCATTATGTCTCAGAGGAGATTTTGAACTTGTATCTGTCAGTAGTGCTTGAACCATTAAAACTTTACCACCTCTCTGATATGGGCTAGATGCATTTGGCATGAACAGATGCTTGTGACTCTTTGGGGACTGGGTAACAGAACATTGTGGTTTGTATCTAAAATGCTTCCAGAGCTTCAGGGGTTTGGAATGTGATTGGATTATGGGGTGCTATCACTGTCTTCTTGATGGGAGGTGGGGTTGGTGTATTTTTGTCCAGCTCCTCTCTTGGCACTTTGCTTCTTGGCTGCTATGAAATGAGCGGCTCTCCTGTACCAGGCCATTCCATCTTGCCCTCCTGTCTGAAGTTGGCTAATGATGAATTAAAAACATGACACAAAAGAGACCTTTGCTTTTAATTGTGAGCATCAAGTACCCTAACAATGAAGAAGATGATTAAGGCATACGTAATGCATGAAGTATACTTTTCTTATAATATCTGAGTATGTTTCTTATATTCTCCAAAAGATCTTTTAAGTATATCTTGAAGATATATTTCAAGAATATTGAAATTTGTTTTAAAATTGTCTCAGGTGATAATTCATCTTTGTCTATTTATAAATAGTTATATGAAGAGAAGCCTATCTCAATTTATTTTATTACTGTTTATAACCACAATAATTGAAGTTCCAAGTGTGTGAAAAATTGGTCTACTAAACATTTGATGCATTTTATGTAACTCTAAAGCAACATGCATGGAGCAAATAATGTTAGTCTTCCCATTTAAACTTTAGATCTATGAATTATTGAGACTAGGTTAGAAATGTTAAGTTTGCCAAAAAAAGAAGGAAATAAAACTGAGACACAGTGGCATAAGGGCCTGTCTTACAAGCGCGTAGTCGTGACTTTGATCCCTGGTAATAAAAAATAAAATCAATCAGTTAATCAATCAATCACCTAAAACACAATTTAGGAAAGAAAATACAATTATTCATATATAGAAAATACCTATTTCACCATAAGATCAGACTTAAAGTTTAAACAGTTATAGAACTCTTTTACAATAACATGTAAAGCCTATGTTTGATAGCTGATAAAAGGTTTCAGATAATTTGTAGAACATTCCAGCATATAGTGTTCAAAAGCTCAGGGAGCCACAGTATGCCCTGTGTTTGGTATCTGCCACTCAGACATTGAAGTAGCATGGGGAGTTTGTACCAGGGCCTTCCAAGAGCTACCATGCAACTCAGTAATAGCAAAGAGTTCATACTTCAGTCCTAAATAGTCACATTCAGCTGTACATGTTTTGAGTAGAGTCCCTCTTTCCTTTCAAACTGGAAAATAAGCTTTTAAATCATTTAAAATGAAAAGATAATCTTTGTATGAACGCATAATTATTGATTATTCATTTATATAAATATTGGATGTCATTTGTTTTGTTCATTTTGGGGCATGTAGTATTTTAAGCAAGGAGCCCAATAGAATAAAAACATACCTTGATTTCTGTCAAGGAGTTGTGAAAATTGAAAGTGACAACACAATAAGATATTGAAAAGAAGGAAAAAAAAAGAAAAGAAGAAAAGGACTAAAGGAATGCACAGCATTACTGTTCTAACTTGAAAAGTAAGTGTGCTAATAAAATTATTGACAGGCCAAATTAACACTTCTTTTCTCAGAAACTAAGAAGCAGAAACTCATTTTCTGAGAAATTTATTTGTTTATGTATAGATTGCAGAATTTTCTCTGGAGGTCTAAAGTGTTAGATCAACATGTTGACAAGGTTAGTTTCGTCTGAGATGGCTCCTTTGGCTTGCAGATACTTTTTTCTCTGGGTCTTCACGTGATCTTACCTCTGTTATATCTTGCCTCATCTCCTTTTGTAAAAAGGACACGAGTCCTACTGGATTAGGGCATGCCCTAATTACCTCATTTCAAATTATTTACCACTGAAAAGATTGTAAACTATATAATTACTTTCTGAGACATTGGTGCGTAGTTAGATTTTTAACACATACCTTTGTTTGATCATAATATAGTTTACAATATTTATACAATATACTATGAATATAAAGAGCAGAACAATGTTGTTAGTCTAAATCATTTTTAATAAGTATAAAGATAAAAGTGTAAGTATATAAGCAATAATTTCATAATTTTATTGGTTCATTATTTTAAGATGTCTGAGGAGTAGCAATCTGTTTTCATGTTACAGTTGTTAAATAAGTCAGGTACACAGAAAATTGTTTCTGTCCTACACCCGTCATCACCCACTCTGCTGATGTATTAGGAGCTTTCCATTGTTGATTGCTAAGCACTCAAATTAGAAGGGAAAAAATGTACATACCCAAGGGACTTAATATTTAATTGAAGCAACAGTATACATGTTTAAAAGAGAAAGAAGAATAAATAACAATACAGATTTGCTTGTCCTAAATTCCAAACAGCAGACTAGCTATTTTTCTGAATATGAGGTCATACCAGCCATATCTGTGATGGTCTCTAAAAGATTTCAGGAGAAAACTGATATTGTGAAAATATGTAGATAATTAGTAGAATAGAATTTCAGAAGGAACAATAGCAGTGTACTTTTTGAAGGCCTTTGATGTCAAATGTATTATTCTTCCTTTGATTTCAATGGAGAGAAATACAACATGTTCCTAAGTTGCATTATTTGGGGTCCATTCAACTGAAGTTTCACTATCATAATGAAATGGTAATTAGATTAAGGAATGTTTTTTCTACTTAGTTGATATAAATTCAGCTTTACCACATCAACTGAAGAAGGAGACAGAAAGGCTGAATGGTCTGACTACCTAAGTCCAGCATTACTGTCTTCTCACTGGCATGAAGTTTGCCCTAAATTAACTCCTATTTCACCATCAAACATGTAATGGGGAGGGATGACAACTTTAGTTATGTTCTAGTGATTGATCTATCAACTAAAGACACAGAGTAGATTTGAAAATGCAAAATTATGTACAGCTGTGATCAAAACATTAAAATAGTTGATTTTGAAGGAACAAGGACATAGCACTAAAGTTCATTAAGCTTCTTATTAATATGTTAATATAGCAATTGTAGAACAAATAGAGAAAGTCTGCCATAAAGAGTTTAGGAAGCAGTGTGGTGTAATGTTTATATGCCCAAGCTCTGACACACAAATGGTTGTGAATTTGCAAATGTCTTTATCTTTGAAATGACCTAATTTCATCAACTGTAAATGGAAGTGCTATGGTTTGAATGTGTCATCCACAAATTAATATGTCAAAACTTAATAAAAATGTAATAGTATTAAGAAGTCAGCCCTTTGAGATGTGATTAGTCATTAAAATAGAGTTCTCATACAGGGGACTAGTGATCTTGCAAAAACGGATTGAAGAGAGTGATGTAGCCCTTTTGGTCCTTAAATCCATTCAACCAAGTGAGACAGATTCATTTATGAAGTAGAATGATCTTTCCTCACTGAGTCTGTGATATTGTTGCTCTTCACTACATGTTACAATTGTAAACACCTTGATCTGGGACTGCTTAGAATCCAGAACCATGAGAAATACATTTCTATTGTTTATAAGTCACCCAGTCTTAGACATTTTGTTATATCAGCAAAAACAGTCTAAGACAGTATAGCAGTAGTACTTGCTTCATAAAATGACCATAATGATTTAGTGAAAGAAAACATGAGGAAAAAGTCTTACCAAAAATTAAAAATGAATTTTAGCTATTATTTGTGGCCAATAATCTGGAATATAATTAGCATTTTTCTTATATTCTCTAAGTGATTATCCTCACTTAGGGATTTTTAAAACTTCTACATCTGGCCTTATGCCTAGAGGTTTTGATTATGTAAATTGCTTCTGGGTGAGGTCCAGACATCTATGAATTTAAAAGTTCTCTCCATAATTCCAACACGCAGACAAAATTGAAAAGTTCTGATCCAAATAATGCTTGCAGATATGTAGCATTGGTGACTATGGCACTGATCAAACCCTGGAATATGTTCTAGAAACCCTAATCTGAATAATACTGTTCCAACAAGCTGCTCCCTAAAAAATAATAATAACAATAAGTAACAAAATGAACAGATGCATAGTCCACAATTTGATGATGTTTATGTCTCTTAAAGTTTAATTTCCCCCAGTACCTGCTAAAAGATTTGAGTTCAACTTTAAATAAATTTATTTATTTATAATAAATTCAAATTCTTCCAGATCATTTTTATAATAAAAAATGCTTCTTGAGAAATATTTGATTTTTTTTTTACTGTATACTCTGTGGCAATTATTGTCAACTAATGGGCTATTAGTTTCAGTATCAATTAATTAATAAATATTTAGTCCAGTAATATTCATTTAATAACTTCTACTAGTCCTGGATACTGGGGATTTAAGGCCAAAAGGGACTGGTTTAGGCATTAGACTCATATGTGGAGACCTTTGAAAATTTATATTTTCCTTACCTTTACATAAGACCTATTACCTGGATTTGTTTGGAAAACTTCATGTGGAACAAGTGGATAGGAAAGTGGACAAAGTCTGCATTTATAGCTGTAGACTAATAGGTATAACTGAGTAATAATAAGATAAAAACAATTAAATAAATAGAGTGCCTCCTCCTTGTGTTCACTACCAGCCTTCCATCACTATGAAGTAGAACTGACTTAAATGGCAAGCCTTGTTTTAATTCAAAGTTGAGAAATACACAAAATACAGTCAATATTCATTAAATGACTTGGACTTGTTTGTGACCTAAAGGAATGTCTCCAGTTTTCTGGGTCACAACCTTGAATAATGGAACTCAGGGTCATAATACCAGTAGGAACCTGGCAATTTAAAGGAATGTTCAGTCTTACAGCAGTGTAGGATAAGCTTCAGCCCTTGAATAGAATTCTCCACAACCTTAGGAGTCATTTGGACTTTGGAGTGAAGGACAAATGCCCTAATTTACTTTTATTTTTAAAGGACAAATTTCTGGCAATTTGCTCCTAGCATTCAGTAGATACCAACCAAGAATGAGATAAATCAATTAACAACATGAACTGGGTGTAGAAAGGGAAAGCTTTTAGTTGTGATTTTGTTTTAAAGGATACAGACAAATATGAATGGCATCAGAAGCAGTGAGATCATGAACATTGTGGAAAAAACAAAATTAGATTTAGAAACATTGAAGTAAGAAGTAAACTTTGGGTGTATTTCATGTTTCTGGGGAGATAAAATTAAGATTCAATTTTCTATGAGTACTGTGGATTGTGTCAAATGTACATTACATAGCTTTGAAGTTTATATTTAGATTATAGAAGACACTGGGTTCCATTTTTGTCAAGACTGGGTTAAGTGAATATCCTCAATTTAAACATATTTTAGGTATTAGAAAAAGGCAACCCCTTCCTGATCTCTCCTCTAGTAACAGGCATAATCAAAATTTAAAGTGAGCTGAATCCTATGTGATTTCCACTACACTGAGAAATGAGTCATTCCCTTCTAATGTATGTTTTTTATTATGCCTAACTAGGAGCATAATTTTAGAAGTAGCTGAAAGTAGCTATTATTACCAAAAGTAACAGCTTAGTAAAATTAATTCCATGAATTTTTGGTAAATTTTATTACTTAGGTACAGAACATAGAAAGCCTGTCAGTCAATTCATCCAGTGACATTGGTTTCATTTTCCAGTTTAGTCATCTTGATCACCTCCCATGATAAAGCACACCTTTCCCAAGGTATATAAACACTTAATTCTGCTCAGTTCATTTCCATTACTATATAAGCAATCAAAATTTTTTCAAGACCAGGTGCCTGCTTTATGTTGTATATTGAAGCAATAAAAACTATCTCTTATTTTTAAAGAGCTAGAGTAAGTTTAAGACTAAAGGATAAGTTTAGTACTTCCAAAAGGGATCCTCATACCCTACTCTTATGTACAAAGGGGGCTAACCTTCTAAAAGGAAATAGATGTTGAGTTCTTACCTTCTGCATCATTCATATCTGATTGGAAAAGTACCTGAATCTCCTTTCAGTTACTAACACAAATAAATCAATTATGAATTGAATTTATTATATACTTGAGATTAACTCCACATTTATTTATCTAGATTTGCTAAGCTTTATCCCACCAATAAGCTACATCTGAAATCAACAGGCCTGAACACTATTCTTGAAGCTCTCTGAAGAACCTTTGGACAGACTATAGGGTATGAAGAGACCTACATCCATGCTTCAAACTCTCTGTTTATTGAATATGTGATCTTTAGAAATCAGTTACTCTTGTTGATGCTAGTTTCATACTGGTAAGAGAAATCTAGAAATTCAGTTAAAGTTAATAAAAATACTTAGAAAAATTGTTAGGCAGTACATTTTGTGTTGGAGTTAGGTATAAAACCATTTATTGACTCAGTATTTACTTTGAGCATATCTTATACATTAAGCAGTATCTTACAGGCTTCAGAACTGATACATTTAATGCACATACAGCTCATATATCAATAAAGTATTCATAAAGCAAAAAGAAAAGCCAGGAACTAATACAAGATAAATTCAAAGAAGTCAGTGGGAACTCTGAAGGAAATAAAGCAAAATGAACAGGGGATATGGCTATTTTGTTCAGAAAAGTTGCCATCCTTTTGACAGAGATATGAGTTTTAGAATCAGGATAATCAACACATCTTCATTCAGAGAGTTTAAAATTTAACAAGAGATATAAAGTCATAAACATATGTTTCAGTAAGTGCTAGCATAGAGGTATGCATAGAAATTTGGGGGGGGGATGACGTCTTTAAGAACATAAAAATGCCTCATAAAGAGTTGTGCACAAATAGGTACTTGCCAAAATTTAAGTTTGTCCTATTTCTTTAAGATTTAGCATGATGAGGGGATAAGATGGGGGATAGATAACAGCAGATACAGAGGCTCTCTGAGATAGCCAGCTTAGATTCTAGGAATGGTGTGGTGTGGGGAGTCCTAAGCAGAAGGAGATATACCCTGTCGACTCAGGAATGAGCTAAGCTGAGAGAAAACAATCAGAAAAGTAATCCCAGTGCTACAATTGGAACAGCTAAAGTCTTGGTGCCGCCGCTGGAACCCGCAGCTTGAATACCCTGCCACTGCCATGCCTGAATTGGCATAGCCGGGATAGAGATGTGAATGCTCTGAGAGCAGGAATTGGTGAGCCGAATTGAGAGCAGAGCTGACAGGGAACCCTGCATTGACCTAGGATGAGTGAGAGGAACAAGGACCCTTCCATAGACAAGGAGGCTTCAACAGAGGACATTCTGGGACTGGGCAGACTGGCCACAACAGGGCACTGCAGTGACTTCAGTCCCATTCCCCTCTCAAGCAGGACTGGTGGGAAGCACTTGATCTGGGTGACCCCAGTGGACTGAGGCCCAATAGGCTAGCCCAAACCAGGTCCTTGCATCTGGCAGTGCACCCTAAGGCAGTGAAGCCTTCAGTAGGTTGACCTGGTGGGGCAGGCCCAGCATAGGCTGCACGGGTCTGTACCTCCTAGTACACTGCAGTGAGTGGGACAACCTAGTCAGCGCGTTTCAGACAAACTGAAACTGACAAAGAAAGAAACTGGGCCTCCTATATACACCTGTATGGAAGGAACAAAAAATATGAGAAGAGGAGGCAACAAGAAAGGGTCCTCGGTCCCCAACCCTGAGAACACTGATCCAGGAAAGGTAAATGCAAAGCAAAATGAGGACAGAAAACATGCAATATCAGGCAGGGCACCAATAGACATAAAGCAACATCTTCGGGACCTCATAGACAAGTTCAAAAATGAAGTATTTATCAAGTAAAGCAAGATATAAGTAGAGTAGTTAAAGAAATGCTAAGCACCTCTCAAGAAAAAACAGATGGTAAAATGGAAGAACAAAAAAAGGGGGGGGGGAGAATTGTTTGGTGGAGAAAATAGAGAAAACATAGAATATGTGAAGCAGGTTCAAAGTGATTACCAGGAAACTAAAAACTCTATTGAAAGCTGTCATAACAGCTTGAAACTAAGGACAGATTATCTGAACTGGAGGACAGATTTGTAATGGGGGAACATGAAAGGAAAAACTTCTTAAAAATAACAAGGAAACAGCAGTAACAATACAAAGGCCAGAAGATGACAAGAGAATCCATAATTTAAGAATAAAGAATGTGAGAGAAGAAGCAGGGGTACAAACAAAGGAGCTGCAAAGGCTAGTCAGAGAAATAATCAAGGAAAACTTCCCAAACATAGGAAAAGGGAAAGATGCTCAGATGTATGAGGCATACAGAACTCCAGTCACCTACAATCAAAACAGAACTACATCCTGGCATACAATAATCAAGATTCCAGAAATCCAATATAAGAACAGAATATTAAAAGCTGTCAGAGACAAGAAACAGATCACTTACAAGGGAACACCCATCAGAATTACAGAAGACTTCTTGGCACAAACCATCAAATCTTGAAGTGTCAGGTGAAATAAATCAAGCTTTGAAAGACAATAACCTCCAGCCAAGATTGATACATCCTGCACAACTGTCCCTAGAAATTAATGGAGAAACAAGATGTTTCCAAGATAAAGAGAAACTGGGGGAATTTGCAACCACCAATTCAACTCTACAGAGAATACTGCAGGACATTCTAAAGAGAGAGAAAAGTGCCAGGGTTCCAGAAACAATAGCAGAGAATGAATGAATGAATGAATGAAGCAGAAAGAGAAATGCAAAAGACAAACAGACAACTAATGACACAAAAAAAGCACAACAGAAATAAGGCAAAGAAGGTTGGATATAATTTCTAATATAGATAGCCTAAATACACTAACTGAAGGGAAAAAAGAGAGAATCGCAGGCAGAGTGGATCAAGAGGTAGGGTCCACCAAGAGACTCTTTCTAGGAAATATAATTAGCCTGAAGAAGGTTATATAGACCAAAATCCAATATGAGAAAATGGAACTTGATGTGATAGGAACCAGAGAGTTACAGGGTAAAGGGGCCAGTATTTATGGATAGGTTGAACAGGCAGGCTTTAATAAATGGACAAATATAAGTAGAAATCCAGCTCAGGAGGGAGAAAGTTCAGAAACACTTAGGTAAATGGCAGGTTGCCCTCCTCCCCAATATAAAACCGTGAGTGATGGGGAGACCTGAAAACACACAGTTCATTCTGGGGACTAAAGGGGAGGAATAGTCTTTAAAAAAAAAACAGCAGAAGATATAGCTAATAGTGTATCAGAAATTTAAATCCTTATTTCTCTTACCACTCTGCTTGGTTGGAACTTGTTCCATTCTAGTTTGTATACAAGCACAGAATCTGAGGGCACAGACAGCTGTCCTGATGATATCAGGACATAGCACAGTGGTCATCTTTAATTTTCTATTAACTCAATTAGGATCCCTATATGACTTATACTGTTGTATCATGAGTGATCTTAGTTGAATCGGAATTGTTTGGATACTGCTTATTATTGACAGATTTTATTCAAAACTGCTATTGCTGGTATCAAGTTGAGGAGTATAGATAACTATACTGAAAATGACAGTGATTAACCACAATATCCATTCTGATTTGATTACTACCTGTTTTTGTAGCTCTACACTATCTACAAAGTTGTATTTCTGCTAATTCTGCTATGTACTGATATGTTCAATTGTACTTTATCTGATGATATAGCCACTTCGGTTGATGATAACAAGAAACAGCACAGTGACCATGGTAGAACTCCTTATACAGCAGCTTTATATGTCTTTTTAGTTTTATATGTCTATAGGAATATGTTTAGTTCTGTCCTGCTTTGTTCTATTTCTCCCTCTAATATAGAAAGGATAGAAATACATGTTAAGACTCATGCCTGTGTAAAACTTCTAAACAGTTTATAAGAACTAATCTTACGATACATGATGAAATGAACAAATACTTTGAAGGAAAGAAAAGGGCACTGCAGTACCCAGTGCTGATTCCAGAGTGTTATGATGTGAAATACAGCAATATTGTTAATCTTTGTTCAGAAGGATTTTAATATAATAAGTTTTGTTAGGTCTCAACATAAAACGAAGATACAGACAAATGCATACATTTCTAAGTGTATAAGATTGATACTCATATTACTTAGTTTTTGTTGGATAGTTGAACAGAATGGTTTGGAATCTCCCTGGTTGAATTCCCATTTATATGTTCCACTTTTGTATCTTGAACAACTATTTGTGAGGGGACAATATGTATACATCAACTAGTGATTTATTACTGTTTATTTCTTTTCTTTGAAAGTATGTACTATTTCTGCCCATTTTCTATTGTTTTATTTTTCTTTAAATAATAAAAAATTAAAGATTTAACATGATGTCTGAAAACCATTTGAATCTTTATGATGACATTTTAAAATCAGAAAAGAAACTTGGTTTGATAAGATATATAAGGAGTATGTGCTTTGGTGTTTTTTTTTTTTTTTAGAATAATAAATATATAACTGCACAGCCTTCTCTTTTCTCCACGGTATCAGTACTAAATATGGGGCTTGTTTTCTACCATTAATCTTAATTGCTGTTTATGCCTTTATTTTAGTTATCTCTTCTATTGTTACAATGTCTTAAGCTGTCGCTATTTTTCTACATCTAGCTAAGGTGTATACCTTAAAAAACTTTTTAAAAAGTTCCCACATTGCAGTTATTACTGTATCTTGTATTCAGAGGAAGGACTTCATGTTTGAAGTAGAAAAATAGTGCATTTCAAGCTTTTCTGCATAGCCCTCATTTCTACAACCAGTGTCTTCGATAAGACAGAAGCAAACACAGTTATGCAAAAATCACATTCACACCCTCTGTTAGTTTATCATAAGATCATAAGCACATAGTATACATTAAATTCAATTAATCTTATTGAAGAAGAAGACAATATAAATCATTAATAAATAGAACTAGACTATCTATGAATGCATGAACACTACGAAGAACACGCTCTCTGTAATTAGATGCTCTGAGGGTGGAGTATTGTTTCCCTCACTTACTGACTGGCTGGGGTGCTTGTTTGGTCCTTCTTATTTCATTTATGCACTATAAGAAATAACATGCACCTCATAGGATTCTTTTGAGATTAAGGACATTAGAAACATTAAACAATGTTTATAAAGTATTTAACGAATGCCTAACACATAGTAAGTATCCAAACTAGAAAATATTCAGAATTTATGCCAGTTTTATTGCCTATTTGATAGATGAATTTATGTGCTGATGCACACTATTAGTGAGAACAGTCTTCTAAAATTAATCGTTGATGCCAGGAATAATAGTACAGCAATGATGAGATATCTTAAAATCCCTTGACTTCATCACAGTTTAAGCTCCCCAAGCAACACTGTATGCTGAAAAACAAAAGTCCAATTACAGAATGTCAAATATTTTTCACATAATTATACAGTAACTGGAATGCTAATCGTGGGATAAGGGTCCAAGGATGGTGTGTTTGATGTGAGGAAAAGGGAAATGAAGCTAAGCCTAGAACTATAGGAAGCAGCCAGGGTGTGAGTACTTTAACTAAGAAGACGGAACCGAACCTAAGAACTAGGTCATTTTAAACCACACAGGTGCATGACTGAGTACTCAAAGCAAAGTGGTAGCATTTGCCACTCAAATGGCTGGATTAACAATGATCTGACCTGGCAATGGCACAGGACAAGGCCCACAAAGCAATTCAAGTCATTGCAGGGATCCAGGAAGTGAGGCAGGAATCGAGGCTAAAAGTCAGAGGACCTACATGAGCCTACATGTAGGGACCGTCTTGGAACCACCTGTTTTTCCCCCCTTGGGGAAAAAAAAAAAAAAAAAAACACTATACCATAATCTAGTGTGAAGTTAACTGTCTTCAGCAACAAAGTTCTTCAGTAAAAGTGTAGGACTATAGGAAACTTACCATGTCACACAGACAGAGAAACAGATAAAAGGAATTTAAAATATCTAGAGTCACTGTTGTATTAGAAAATGTGATACAGGCTGGGCATGGTGACACAGGCCTGTAATCCCAGCACCCAGAAAACTGAGTATTGTCTTGAGTTTGAGACCAGCCTGGGCTGTGCAGTGAGTTCAAGGTCAGCCTCAACTACATAGCAAGATCTTGTCTCAAAAAGTAAAAAACAAAAACAAAAACAAACAAACAAACAAAAAACAAATTAATTCTCTAGGTTAAAAACAACCTTAAACGTAAGACCTGAGCACGCAGTTTAGCATTGGTAAACAAAGGTAGCAAAAGTCTCCATATTCTTTTATATATGAACAATGTAAATAAATAAAAGTCTTAACCACCGGAAAGGTTATCTTCTGCCTGAAGAATTTTGTGTTTCTAACCAGACATTAATGTAATCTACACAAGGAACAAGTTTGTTGCATCCAGTGACTGGAATAGAAACCTTCATCCTTTGGCAGAGATGCAACTGTAGAGATGATGGATGTCTGGAGCACAGAGAAATGTCTATTAAACCAGTCGCAGTTGACACTATGTTCCAGCACAGAATGTTTGACACTTACTCACAGGTTACTAAAATGATTATGTGTTCAAGAGCGAAGCCACACTGACAAACCAACCTTTCACTGTTGCAAAGGGAGACTGTTATTTTAAACAGTGGTTCAAATTTAGATTTAGACTTTTAAGAAAGTATAGTTTACACTGATATAAACTAGGGAATTTTCATGGAAGAAGCTTAACAGGTATGTTGACAGCAAAATATTTTTGCACTTTTTATTCTGGTTTAAAAAGATTTAATAAAAAGCTTATGGTACAGTATAAGACAGCATATGTAACTAAATCATGGTTTTCTAATTCAAAAAAATGTTTTAATCCTTGTTGCAATATGGTAAACAGGGATACTAGAATGGCTTACAACGCGACTCAAGCAATAAATTTGCCGTATTGTATTTCTTAAGAAAAAATAATAACTAATTCTTTTTTCCTTATGTTTGCATACATTTGATTTTGGCTTTGTAAGTTATCTTTAATTATTAGGAAAAACAGCTATAAGACAGCAAAAATCTGCCCTCCTCTTGGGCAGAGAAAGGCTGTTTCCGGTGGACAGGAAGGTAGGCAGTACTGGAATCTCTGGAGATTTCTAAAAAGGGTGGATCCTCAGTTGGAAAACCAAGAAGCCTAAAGACTGCAAACAGTTCTGACAAAGGTGTAAGGCCAGGGGTTGTTGGGGAAGATGATGCCTACCCCTGGCATGTCCTATGCCTGGGACACCCTGCAATACTGTCCTGGGCTCGTGTAATACATTTCGAAAGGTAGTTACTCAAGAAAGTGAAGAGGATAAGGATAGCCCAGCATCCTCTATGACTGTCCAAATCCCCAACTTTGTAAATTCACATTTCCCTAACTGACAAAATCAGCAAACCTTTATTACCTCAAGAATTTCTACTACACTGGTGTTCTAATCCAGTATCTCTCAAACTTCACTACACACTGGATCACATGAGGATCATGCTAAAAATACAGATGCTTATTCAGGGTAGGGGACAAGATTGTCCTATTTACAGTAAACTCCAAGATGACCCTGATGGTGCTGACACCTGAGCAGCAAAGTGTCAGAGCACCAGATTCACAGGGCCCTACTAATGCAACTTGCCAACCTCCATCCACCTTCAAAACCTTGGTGCTGCTTGACTTTCCCCCCCTTCTGAGACTCGCTTTCCTCAGGTCTTTGTGCTACCTGGACGCTTTCCTCATGCTGATCACAGCTCAAATGTAAGTACCTCAGATAAAGTCTTCTTAATGACATTTTCCAAAGTGGACTATTTCATCACTTATCTGTATTTCTCCACCAACACATTTTTGTATATATTGGTGTAATTACATATGGCAGCCTCTAAATTTCTTGATCTACTGATTTCTTGGTGTGCTTCACGAATCAGAGGTGTGGCCTGTGCTTTTCAGCTCTGTGCCTCCACACATAAAACAATGCAGGATCCACAGATTTGGCTTCAAATGTGGGTGACCTACAGAATTTCACTGAACACTCTACCTTCATCATGTAGAAATTTTTAATTTCATCTTCGAACTTGTGTTTTGTAGTCCGATGACAGGAGAAACTGCTTCCAGCGGAGGAAATGCATGCAACATGTAAGGCCTTGTTTTGTGGCTGCCCTGTTTTCATTTAGTGCTTACAGTGCCCAAGCACACAAACTTTTGAAGGTCCCTTCAGTGTAACCATGTTACAACTGTGACTCGGAAGAGCGCTGGCATCCCCAAGAGACCAGGACTTTCCACTCAAACCAGGATGTGTTTCAAAAGTACAAAGAAAACAAATGCGTTTAGAAGAAAGAAGTGTGACCAAGGAGCCCTAAGATGCCCTTTCTTATGCCACTGAATTCCTCAGTCCAACATTTATGGAAAATAATGTGTACAAGGAAAGTGAAGATTACGTAACTAGTGTCACTTTTCTTTCAGTCCTTCCGTACATAAAACAGAGGTACTGAGTGTTGGCAAAATATGTAAATAAGGAGTGAAATAAAAACAACTCAGTGTGGATTGGTGCAATCACTGTGGAAGTTAGTGTGGAGATTCCTTTAAAAACTAAGATTAAAGGTCCCATTCAGCCCAGTTATTCCCTTTCTGGGTACTTTCTCAAAAGGTTTAAATATATCATACTACAGTGATATATGTGTACCCATGTTTATAGCTGCAAAATTTGTAATAGCTAACTCTTGGAAACAACTCAAATGCTCATCAATCAAGGAATGACTAAAATGATGTGGGTTTTTTTATGTAATGGAGTACTACCCAACTATAAAGAAGGTTAAATTTAAGACTTTTATAGGTAAATGCATGCAACTCGAAACCATACTCATAAGTGAAATAGATCCACATGTGTAAACATTGTATTGTCTCACTAGGATGAGAAACTGAATGAGTAAATAAGATCTAAATTGTACAAAAACATTGTGAATAGGGAAGAAACTGTTCAAAAGAAGACAAACTGTGATTTGGAAAAGGACAAAGGAAAGGAAAAAGAAATAGAAATAGAAATATAAAAGAAATATAAATATAAATATAAATAAATAGCTACTTTAGTTCATTGAAAAGAAGTGTGTGCTAATATTCCTTAGACAATATTTCATGCCCATAATTTGTACTGTGAATGACTACTATGTAGACAACAACATGCAATGTATTATTGTCACTCTCCTGCTAACCTATTTTGAAAGTGTTTTATTATTTCTATTTTTTCTTCTTTAAAATTAAAAAAAAGATGAAACTAATTTAGTTAGTTTTGCTTGGTGGTTCTAATGTATTGTAAGAATGTGTGAATGTAAATATACATATATACATATATGTGTATGCATATATATATATGTCATACTAATTGTAACTGATGAGTCTAAATATAAGTTTAACTCTCCTGTATTTTCTTTTTAAACTGAACTTGCACAATACAAAAAGGTAGAATTCTTGTTAATAATTTAAAATTCTGTATTTCATTCTATAGAACAACAATAAATTATAGAAAAATCAAAAAAATTACTGGCAATGCACACAAAAATTGACAGTTTAAATATCTTTATGGCTTTTTTTGCTGCTTTTTGAACAAAGAAGCCTACATTTGCATTTTCCAATGAACTTTACAAATTTTCTATTTTATTCCACTGATCCACAGAACTATTTATTGAATGATTAAAAATGTGTTAATTAACTTGATGGCTGGCCTTGTGTTGAGGTTGTTCCATAAATCTGATTTTATCTTCACAAGGGCCTTTTAAAGCAGAAGTTACTGTTTAATAGGCAAGGAAACTGAGGCTTAGAAGTCTATATAATACAGGCTTTAAAATTAAAGATTATTCATACAGAAACTGGAGTGTGAAGCAAGCTCTGGATCTATAAAATCCCAATGCCCAGCCTCTCGATGAGTATCCTCGGGGGGAGCCAGAGTCATCTCAGCCTTGCTCTGGGCTGCAAAGTATTCCAGAATGAGCCCAACAGTGTACTGCAGAACAGAGCACACTGATCCCACTTCTACCCTAAATGCAAAGGGTTCCTAAAACATTCTGGTTCTGTGTCTACATTTACATTGTCGTCTGGCTCTAGGTAAATACCAGTTAAATCCAGAACTTCTGGGAGTAGGATTTCACTGTTTGTGTTTTAGAGACTAGATACGCTTTTAGCCTCATGTTTACATCCTTCGTAGTCCTCCAAGACGAAGACATTTCAATGGTCTACAGCAGGGCCTTTTAAGTAGTTCTGTCTATATTCTGGAGCATTAAGACACGATGTCTGTCAACAGTTTTTAATCTTCTTTGCCAAATCTCACTGGCAAATATGAATATATCTTTTATTCATGGTATTAGAAGCCTCTGCCTGGGTATGCATGGTGTTTAAAATATTTTAAATAATGTTCACTCTGGTAACCAAATAATAATATTTCTGTCATTTGGACATTAAAATGTTCAATTAGAAGGTGATATATAGTACTATACACCGAGCTCTTAGTATTCACCAATGGTAGAAAAATGAGCATTTTAGTATTTATTGGAAGATATTTATTATTTAACATATTTTTTAATAAATGTATCTTAGCATTACGGTTTTTAGATGAAACATTTATTTTTAATATATATTTTTAAATAAAGGAATTTATTATTATAAATACTTGTGGTCTGATTTCTCATAACAGGTTTGTATATATAATGGGGCTTAATCACAGGCCATTACCTTCACTTTCCTGGGGGAAAGCTCTGATAATTACATAGCAACATATACAAACATTATGGGCTGTAAGCAGTTTCAAATACTTCTAATTTTGTTGATATTAACATCTTCAAATATCTATATTTATTTTTTCATTAGTCAGTATAATATCCATCCAAGGTATAAGGTTTAGTGACATAGCCACTTGGATTTCCTTTGATTTGGACTGCAAATGATATCACTTAAATTATAAATATTTCTTTAACTTTTAAATTCTAGCTTGGTCTGTTGCAGAAGTCATTTGATTTTATTCCTAAAGTTAGCAAAGAAGCAGTAAGGAAAGGTATAATTCTCTATACTTAATTTCCATACTTATAAATGAAGACAAATGGACTTCAATGGACCTTTCTTTCTGCGAGTCCATAAAGGTCACTTTCCTCTTCCGTGATGGACTAAACAAGCCTGTGATATTTATTTAGCTTTAATTAATGCTATTTTTTAGTCACTGAATTTGCTAAAAAATATAGTGCTATCAAAATAATTCAGGCAAGAAAATGCCCATGCCTATCTTAATCAGTAGCATAATTTAGGTGAATATGTATGCTTTTGTTTTTATGTTTACCTTACTTTATTAATTCATTCTTGACATATATATCAAATATTTTAGGCAGTACTAATAATAAAATGTATCAATCTCCATCTACATCAGGTTAATGAAAAATTTTCCAGCTCTTGATTAATTATTTGATAAATTCTAAATATTTGTCTTGTTGATAGGAGAAATAAAAAAGGAATAAAAGTTTTTAGTTATCCAAAAAGAAATGTAGACACATTCACAGGTAGTATGTTACCGGTAACAATATTTTTTTTAAAAATAGTGATAATGCCCAAGAATTGTCTAAGTACGCCCCGGTGTGTGTGTGTGTGTGTGTGTGTGTGTGTGTGTGTGTGTGTGTGACAGAGAGAGAGAGAGAGAGAGAGAGAGAGAGAGAGAGACTGAGAGAGAGAGAGAGAGAGAATATGGATACTCGTAAGTGTATGTTTTGGAAAGATGTGGAAAAAGAAAAGAAAAGAAAATATATAGAAGCTATTAAAAAAACAAACTGTGATGGGGAAAGAGGAACTGAAGAAAGGGAAAAAGAAAAAATATATATTTATATACAAGATAGTTAAGATAGCTAAAAGTTTCTCTTAGTTGATTGAAAAGAAAGGTTTGTGCCAATGCTGTTTGGATAATATATTACACCTATGTCTTATACTCTGAATAGCTACTACAAAAACCAGAATATGCAATGTATTAATTATTGTAACTCTCCTATTAACCTGTTTTGAAAATGTTTTATTGTTATTTGTATTTTTCCATTTTAAAATAGAAAAGAGAGAATAGGAAACAAAGGACACATAATCAAATCAGTCTCAAAAATTATCCAAAGTAATATTCAAGATATTAAAATGTATCATAAGGAATAGCACTGGTCAACTTTATAAACCAATACACAAAACATACTTAGAGAAATAATCAAAGCGCTGTCCCTTCTTATTACAACCAAGTACTTAGACCAGTTTTTCTCAACCCTGGCAGCATGTGAGAGTCATCCTGGAAGCTTTCATGCTTTTTCCTAACTCTTCTCTCAGATCAAATGAAATCTAATACAGGGTGGGACTGGAGAGTTCTCCTGTTTTAAAAGTTCCTTGAAGGATTCATCAAAGTTGAGAGCATTGATTTAGAATGAGCTTTATTATATAATGCAATAAGAAATACTTATTTAACTGTTAAGGGACAGAGCCATTTTTCTCAGGTTTTTAAGTCACTTTATACAATTCATGGTATGTTCTGTCTGTTCTTCAATTGTGACCTTAGCCAAAAATCAAAAGCACCAGAGATCTTACTGCTGAGTTTAAGGGATTAGAGTCAGTGATCTTAGAGTGACCTTTCCCAAAGCCATCCCTTCATGTGCTCTGACCATCTTACCACGGTGGCCCGTCCTCCAGGTAAGCACCAGAGAACCAAACCACCTGGCCTGGCATGGGCTCTTCCTCAAGGTTTTCCCCTCTCTCTCCTGTGTGAAATGATTATATTGAGGTAGAAATGCAATATTCATGTGATACATTGAAGCTCCCTAGAGTGGAAATTTTTATTTCTTTGCAAAAGGAAGCAAGAACAGTTTACAGGCAAAAATATTAAATGAAAATTGCCTACATTTTAAAATCCCTCTTTTATTTGGCTTCTTACCAGACCAAAGTGAAATATGACCTGCAGTTTGGAGGTCTCTCCCAGAATTCATAATCTCCAGGTGTATTCAAAATCATTAATTGCCTCTGAAGGGAGCAATAGGAAGTTTCCCTAGAATTCTGTTATTTGCAGGAGAGACACTGAGCTCGGCGTTTGCTGCTTCAGTAGTTCCTATGGCCAAGGTATTCATGTTGTGCTTAAACTATGAAGCTTGAAAGGAATAACTTGGGCAGAGAACTTTGTTGTACTAGCATGAATGCACTGAAGGCCTTGTAAAGAAGGTTGTTTGAATTACATGTATGTTAAACAGTTTCAGAAGAACTGTTTCCACTTTAGGTTTTGCACAATAAAACCCAAATTGCACTTTTGACTACTGAGCTGAGTCTTTTAACTTGCTTTTTTTAAAAAAATAATAAATCCCCCTAATGATGACTGTGCAGGAGTGTCACACACTGACACAGTCTATTTCTTCAACCCCTATGTCATTAAAAGATGCGACTTACTTATTTATGATGATTAATAATAATGAAATATGTATGAAGAAATAAATTATACAAATGCCGCACTGTACATAGAGGGAGAGAAACAAATCCCCAGTCCCTGATTACCTACACCCCACTACAAACAAGGGATGCCAGTACAATTCCCTCCTGCTGATTTTCCTCGGGGATCACAACTTAGGAAGAAGGCTATGAGAAAGTTTGAAAGGTGTTTTGACAGACTCAAATTCTTTTTTAATTGTGAATTTGTAATACTCTACTTCTTCCCCCTCCTCACCCCCAGCTTTTACTGTTTCCGTCACATCCTATTATTGAAGGCAGCCCAGAATACCTGAGTCAATGGCATCTGACAGCATGTGTCAAATGCTTTTGTCTCAGCTGACAGGAATACTAGACACCTTTCTGGAGCTTTTCCTGAATACCCTTAACTTGGCAGGTGGGCTCTGGGCACTGAGCAAGTTAAGTAATGGAGCACGCCTCACGGTAGACATGTTGGCTGAGTGTGAACTGGGATAAGCATGGTTCTAAGCCAACTGGCCTGGAGACTGTGGTGTGCGTATTAATTCTTGATGGCTCTTGATATATGTGCTTCTTAGGTTAGTATGTTCATTATTTGAGAAAAATATTAATAAGCAAGCCCAAGTCCCTTAATTTTCACATTTGAAAAACAAATGGGTACAGTTCTTAAAAACATAAATCACTGCATTTGTGAAATTTAAATGTTATTATATCTGCTAAAGTTGAAATCACATAAACTTGTGGCCGAAGTTTGCAGAAAATTGTGTTCTTTTACCAACTTTGCTCGGTTCATCAGATACAAAAAAATGGCCCATAAAGATTTTTCATCATTTTGTTTTCAGAAGACTGTTTTAAATTCACTGGAGAAATTTGCCATTTGAGATGGGGAGTAGCATCTTGGAAGTATCTGAAACAAAAATCAAGCTACTACTGTTTTCCTTTAGAGTAGCACAAGGAACCCATAAGAGGCACAAGGAACATGTGATTCCAACCAAACCACTAGATGATCACATCCTACAGGCTTTTTGCTGTTTTTAGCTATCTGTAAAGCCTTTTGTCACATTAATCTTTTCGTAGACGTTACACATACACTCAACAGATGTTCTCACAGATAAATTATGTGACAGAGTGAGAAACATGACACTTTTAGGAGATAAATATTGAGCTAAGTCAAAACAAAATATGAAGCTGACAATTTTTATACTCACTTGGTGTTGTAATAGATAGTCTTGATTGTTTTGGATTCATTTTGTCATATGGAGTTTATTAAAACTTTAGAAAAATTACTGTACATGATGTAAACTTATAACTGTATGTTTATTTGTGAGTTTTTAGAGACTGTTCCTTCATTAGAATGTAAACTGTTGGAGAAAATGGACAAATTGTGCCTTGTTCATCGGGATTACCTTGTACCTAGCATATAAGAATTTCTCAGTAAGTTATAGTAAACCAAAATATCTCATCACAAAGGAAAAGACATACAAATCTTCTCTTTTCCACTACTGTAGACTAATTTGAAAATTAGGTTTACCAATAGGTATGTTTAACGCTTACCCTTTCACCTGTCTTCCCAAAGTAAAACTTGGGCATGTTATAAAAATACTCCATGCGAGACATGGTAAATATCCTACATTCCTCCGAAGGCAGTACTCTATAAGTAATCTCTCTGCTTTTATTTCTGTTGCCTTTCTAACTCACAGCATTTTAAAGTTTCAATGAGAAAGCTGAATGACCTACTGTATTAGAATTCATCTCAATTTAAACTTCTGAAATTTTGTCTTAATCATTTTGCTACTCAGTTAATTCTTATTATCTAGCTAATATAAAAGCTAGCTCATAGAAATTAAACTTGAAAGGTAGATGCCTTAAGATAAGAGAGCCTGGCATTTGGTAAAGGCTAGATAATTTTTATGCACATAGGGGTTACGTTGAATCAATGTCAAAAGTATAGATTCCTATATTCTATCCACAGAGCTAGTAGATCTCAAGTAGAGACCAGGGACTACATCTATAACTAGCATTGTACCTTAGCCCCTATGCTCTGAATGGTATAGCCCTATAATTTGAGCTTGAATTCCTTTTTTTTTTTTTGAGTAGATGAGTAGAAGTACTTTAAAGTTCTTCCAGATCTGCCATGGGTACCACTTCTACTGTCAGTTAGTAAATTTCTGTTTAGAAATGGTGGTCATTTTTAGGCGCTGAGTTACTACAAGTGTTTTCTCCTATGTAAATGTCTGCTACATTCAGAGATTTTAGAATAATGGGGTTAATCATAAACAAGATAGATTTGTTCAAGGACAAGCCCATTGGAGATAAATAAACCAACCCTTCTAATAGCTGTTAACCAGGCCCAAGAAAGACGCCCTAAAATTCAGAGAGGATATTGTTCCTTTTCAAAACTTTTCAAAACTCTTCTGTTGTTATCCTACATAAAGTACATTTCTTCTTTATGCAAATCATTACATTTGCCAGTTTGATTTTCTCTAGAGCACTAGTTACCATTTGAAATATTCCTGCTCACACTTTAATTGATCTTTCTTTACTTCAAATTTAATGTAAAAACCATAAAAACAGGAAATATAACTACCTTTTATGGGTACACATGGATCACAAGCAGGTAAGCCTAAAGCAAGAATGATTGCATAGTCCAAAAACAAAATTATAAACATATGTGTAAATTTTTGACTGAGGGATGTAGCTCATTGGTAGAATCTCTGATTGTCATGCAGAAGACAGGGTTCAATACCCACAACCACCCCCTCACCTGCCATTGCAATCACTGAAATAGTATATTTAAATTTTCTAAGAGATAAACTTTAGACTTGACTGTGTTAAAAAAAAAATCAATGAATTGTAAGACAGTTTTGGGAATTTTATTTCTAACATATGTAATCATTACTGTTGTTGTCGTCATTATTACTATTTTTGCATTATTTCCCACGGTCCTCGATTCTTATGTGACTAAACAAGATAATTGGGTCTCCTGATTTCCTGCTATTTATATACTAAATAAGTATGCAAATAAATCAAGTAAATATTCTACAAATATGAGTATTATTCAAGGGAGTTAGTTTAAGTGCTCTGGAGAGTAGTGTGATACTTTGCCTGGGCATATAAATGGTCTTTAAGGTGGCATAAAAGAATTTCCCAAAATAGAAAAATCCTCAGAATGTCCTTAGACCACCTGTCTTCCCAAAGCTCTCCACTTTTGACTCTGTTTTATATTACACCTTTTAGTTAACTGTACCCTATTTTTGTTATGCACTTTACCTTTGTCATTTAATAACATGCATAGCATTTAAACAATTTAATTGAGTAACAAACCCTTGTACAGGCTGTGTCAAATTCAACAAACTGCCTTGTACCTCTTATTTGCTTCAGGTCTTACTGCCATGCTCCAAGATATTCTAAATGAGAGGGTCATAACCTACCAAAGCTCCTCCTCTGTAGGTACTGTCCTTAACTTTTTGTGTGTTCTACATCACAAACAGGCAAAAAGTCTCATCTACTTTGGGCTTTGGGGAAGATTTCTTTCAGGCACTTAGGCTCCTGTCCCATAAAACTTCAGAATTTACAAATATCTTAGGAAAAACTGGTGGTGATAATTTTTTTCTCCATGTTTCCAGTTTATTTATTAGGATTCTGGCCCCAAGTCTTCAAGTAAGTCACCATAAGACCACCAAAATAATTTCTCTCTCTCTTCTTCCCTTCCTTTCTTTTTTCTCTTTCTTCTTTCTTTCTTTCTTCTTTTTTCTTCTTTCTTTCTTTTTCTTTTTTCTTTCTTTCCTCTTCTTACTCTTTTTTCTTTCTTTCCATATGTCTGTATTTCTTTTTTATTTCTTTTTTTGCCTCTGAATAGAGAAGATCAGGCTCTCGGATATTTTCTCAATATCAGAATGAAGAAATTCCTGCAGGGGAAAATAGGTTGAATAATATTCAACTCAGTTGCTTCCATTCTTGGAATCTTGGCATCTCTAGCCTCGACTTCCTTAGCAGTTTCCAGTGCCTTTAAGCAGATGTCTTCTGTATTATATTAGCTTGTTCTTGGCTGAATTCTCAGTTTGCTGGAAAGTACTACTATGCACTCAAAAGAAGGCTCCTGAGACATCATTTTTATTAGTTTTCTACTGCCTTCTAACAAATTATATTAAAACATACTAACTTCAGAAAATGTACTTAGTATCTCATAGTTTCTATGCATCAGAATTCTATGGGTTAGGAGCAACCTAGCTGAGGTTGTAGTAAATGTTGACTCACTTTTGAGAGTGAATTTCTAAGATGTTTCTTCTCCATGACTGGCAACCATGTGAGGGCTCTTGTCAGGAGGACCTTGTCCCTTTTTATGTAAGATTGCTCAGTGTCCTCGTAAGATAGCAGCCGACTTCTCCATATAGAACTGTACCAAGAATGAGAAAAATTAAAATGGTAGCATTCTCTCTGACTAAATCTTGAAAATCATGTCCTTTCCTTTTTTAGTATTCTGTGAATTGTAAAGGTATAACTTCTTTAGAAGAGTAGAAGGGAGGAGAGACTAGGAGAACAGGATCATTTCCAGTAAAGACTGTCTTGAAGCCTGGCCCATCCATGAAAATTAATAAAATGAAATTCTGAAGTTTAAGTAAAGAAACACATGGGCAATCTGTATTTTGAAAAGAAATCTGTAAATATTACTGTCAATTATGTGAAATGACTAAAACCAAGTATCATGATTTTTTTGCTTACCATTTTCCTAATAAATCAACATTGATAACAAATAAGATTGATCTTACAATAATTAATAAACTTTAAGTCTGATGCATAATCTTTCCATCTCTGAAAGAATATGATGAGAAAATGATTAAGGTTAACATTCTACCCAGAAATTATATTTTTAGAGTCTGTAATAGATTTCTGGCTCTTTCTATTATTCATGGAAATAATGTCATAATCATTTTAAGGCCAAAAGTTTGATTTAAGTTTGTTAAAACTATGATCATATGCTTATAGTATATCTGAAAGAAAATGATTATTGCCAAGACTTTCACAAATACAAAAAATACTTGTTCCTAGTGTTCTTTTTTTTTTTTTTTTTTTTTTTGGTGTATAGTTCCAATTTCCTTGTTTAGATGTGTCAAGTAAAATTGCTACAAAAGTTTGGGTGATTTGGTAAACATACATGGATTCTGTGCTAGACTTAAAGCACAGAAATTTCACAGTCATGTGAATATAATGACTTAACATTTAATAAATTATAATTTAGTCTTTTAAGCCCTCAGCTATCTAGTTTAATTCCGCTGTAATTTAAAATGTCAATTTGTGTTATGTTGTTAGGTTCTAGATTGTATTGCTTTTACAATACAAATTCTAACTTTTACATAACTTTTACATTTCTAAATTTACATCCTACACAAGCCAAATTAGCTAATATTTCCTAATTAGAAAAATTACTCTTATGTGATGCATTAGCCAAATACACTTAATTTATTTATTTATTTTTTATTGTTGTTGTATCAGGAATCAAACTCACAACCTTGCACTTAACAGGCAGGTGCTGCACTGCTGAGCTATTTACCAAGCCCTCCTAACTACATTTTAAAATATGATATCTCTTTTACCTAGGTAAATAATTCATTTTTCCATGCAATATATCAGAATAAAGATTTATTAATCATTTTATTAAAAAATTGACATTTTTTTTATATTTGAAAAATATGTTTCTTTTAAAAAAATATATCGTTTATTGTTATCTTAGAAATAGTTGTTCAGATTATCACCAGAATGGAAAAATATATCTTTTAAGCATGTAAAAATATGTATTTGTGGAAAATGATGATAAGAAAATTTTAATACAGTACTGTTAAACATTACCTGCAGGCACAGCCATCAACATATCATTTTTCCTCTTACATAAATTCTTCAGCATATGCTTTCTGCCCCTCATGACTGATTTTAAGTCCAATTAACATATTTTCTTTATTTTAGCACATAATTATGATATACAGATTAAGTGTCTGTAAGTCAAAGCTTTCCCCTTGTTTCACATTGTAATTTTAGGTATGAAAAATTAATTTTTGGTATGACTTAACCTTAGTAATACTAACTTATAATTAAAGTTTTGATTTCTTTGTTCACTAAACTGTAAGAAGGTTGATTTGCAGCTAACGCTAGCATGTAAAAGGAAAGTTATTATTTAAACCTGTTCAAAAGAGAAAAATCCCTTGAAAAACAAGTTGCCACTCTGAGGGTCATCTCCTTTGTAAATATGAACCTTTGTCATGTTAGGTTTTCTTACAAAAAAGACACCTCTCTCTGTTAGTTTTAAATACAGAGCAGATGCAAAACTTTCTATAAAAACTACTCTCATTAAACTAAAATAATTTTCTAGCACACAAATATTTAGTGTTAGCTATAAGGGATAAAGGGCTGTCCTACAGGAAGAGCATGATAATTAATCTTTTAGTTAACAAAAGCTAAATTAATAAGCATAATTACTACACATCATATTTTGTCTGCATTATTATAAAAAATGGGCACCAACATAGTCTTATTGTTTTTGAGGAGTTGAACTACAGAGTTTCTCCAGAGGACTAGTTTGCCCAATGTGCTTTTACATGATAAAAAGTGAAAACTACACAGTAGAAAGCACTTTTAAAATATGTATTAGCAATATTCTGAAAATATTCTGAAAGTCACTATGGGAGCATTTATTCAAGTTCTTGTGCATAAATCACTTTGCATGCTCTCCAAATATCAGAGGAAGAGATGTCAGCAAATAGTTTCCCACATATGAGATATTTTTGTGTTTAATATTTCATTTCTGCATGAATGAACATCTATGGAATTACCAAGCATTTATAGCCCATGTGACAAAATAACAGGTATGTGAAATCGAATATTGTCTCATTCAAGTAAGAGATATGAGAGCAATATGAGAATTATCTACAAGTTTAAAATATTTTGCATTCATTTTTATTACATTCAGAACTTTAGAGTAAATGTCTCCAAGATAAATTTCTTGCTCTTTGAGAACATAAAGAAAATGAGATGTATGTTTCATTACAAGGATCAATAAATATTAAAAAAGTTATGTTTCTTTAAAATTCTTATTTTATAACAATGTTTTTTGGGAGAATCTAGTTTATATTCAAACCATTCCTCTTTTCTATGGTCAATTGCATTTCTATTCTTATTATTTACATTTTTCTTTGTGCTCAGGATCTGTTAAGTACTTTATAGATGCAAACTCAATCCCCATGGAAGTTCTGTTAGATACGTGCACCCATTTTCCATGTATAACACATGAAACAGGCAGAGGAGTTGGGTAACTATGCCAGGGTCATACAGATGGCATATGGAGCTCCTGTAGTGTGAATGTCAGTCATCAGGTTTGGGAGCCTATGACTGAACCTTTTGTACTCCGCTGCCCCTCTAACTGATAATCCCAGATAACTTGTGTGCATGACAACTGATGATTTCACTTCCTACTCAGTGTTAGCCAATGACCACATCACAGCATTCATCAAATCTTGAAGACATGTGACAGAACTGGTTGTCTATGAAATTATCAGATACTGAGCCTTCAATTTCAAGAGTATGTGTTCACATTGCTGGGAACCAGAGAGCCTACAGTTTCCTGCAGAGAAAGTAAAAAACAGTGAGCATACCTACCTAGTACATGGTTGCCACAAGCTAAAGTAGTACAAAAAGAAGGAAAACTCCATTTTTTCTTTGTCCACACAAGGACTGAAAATTTTCCCTAGAAGGGAACCATAGTACTGAAAGTGCTAGCCAGAGCAATTAGACAAGAAGGGGAAATAAAAGGGGTAAAGATAAGAAAAGAGGAAATTAAATTATCATTATTTGCAGACAACACGATACTCTACATAGAAGACTCCAAAAACTCCATTGAAACACTTTTAGATATAATACATAAATTCAGCAATGCAGCAGGATACAAAATCAATACTCAAAAATCAATAGCATTCCTATACACTAACAACAAAATCACTGACAGAGAAATAAGAGAAGCTACACCCTTCACACTAGCATCCAAAAAAAAAATGAAATACTTAAGAATTAATCTCACAAAAGAAGTAAAAGATCTATACAGGGAAAATTATAATACTCTGAAAAAGAAATCAAAGAGGATCTCAGAAAATGGAATGACATCCCTTGTTCATGGATAGGAAGAATATTGTGAAAATGGCCATTTTACCAAAACTTTTATACAGATTCTATGCAATCCCAATCAAAATAACATCAACATACCTCAGAGAACTAGAGAAATCACTCCTAAAATTCATCTGTAACCAGAAGAGACCTAGAATAGCAAAGGCAATTCTAAGCTGCAAAGGCAAGGCAGGAGACATCACAATCCCTGACTTGAAGTTATACTACAAAGCTACTGTAATAAAATCAGCATGGTACAGGAATAAAAACAGATCTGAAGATCAATGGAATAGATTACAAGATACAATCACAACTATGAACAAACTCAACCACCTTATCTTTGATAAAGGGGCAAACATGTTCACTGGAAGAATGACAGTCTCTTTAATAAATGGTGCTGGAAAAACTGGCTATCCACATGCCAAAAACTAAAACTCGACCCATGCCTATCACCATGTACTAAACTAAAATCTGAATGGATCAAAGATCTGAATATTAAAACAGAGCACTAAATCTATTGGAAGACAAATTAGGTAAAAATCATAAAGACATAGGGGTAGGTATAAATTCATAAACAGGAATCAAACTGCACAGGAAATAATTTCCAGAATCAATAACTGGGATCACATCTTATTAAAAAGTTTATGCATGTCAAAAGAAATCTCCAGCATAGTGAAAAGAAAATCCACAAACTGGGAAAAAATCTTAGCGAACTGTTCCTCAACCAAAAGACTTATGTCTAAAACATGTAAAGAATTTTAAAAAATCCGACCCCCGAAATTCAAAGACCCAATCCAAAAATGGACATCTGAGATGAATACACAGTTCCCAGATGAAGAAATATAAATGGCAAATAAACGCATTAAAAATGTTTATCATCATTAGTCATTAGAGAAACGCAAATTAAAACAGCACTGAAATTCCATCCCACTCCAGAAAGAATGGCCAGGATCAAGGAAAACCACCACCAACAACAAATGCAAGAGAGGCTGTGAGGGAAAAAGGAACTCTCCTGCACTGTTGGTGAGAGTGTAGACTGGTGCAGCCACTGTGGAAATCAGTCTGAAGACTCCTCTAAAAACTGGGATTGAGAGTCCCTTCAATCCAACTATTCCACTTGTAGGCATATTCTCAAAAAAACTGAAAACATCATACCACCGTGATACATGTGCACCAATGTTTATAGCAGCAAAATTTGTAATAGCCAGATTTTGGAAACAACCTAAGTGTCCATCAGCTGAGGAATGGATAAAAAAAATTGTGGTATTTTTATACAATGGAGTACCATTCAGCTATAAAGAATGATCACATTGAGATATTTCTTAATAAATAGACAACTTGAGACCATATTCATAAGCGAAATAAATCAAACTCACATGTGTAAATACCGTATAGATTTCCTAGTGTGAGAAATGGTAATAGTACATAAGATTTTAAGGTAATCATGATTCCCCATTACATTGCTTTGAAGCCTTATAATTTTTGCATTCATTAGTTGAAATGATTATATTCTGGTTTGTTTAATTTTATGATCTGTGACGGTAAGAACAGCTAATTTAAAGAAAACAAGACAATATGATAGCCATTACTGATTTAATATCATCTTGCTTTGAAGTCCTACCATGCTTTTGTTCTTCTGTTTCCATTGGTTCTATAATGTTGCATCTTATTGGATTTTATTATGTGTGACACTAAAAATATTTTGTTTTGAAAAATGAGATAATACAGTAGCCATTGTTCGTTTTAGGTTATTTGTTTCTGAATGCCCTTTAATACTTTCATTCTCTTGAATGGTTTTAGCCTATTTTGTTATGTTTGATACTATCATATGTGAAGTTATGCTCAACTATGTCAAAGAGAGAGACATTGTGTTAGCTACTGTTAATATTGGGTTGTCTTGTGGTGAAATAATATGTTGCTTACATTGTTCTGTCCTGATCTACTTTTTCTGTCCTCTTTTGTCTTAATCTCTTTAAAATAAAAAAATAAAGTATCCTTTTATTTAGAGTTTTTTTCAGTATTGATTATCCTATAAATAGAAATAGTATCAGTATCTTCATTTTATAGAAAGAAAAATTGAAAAAAAGGTGAGCTCTATTACAGAAAGGTTATTCAGTAAATTGATGAGAGGTTTTCAGGAACCTATAAAGCTCTCAAAATGAGAAGCGAAATAGCCTTTAGTCCCTATAGTACTCTGGAAGCATTTACAGTCAGACTTCTTCCTATTTGTATTTGTGAATATTTGTATCCACTGAGCAGAAAACTACTTTCCATCATCAGTACTATGATTAGGAGTTAAAAGTAGAAGTTACCTTGATTTTGAGGTCCCAGAGTTATTCCCCCCAGCTCCTTGAAAGCTTCTACCACAGCTCTGATATTTACAATTTTTTATCACTAAAAGGCATGCTCAAGAAGCAAAGAGAGAATTATGTGAAAAGAGCTGTAATATGGTAATGCTAACCATTATTAATAATTTACATTTGTGTAAATTCTCCTGAAAGTTGGTTTGTGAAGGCAGAGAACTGATAGGCTAAAGGTCAATAGAAAGCACTAAGCAGTTTGTTCAAAAAAGAGGAAACCAAGACAGCTCAGAAGGCAAAATCCAAGATGCCACAGGGACACTGCTTTGCATTTGTTCTATATAAAAGAGAATTAAAGTACAAATAAGCCAAGTCTAATTAATCTTTGTTAATTGAGAAAGAAGAGCCGTAATAATTTTGTCGTAAACCAGTTTGCAGTATTAAATGTATTAAATTAAATGTATTAAATGTAAAAAGTACAAGTTCAACCATTTCAAACTAAAAATAAGCTTAAGTAGTTGAACTAAGGGACAAATCAAAGCCCAGACTAGTGGCTTCTAAAGGAGATTGCATAAACTGTTCTGAGCACTGTTAGAATACAAAGCAAGGCAGGTGCTACTAAGATAAAAAGTGAACCACACAGTGTTTCCATTACTAAAACACAAAGTACTCCTAAAAGCAGACCTGCGGTCCTGCAGCAACTAACATGGGAAAAAGTCTAGATATGGAGTGAGCATCTATAAAGATTTTTGTGTGTGTGTGCAGTTCCGAAGGCATTGAAGGAAATGAGAGGTGAGGTCTGGAAAGCCTTGAATTTGGGATTCATTCTGGCAAGAGTAGATGGTAATTTTCTGGTAAAGCAGTCTCCTGGAAAGCTAACCGTCCCAGAAAACTCAGAAAGTTGCATCCTTTCTTAGCCACCAAGTAGCCAATCACAGATATCAGAACTGTGTGTTCATTGACCTTGAAGGGCTGGAAGCCTCTTGATCATTTTATGGAAAAGGACATGTTGTCCACCACAGATGAAGTTGTTGACTAAATCTAGCACAGACAGTGTAGACTCCAGGGGATTCCACTGTGGACCCTGGGATTACTGAATTATAAATCTGTGAATGATTTACTTACGGATACCTAACCAGTTGGAAGAGTGATGTAAATAATTTGCTCATTACTGGAAAAACAATATGTTTAATCTTATAGAAGATGTATCTGAGTGACTGAGGACCAGTACCAAGGTTTCTTTCTTTAGATTTCAGTCTCAGAAGAAGTTTGGTGACAAGCATGATAACTGTAGGTTTTTTTTTTTTTTTTTTTTTTTTTAATACTGGTCTGCAGTGATCAGGTTCTAATCTCAAAGACCAACAGTGAAAAACAGATCACAACATTTTAAAGCCTTCCAGATCCAGTATTTTAGGATAATGGCTATTTGTTTAATTTATGATTTAAAGTAATTCCTATAAAGTGTCTAAACATAAAGCTGGCACATACTAACTGGCCAATAGTATTAGCTATCATTACTATTGAAATTATAGCATAATGGAACAGAAATGACATTTTTGAATTAATTATTCCTTTTTAAATAGACTTTCAATAAAATTTAACTCAAATGACAATTTTTAACTCTAAATTTATCTTGAACTTTTATTACTTTATATACTATTTGTTGACTTTTTCTCAAAGATTTGAATTTTGGAAAAATATTTTAAAGTAATTATTAAACTTCCAATTTTGGCATTAAACATACTCAAAATACTTGTGTCTGGTTTATGTAGCAAGATGAGATTTACTTCTCCACATCTTTTCTTTCACCTTGTCACTTCTGATAAATTAGTAAAATGGGAAGTCATGTGTTTTAACTTAATACTCTGACGGGTGGTCAGTATTTACAAGAAAACACTAAATACTTTAGTTATTTCCTTTTAATAGTTGGAAAGATTTAAGATTCTGAAATGCATAGCTTCAATCTGCTACAAGACTTCTAATATGAGCTGTGAATGGCTCAAAATCATGCTGGACAGCAGTTACAGTTTATATCTAGACGTCCCCTCACAGTATCATGGGCTCATAGGCAGGGCTTCTGGAGGTGGCTGGATCGTTGCCACATGATACTAGATCCCGGGTGTGTGATACGGAATTGGTTCGTTGCTTGGTTTACCTTAGTTCTAGGTGTGCATGATGGATTTACTGAATTCGGAAGACCTACCAGAGTGGTGGGGTGGCATCAACCAATCTGCTTATAGCTTGAGTGCAGTGAAAAGGGAAAGAAGCAGGAAGGTTTGGTGCATCACACCTGCCTTGCCCAAGCTCTTTCTCCTCCGCCATGCCCCTCTGTCATGGTGCCCTGATTGTTTTTTTGTTTTGTTTTGTTTTGTTTTGTTTTGTTTTGTTTTGTTTTGAGCAGAATGTATTTTTTGACAGAAAGCAAGCTTCTGTCTGGGAAAGAGATGGAAGGGGTCTCAGGTGGGTTGCTAAAGACTCTTATCTTTTCTAGGGACTTCTATAGAGCAAAACCACATCGTGAGAGGGGTCCAAGATGGGAAAAACATGGGAACTGGCAAGGCAGACAGGCATGCGGTAGGACGGAACTATGGTCAACCAATAAACTTAACTGTTCAGGTAAAATTGACCAAATCAGGGACAAATAGGGGAGTGAGTCATATAATAAGTTGGCATGCCTAAAGGGTAGTAAGTAACTTTTCCTGTAGGGGTTAGTAATGACTCCTGGCTTCCTCAAGGAGATCCCTACCTACTTAAAATACCAATCCCTGATGTTTATACTCAGGTATGGTTGCATGTTTTTGCCTCTGTTTTGAGATCTGTCCTTCAGCGGAAATGTCTGTCTCCTCCAATAATGCAAGGTACCTGGTCTTCTTCACTGGCTCTTTCAAGGGCCCAGCCCTGTCGGACTGTCTGTAATATTTCTAACTCAGCTGCCTGCAACAGAGGGAGCGAAGTAGACCACAGTGAATGTATGTCAGTCACTGAAGTGGGGAGAATAGGGTCACTGTCAAGTTATACAAGACTCACATGTCTGTTAGGAAAAGTGCCTTTCAGCCAGGACCCAACGCCTTTATGAAACGAATACCACAATCATAACATTCTGGAGGGAAAACAGCAAATACAGAAATCTTACTTCTTCAAGTTAAATTAAGGGTGGGAAATCTCAACTGATATTTTGTTCTTTCCTCGAGAAATTCCATAAAAGTACTTTCAAGGTGGTTCAAACTTAAATGAGAAAAAAATTATGTTTCTCTTCTTTATAACTGTTTCCTTCTACCCTTTTCCTTTGCTTTTTTTTTTTTTTTTTTTTACTCAGTAATTTTTAGGCCCTGAAAACACAGAAATAAGTGAGGTGGCATTTCTTAGTGATACAGGAAATGAAGCTCACAAACTTCGGATGTCTGGTAAGCGTTTGTGTTCTCTAAAATCATAGAATAAATTTTAGGAAGAGCAGAAGTTAAGAGTAGAATATACTTGAGAGAAAGAAAGCTTCGGTCTGGGAGAGAGACAGAAGGGTCCCAAGTGGGTTGCCCCATGTCCTGGCTTTGAGCCAGACACCTATGCACTAAAACCTCTACAAACTGTAGGTCAAAATAGACCTTTTCTCCTTTAACATGTGGGTGTCAGGTAGACTTTCCTAGCACTGAGAAAGCAATGAGGATAGTGCCTTTTTGAATTATACTAGGGGGTAAAGGTAAAAGGCTGACAATTAGAGACAATCAGGTACAATATTGAAGACAGGAAATGGTGGTGGACCACAAAGTGGATGGGCTTTCCAAGGGCTACCAAAAGTCCATGCTGTAAGAACAATGAAGTTATTTGATAGGGCAAATAACCTTTACAGTATCCATGTATGTTTATACTGAGGTCATTTTCTTTTCTCTGAACTACACACATACTCTTTACACAACATAACTAAGGCTCACCAATCATAAAAGTCATTACAAAGGCTGAAATTTTTTGCCAGCAGTTATTCTGATCTTACGAATGAGAAGACAGTTACTTTATCACCATAGGAGTTGTGTGTTGTTCTTAGTGACAGGGCTACATTTCATAAATGTTGTGTGGTAAGGATAATTTATTAAATGCATCAAATAATTGTTTACTAAAGCACAATCATTGCCCCTGCCTGCAAATAATCCTTCCAGAGTTGTCAAGCTCCTCCAAAAGTGAATGATTTCCTTCTGCTTTTCATTGAGTATAACCACTAGAATGTAATCCTTAGACAGTTGTTTTATGCACTGTATTCATTCTACAAAAGCAAAATTGTGAAGGAAACTATTTAACAGAATCAAACACCACTCTTCATTTTTACTTTCCTCCTCTCTATAACATCACACTGTAGTGGTTACATTGCCAAGATTCCACTAGATTGCAATTCATTTTCCTTTTGTTACCCAGGAGCCTAAAAGCAAATTCCCAACAATACATTAAGAAGCATAAAACAATTCTTGAAAATGGAATTAGATTAGATATGAAGCAATACTGGAAAAGTTGGAGATTGGGAATTAAATTTATCAAGTTGCGTGTGAAGAAATGTCATTTGTGAGATCTCCAAGGGACCCGTAGTGACTATTTGATACACCGTAGTCAGGGTTTGTCAGATTCCTGCATAGATCCTGCAAAGACACAAGCATCCACTTATCTTGTAAGACTGGATCAAAGATGAACCAGTTTGTCTGCCAATGTTCATTCTTTTTTCAAGGTAACTTCACTAGGTAGATTTTTTTCCCAAATAAAAGCTTATGCTGAACTTATTTTGTTCCCTCCTCATATGTTCAACTAAGTTCTGGTACGTGTGTATGCCTCCTCTTTTTCCTGAGCTTTTCCACAAACTTCCAATAAAACTGAAAAGGCCATTTGCATTGCCTGGAAAAAAGAAATCCAAATAATTCAGATATTAAAATATACTCAAAATTCATTACTCTCATACTCTTTCTTTCAATGCTGTTTCTAAAATGTGCTGAACATTTGTAAAGATAGTTTCATCTGTTCATTGTTTAAACTTGCTTTATACTAAAGCCTTCAACAAGGGGAAAAATTAACTAAAAAGGCCAAAGGCAGGAGAAAGAATGAAGAGGCACTGGAAATCCTAGAAACATCAATTTAAGAAAAAAAATTTTTTTCTTCAAGTAGAATTTTTCCTACTCATAGAATCTCTTCCTCTGTTTTTATATTTGTTTTATCCTATTTGCTTACAATTTTTCTGGGGGACACTTAAATATTTTTGCACTGTAAATACTTCATTGTTCTGTTTTGACAGTTTCCATTTATAATTATGTCACTTAAAGAAATACCAATAGCAAAATCAAAGTCTTCTATTTAAAGTTTTCCACATTCTTCTTTTATTGCCTTTCTTTCTCATAATTTATATCTTAAAGGGAAGGGGTGGGGTGATCAATTAGTAGTCTCAAACTGATACCACTCCGTTTACTTAGAAACTAAGACATTTCCAAATACTTCCCATTCTAATAATGGAACTGGACAATTACCGTTTTAAAGAGTTCTATAACTTTTATTGCTCTAGTGATTTTCCAAATATTTTCATTATGTGATAGAAAATGGCTTTCTGCTCACTACACCAGATAAATTTGACCATGAAGTTACTTGCAGGGTAACTGAAAGGTGTTGGTCTGTGCTTTTATTGCTCTATTTATAAAATGATGGCTAAACCTAACATTACCTTATAACCCATGAATAAATGATGTAGTTTTATATTTTATAAAATCTGAATTCTTGACCATGTGAGAAATGAAACTCTGCTACAGTTTAGCAGTTTGGTTTTACAATTATCTCACTTTAAAAAAAAAAAAAAAGAAAATGTTATTGTTCCGTGACTCCTCTTTTCCCCAACCGTAGACAATTGCTCCTCTTTAAAATCATAGTTATAACCTTGTAATTTAAAGAGGTCTGAGCTAGAGGTCCCAAGCTCTGCACCTGGTCAAAACTGGAGGACAACTAAGCCCACTTTATTCTGCTGTTATTCAGGGAGTGAATCATGACCAGAGATAGATCACAGGTACATGGTGTTTCCTCTACTGAAAAATAAATTCTCCTCCTCATAGGCCACTAATTGCAAATTTGTTTAATTTAAACTCTGTATTTTCCTTGTGAATTAACAGACATAAATTATATTGAAAAATTTTTAAAAGAAGAAAAATACAAGCAATAGTTATTTGAAATATACTCTCCAATAAAAAATGAGGAAAAGGGAGGAAAAAATTAGTGCAAAATTAGGCTCAAACACCTATTAATTTTGGGATCCAGACAAGTTCTTCTTTTTGTATAGTGAACCAGTTCTATTGCTAGAATTTTTCTGATAATTAAACAAGATCATATATGCAAAATGCTTAGCACATTGTACTTATGCACTAAATAGATGTATTTTTTACAATCTACTAATGAGATGGGGCTAGTGATGAAGTTTTTAGAGACTGAGTGCCCCATACCTCAGCCCAAACCCCCTCATTTCTTGCAAAATCCCAACAGTGAAGTTAAACCTGAATACTGAAGTTTTAGTTTATGGGAAAAAAAAAAAACCCTAGATACTTGGCATATGTACCATAGGTTTGCTACCACTGGCTGCTAGAGTATTAATCACTCACACATTGACATAACGTAGAGTGGAGATAATCACAGTTATATATCGAATCCTCAGAAAGATAGGATCATGAAGATAGGATCCTCTAAAGATAGGATACATGAATCATTTTTAGAGAAGCAGTTTTCAGATCCATTATTTCTTTTTTCCTACTCTTCTCTAATTTGTTGCTATATAAGGAGAAGATAAGCTGCCCCTTCCTGCCAGTCCTTTAAAATGTGCTTCCCACAATTGACCAAAAAGAATACAAAAACATTTCTTTCACACATCACAAATTTATGTTTCATTTTTCCTTGGTTAAAATTACCTAGGGGATCAAACAAAGGATAAAGCAAAATTGGGACTATATTCTCTTTTAATTGAAGTACCATATCACCTCTATTCCTTTTGTTAATGAAGAGCATTTCAAATTTACTTGCTATAAGTAATGATAATTTGTCAATATCTGTAATACAATTTGTTGATTTTATCAATTGACTATTACTAATGATATAATTGAAATACAATCATGAGGGATGCTTAGCCCTCAGAGCTTCATAGTTTCCACAAAGTATTTAAAATTCACTTTAACTTAAATTTTTATTTTTGATACAAAGGCATGAAATGGTGATAAATAAATGCTTTTAATCATGAAAATTGTTGGGGCTATATTCTAAGGGAAGATATAGTAAAAGTTCAATTTCAAAAGCAAGGAAATATTATTCATAGTTTTCTTCAAATCAGTGATTATGGGTTCCTCACCACCATGGCATTTAGATTTCCTTGGAAATATTTAAAGGAGTGATCTAAACAATAATGTGTACAATATGTGGAAAATTACATCCTTCTCAGCCACTTAAACTAACTACTAAAAATATGTAAGGCGAAACATACTTAAAAATCATATTCCAATACATATAAGGAATAGAAGCTGGTCTGCAGATTGTTGAGACAGAGGTTAAAAGTAATGATTTTAAATAGGAAGAAAAGAAACTTTAAAGCAAGTCTCTGCCTCTTGGATTTTAATGGGCCTTATTTAAGTTAAGCTCTGTACCTTAATGTTCTTGTTTTTAAAATGGAGGAGATGCAATAGAATTAAATGCAATTTTGTACCTAAAGTGGTAAACACTGTGCCTGTCTTTAGGAGCCACTTAGGACTTGAATCAGCATTTCTCCAAAGAAGATCTACAAAATGGCCAACAAGCATGGGAAAAGAAATTCAGCATCACTGGCCACTAGGGAGCTACAAATCAATATCACAATACCACTTCTTGCTCACTAGAAGGGCAGGATGTAGGGGAAGGGGGAGATAGGGAGAAGAATATTGTATGGGTGAAAATTTGGAGAAATTGGAACTCTTCTACACTGCTGGTTGAAGTGTATCATGGAGCACCAAGTATGGAAAACATTTTAGTAGCTCCTTAAATGTTAAAACCAAAATTTACATAGGATCCAGCAATTTTACTTTTAGTTATGTGTGAAAGAAAATTAAGAACAGGTATTCAGACAGATACTTGCATACATATATTTACCAAATCCCTATTCAGACTAGCAAAACATGGTAACAACCCAAGTGTTTCTTAACAGATGAATGATAACCAAACACTGTCCAAAATTATTGTGCCATATATTAGCCAAGTGTGGTGCTATACACCTGTAATGCTGCATTCTGGTAAACTGAGGAGAAAAGATCTGAAATTCAAGCATAGCATGGGAAATCTACCATCTTAGCAAGACCCTATTTATTTAAAATAAATAAAATAAAAAGAACTGAGGATAGCTCAATGCCAAGACTGTAGGTTTAATTCCAAATTTCAAAATAATCAATAAGTCAATCAATCCATCATGATATCTACTAAAATATGGAAGAAATATTATGCTAAGTGAAGAACTCAACACAATAGGTCACATATTGTCTGCTACTAGTGACACAAAATGTCTAGAAAAGGCAAAAACATAAAAACAAAACCCAGAAAAGTGAGTGCCAAAGCCTGCTGAGAAGGGCAAAACCTCTCTTATCTCTTTTTGGAGGGGATCATGAAAATGTTTTGGGACTAGACAGAGGTGAGATATCACATTATGAATACATGAAACATTATGTAAATTTGAATTGCATGTAGACATTTTCCATTTTGGAGCAGCATTTCCATGATAGTAACAAACGTGACTCAATTGTAGTTTCTTTCTTTTTTTTTTTTTTTTACTTGTTTCCTGGCTTTATTGACAATACAGTTCTATTTCTTCTACTTTGAAAAACACCAGCTATCAACAGTAGTCACAGCTCAGCTACCATCTCTAGCTGGGAAGCCAGGCTGTACAGAGAGAGTGCTCCTTGTTCTGAAATCATGCTACTTTCCTCTACATGACAGCCACGTATCTGCACCAAAACCATGTTGGAAACTTCCAAAAGCTTGAGTGATCCTTTAAGAGGCATATGACTTTCTTCATTCTACAACCAGCAGTAGAGTCTGAAGAAACAGGAGGAGGGGAGGGGAGAGACTGACGGGGCACAGCACTCCTCTTTAGGGTACAGAGCTGGCTGGCAAGTTTAGGAAAGGTATGCTTGCAGGGTGGATTTGCAGAATTAGTACCAGTGCTCAAATATGGTTGGACTCACTATCTGGATGGAGCTGGTGGTGGAAATCCGCGTTGTGGATGAGAGTCCTGTGTATGAATCACAGCTCCAGAACGCGCTGTCTGGGTAACATGAGGCAGCTCTGCGTAAGGCTCAGTTTCCCCATCCCCATCATCCCATAAAATGGTGATGATGATAAAATCTACTTTGAAGAGATTTTTGTGAGGCTAAAAGAAGACAATATAATATTCTCAAACATAAAATCACCCAAACAGTTTACAAAAGAAAAGATGTGATGCCATAAGACAGGAGTCATGGGGTCCTAGGTCCAAGGCCTAGGAATTATCTTTTGTCAAATTTTATTTTTTTAGTAGTACCGGTTTGCAGTACATGATAGTCACACTCCTCCTTGTGAGGACTTGTCCATGTATATAACACATCTCAGTTCTTTTTACCTTCTCATTTCCTGTTGCCTTTCTCATTTGTAAAAGGTCCATTTCTGCATTTCTTGTTAACTTTTATTTTGCTCTGTATTTGTATGTCGAGTTCTCATAGCACATGACTCATATGGTATTGAAGCTTGTGTGTCTGACTTACTTCACTTAATGTTATAATATTAGATGCATACATTTTTCTACAAATGACTTGAGCTTATCCTTCTTTATGGCACAGTTGTACTTCACTGTGAATAAATACTGCACTTTCTTTGTGCATTCATCTATTGATAAACAGACTGCTTCCAAAATTTAGATATAATGAGTTATGTTGCTAGAAACATGAATATGTATGTATCAGTGTTGTATGATGCCTTTAACTCTTTTGGGAAAATACTGAGCCTTTAGAAGGAGAATATCTGGGTCAAATGAAATTTCTAGTTTTAGTTTTTGATGGATCTTCGTATTGAGATCCACAATGGTTTTACTAGTTTATATTCCTATCAGCAATGTAGAATGGTTCCTTTTTCTCCAAAGCCTTGACAATATGTGTTATTATTTGATTCCTGTGTGACAGCCATTCTTTCTGAAGTAAGATGGAATCTAAGTTGATTAAATCCGCACTGTCTATTGGCCAGCCGTGGTAAACATTTTTATGTATTTGTTAATCAATTGTACTTCGCTGAGAAGTATCTGTTCATTTAAATTGCCCATTTTTTGGGGACTCTTATTTTGGAACTGTGATTTTTTGTGTATGTTCTTTATGTATTCTGGTTATTATTCCTCTGTCTGAGGAATAGCTAGAAAATTTCCCCCTCATTTTGCAGGCTGTTTATTCACTCCGTTGTTTCCTTTGCTGTGCAAATAATTTTAATTTGATGTAATTCTATTTATTGATCCTTAATGAATATTCCTTAGGCAAATAGTTTTCTATATATTCCTATGTCTATGACTTTAAGAATTTTACATATTTTATCTTCCAGAAAGTTGTATTTTCTGCTTTAGCATTTAGATTTTTGATGCATTTTGATTTTGGTTTAGTATATAGTGAGTGATATGAGTCTCTCATCAATGTTTTGCATGTGGATAGCCAGCTTTCCTATACAAGTATTTTGAATGTTTTTCTAGAGTGATTCTTACAGTCTATCTAAAATGGAAAAGAGTACAGATGTTACTGTACGGGTACTCCAAAGTATTAGTTATTAAGATGTTTAGATTATCATTTTAGTGTTTAAGATGAATGTTTAGATGAGAATTCAAGAAAATCAAAATAAGCAAAAATGAGAAAAAAACACTTTAAAGGACCTTCCTTCATATGTCATCAATCAATAGATCATTTTTTTCCTCATCCAATAGACTAAAATTGAATGGGAAAAATAATAAAAATTTTAAAAGAAATGACTTTACTCTCAGCAGTTAAGACAGCTGTCTGAGGACTATTTGTATTTGGCAATAAGTGAAGAAATAGTAATTCTAAAAGGTGAAAAATCTCTATCAAATTCCTAGTTGTATTTTTCATGAGTCGATGATAGCTAAACATCTTCAGAGACTAGCAATTTATTGATCAGATAATTGATAATTTATTGCTCACTCTCCCAATGAATTCATCAGATTTAACACCAAATGCCCCAATTAGAATCACTAAACTGACCCACTACTACGATTGTTCAATTTTGTGATTGTCATACAGTGAGCAACACATTTTACAATGGAAACCTATTTGCCTTTATATAGATTTATGGCATGTCACACATTTAAGTATTTTCTCTCCTGTTCTCTTTTGCTTTCTTTTTAAAATTCCAGCTGCAAGCCACTAATTGCTTTCACAACTGTTAATTTGCCCCAAGCCACTAGTGGGCTGCAAGATAAAATTTTAGAAGTGCTAACCTCATGTCTAGGAAGGTAGTATTTTCACATTCTCATATTATGAACAAAAAGATACCTAGATTAAGTCAGACATAAGCCAATGATCTATAATTTCAGTTTGAAAATTGGCAATGAGGATAGATGAATAAGCCATTTGGACTGTCACAGAACAATCGCAGAACTTTATGTTCTCATCTGGTTTATTTCTGATTTATTCCAACAGCCCATAAATAAGTATCATGGAGAACTTTATGTAGAACCATGTGTTAGAATGACTCACAGGTTTGAACTTCACTATTAATTAAAAATAAAACTGCAAAAGTGTGTCTTGCATGAAGGTATTTTTGAATGTGAATTTGAATATGAGGTGTAGCTTGTAAAAGTATCATCTGCCATGGACATGGTCCAGTGTCATAAGTGCCTGTCTTGCAATAACAGGTTCCTGAGTTGGATTCTTGATATAAAAATAAATAAATAAATGAAACATGAGAGTATCATCTAAGCACCACGTTCTTTGAGAGGAAATGGCAGAAGTGTGGATAAAATTGTGCCTTTATTATAATGCTGATGAAGAGTTCACTCCTTTATTATTTTTGCTCATTACTTTTTGTTCCTTTCCTTCACACATGGTTTATCCTAGCTTTAACACAGGACACTGTGTGATAAATATAAATGCTATCTTTTGAAATAGATGAGGGCTTCACTGTTGCTAATGCCATAATAAAGGAAGGGAGGGTTGGAAAGCAATTGATTACATGTGCTAGGTGTTAAATTATTACTCACCACATATTATTATTACTCACTGTGTTTTTATCCTCTGTCTTTTTGTGCATTGAAGCTGTTCAATAAATAATCTTGTTTGGGCTCCATATTAGAATCAAATATAAAGTTAATTTGGAGAGAGGAGGGAGGAAATCTATAAAATATTTTTAAAATTCATTAATATGAGCTACTTAATAAATGAAAAAATTAGATACATTTTTCTTTATTCAAATCTGATACATATGGGGAAGAAGAGAATAAAAACATTTTACTCTCAAGTATCTTTACTAAAACAACATTTAGCCATGTTTTACAATCACATTTGAATCATTCTGTGGGTCTCTCACAATTATATGAATATTTTAATAGATTTAATAAATTTCAAATACTCACTTTTTAAAGATCTATGTATGGAAGAATGGGCCCATGAACAAATACTCACTTTTTAAAGATCTATGAGTGGCAGAACAAGTCCACGAATAGTCCATAGTATTGTATGTGTGTGATTGTTTATTAGTTAATTTTCTCATCTGAGCCAAAATATCTGACACCCCAAGTTAAAGGAGGAAAATTTTATTTGACTCACAGTTTGTAGAGGTTTCAGTTCACAGCTGATTGACTCCAAGGCAGGGTGACATCAAAGAGGAGAAATAGCTCATCATCGGCAGAAGGAAGGAGGCTGTAAGGCAGCAAACTACAAGCAACCACTGGAGTCTTGTTTTTGTCCATTATTACCCAGGCTACCCACCCTTGGATAGCACCGACACCTCGGGAGGGCCTCCACATTATCTGCTTCCCGAAGTTTGGCAATCAAAATTTAGTAATCATACACCTTTATTCCCAGCATGACATACTTAAACCCAGCATCACACACTCTAGATTTAGCTTTCTCTGAAAAGCCTCACCTGAGTGTATGAGGCATTGGGAGGAACATCTAGACACAAGCCTTAAGTAACAGTGGTCAACCTGACTGGATTAACAGGCACCTAGCAAATTAACAAAGCAGTCTGTATGTCCGGCCGGATATGCAGGTTTGACCTGGAGACTTCATTTGGTCCCTGACTCCTTTTTCCGGTGCTGTTTCCCAGCTCTATGCTTCCTGGATGTCATGAGTTGAGCAGCTTTCATCCACCACGCTCTTGAGCTGTGATATCTCTGTCTTGGAGACAGCAAACATGAGACTGTGAGCCAAATTAAACCTCACTTTCATCAACTTGTAGGTGTCAGATATTTTGTGCCAGCAATGGGAAAACTGACCAATACAATGTTTTCCAACTTTATTAGTGTAGTCTACTGCATACATCATTCTGCAACGTGCTTTGATACTTGCTGAGTTTTCGATATTTTATTTGTGATATATATATGCATATGTATAATCCTATTTAAACATTATAATTTGTATGTGAATTACCACAAAACATTAAGATTGTTGAACAAATTTATATTATTCCCATATTTTCATTGTTAAAGTAATGTTATAATAAAAAATTCAGTATAAAATACAGAAATTTCAAATTTTCCTCCTAATTCTTTTGAGTTCTTATTTCTCCAGATCTTAAATAATGTTTAACAATGGTAGGTTATTTTGTTCATTTTGAAGCTGGGTGTGGTGGCACACTCCTGTAATCCCAGCACTCAGGAGACTGAGGCAGGCGGATCGATGTGAGTCCAAGACCAGCCTAGCCTACAAAGTGAGCTCAAGTCCTGCCTGAACTGCATAGTGAGAGCCTGTCTCAAAAAGACAAAAACAAAACAAAACACACAAAAAACAAAGAATTTCATTTTCAATATAGTAATTTTTCCTTTGCATATATGGAGCTCTCTCACTCTATCTCTGTGTCTGTCTGTTTCTCCTCCTCCAACTCTCTATTTCTCTCCCTACATCTGAATGCTTTTTCTTGAATCAACTATTTCCCAATAATAAATTTTCCATATATGGTCAGGTCTAATTCTGGACTGTTTCTTGAGGTTTTTTTTCTCGGTACCGGGGATCAAACTCACAACTGCCTGCTTGCAAGGCAGGTGCTTATGCCACTGAGCTAAATCTCCAGCCCCTTGAACTGTTACAATATCTGTGAACTAACCCTGTTCTTTCATAATTGTTACAGAATTATAACATGTTGATATTTCAAAAGGTAATTTTTCTTCAAAATTCTTTTCTTCCATATGATTTTAAGGATTAGCTTTTCAAGTTCTGTTACAAATGATAGGTTAAGCTGGTAGAAATGGATTACAGTGACTTATGGTACTTTGTATTATTTCACTTATTTAAACTTAAACTATTAGAGAAAATTTTTTCTTTTTCTCAACTTTGTTTCCCTTTAACTATCTTTTTTACTTTTATTTTCTAATTTGCTTTCAGTTTAATCAAAGTACATAATTTGTGTACCATCAAGTCTTTGAACTACATTTCACTTCATTTTGGGGGAATATTTCATTATATCTTTAGTGAAAAGTCTTATCATTTTATTATTTATATCTTCTATACCTATAGTATTTTCATCCTCTGTTTTTCTTTTATCATATTTTTTTCTTTTAATACCAGGTTTCGAACCCAGTGTTCTACTACTGGACTACAGTCCTAGTACTTTTTTTACTGTTTATTTTGAGAAATAAAAAGAATAGATTTATATGATCTTCCTTTATATCTATGGGTATGTTAATTTTATTCTTATAATTTCAATGGCATTTTACTTGCATGCTTTTGTAAGATTGTGTAATTAGTGTATAAAGGTTTATGAATATATTTTTGATGAATATGTCCTTTATTATGATGTACAGTCCTTTGTTAACAGCTTTTAACTTAAATACCATTTTGTCTAATATTAACATTTACTTTCTTTCAGTTTATACTTGACCAGTAGGTCTTTCCTTCTTTTCACTTTTTTCTCGGATGTTTTTAACTAAATGAATCTTGTTTTCTGTGTTTAATATACTATTTACTAGAAGATTTAAATTGAATACATTTTCACACAATAAGATAACTGATATATTTGATTTGGTGCTAGTTTACCAATATAATTTGTCTTTTCTAATAATTTTTCTTTTCTCCCTCAGCTTCTTTGAAAAAGACAAAAAAAAAAAAATTATCGGTACCAGGGATCGAACTCACGACTGCCTGCTTGCAAGGCAGGTGCTTATGCCACTGAGCTAAATCCCCAGCCCCTCAGCTTCTTTTTATCCTCACTCTTACACTGATAGCCTTTAGTTTTTCTCCTTCACAGAGAAGAAACATACTAAGTTCTTATCCAGTGATTATAAAATTTAAACAAAAAAGCTTGAATATTAAAACACATGCATAATAATTTTTCTAAAGCTTCTTCAAGTTATTCAAAATTTCCCAAACATGACAAGAGATTTAGGCTATGTCCACTCTTCACTGCTTCCTTGGTTTGTAGTTGGGATAGAAAGGCAGTTTGGGCCAGTTGCCCTGCTGTAAAGCGGTTATTTTCCAACCGTGAAGCTGCAGGAGTATCTCTCCTCCAGGAACCTCCTCTTACAGCCTTAGCTGCATGCATTCCACAAGAAGCCCAAGCAGCTGTTGCCAACTGTCCCCTCAGCCTTCTTTCACACGACCTGGATCCTGCCAGAGCCAATGGCAAGCCAATGGCGAGCTCAAGCTCGCATCTCATTGCAACTTTCAGCTGTGAATATAAAGTCTGCCACTGCCCACTTCAGACCTGTGACTATAGTCTTACACATTTCTTCCTATTTCTATTTTATTTCATAACACTTCACATAGTCTAGATCTATTTTAGGTTTTGTTATTTTTATTTATTTATCTTACAAAGCAGAGTGAGTGATGAAGAACACTGCAAACAAGGTCAGTGGGAGAAGTTTCAGGCATGCAGAATACAAAAAGCTTCACAGCATCTAGGTTCAGAAGAAGCTCTTTGTGCAAAACCTGAGTTGATCCCTCCACTGTTCACTGTTGTAGTCGGGGATTGTGAAGAGAACAATTAGAATCAGGACATAGAGTTTATAATATTGTTTTATGATGGTTACCCAGAGTTAACACAAGAAAATGCAGGAAGTCTATCCACAACACTAAAGACAGAATATTCAGCCAAGGGCCTGAATCCCACAGCAATGTCCCACATGAGTCCAGACGAAGACCCAGAGCTCATGTCAGTGCCTCCCAGGAGTCCAACTGGAGGTCTAGAGTGCATAAGAAGGGCTCACACCAGTCTCTTTTATGGATCTGTGCTGGGAAGGCCCAAAGCTCAGTGGTAGAAGCCAGAAAGTCCATGCCAGTGGAGTGAAGGAGCTGTGCTAATAGGTTGCGGGTTCTCCATTGGAGCCGAGAAGTCACACTCACAACAAAGATCAGGGCTGTTCTGAAAAGCACCATAGCCATCCTCAGCGATATGGAGACCCCAAGCTCCTCCAACGACCAGCACAGTCAACTACACGCCAGGAAGCCAGTGTGAGGAATTTATTCTGGAGATTAAGCAGCACATGTCTTCCTCTCTGGAGCCAGGACGCAATGCTCAACGTAAGGACCAGAGCTTCTCCAGAAGAAACAATGTCTCACATAGCAACATGTAGGAGAACCCACAATGCTTCAACACCTCAATGCCTCAACGCCTTCTTTCTCCTTCTCTGTGTCTCTATTTATGCTAGCAATTATCCTCAGGTGGGACTTCCAAGCTCAGCACCCTGCTGATTTCATTCAGCTGGCATTAAGTTGGTCACCAGTCTTTAATCCATAACACTAACTCTTTTTGCTTACCTTGCAAACAGACACAAGACTCTACTAGGTTTGACTGAGTGAAGAATAATTTTGCCGTGACTGCTTCTACTTCACTTATATATGATATTTTATATTATGCTATGGACACTTGAAGAAGAGTCATTAAATCAAAGCAAAAGTTAAACCAACAGGCCTTGATTGAATATTGTCACATGTTGTCAAACTTTGAAGCAAATTTTTCCTCTTCTTGTGCTTTCAGTGGAGATGACAATGTGCTCCTCCTTAAATTTTTTTTTTTTTTATCATAACAAGCTGGTAACCTGAACATGGCACTGTGAAATCATCGCTAAATTCAATCGCATTCACCTAAATAATCGCAGTACATCCCTCCTCTATTGTGATACATTCTTGTTTAGATGATATAACATTATGCATATTTTTATGGGAAAAAACTCACAATACATATTATCAATCCATGAAAATGTATTCCTAGGAAAACTTGTATGAATCCTTTCATACAAAATGCTCCTGAAAATCTGATTGGAAACATAAATGAAAATAAACATGGCAATGACAAAAATATACTATTGGCAGTATTCTATTTTTGTTCCAGAAAGGATGTCAATACATTAATTTATATTCTCTTTATCTTTTGCAGAAAATCCAGTAATTTATTATTAACTCTTCTTTTAGGAGGTTTAGCTTCCTGTTAAAACTAATAAACATCATTTCGGGGGACCGATTTTTCTGAACAGGTGTTTCAGAACAAGCTTACCTATTGTTACATAGTCTACCAACTCACTGGATATTGGAGTCTTCCTCAAAAAAATGAATATGAACATCACTGTGTGACTAAAGAAACCACATTATTTTTACAGTAGAAGAATTGCTAAGCTTTTGCCTCTTTTTTTTTTGATTAATTTCATGCCTGACTCAGTCAGAGATTAGGCCTTGACACAGGTTATAATTAAATATTGAAATCATGAAGTGCAAGAATGTTTAATTTTTAAAATATGAGTTTTAATTTACCTCATACAGAGAATAGCTCTGGTCACCTGCAGAGATGCATTACACACTACATTGCCTAATGTAGGATGTCTGAATAAGACTGAGCATACAGTTAAAGTAAACTAATGCAATTTACTGAACAGCAGTCAAATATTTATCCAGTTGATGAAGCAGACTTTATGTGAAACCCAGACAATAATTAAAGAGAAGCCTTGCTTAAAACATGCATACTCTAGTTTTCACAAATATGTTATGTCCTTTCCTTTCTGCATCTTCCATTTTCCTAAATCCCGAAAACACACCAGTGAATAATATTGTATGGAATTGCATGGAATGTGTTTCCTGGTTATTTCACAGCAGTAGAGCGCCAGGAGGGCAAAAGCAGCCCCTCCTTCCTCTTTTTCCTGTCTTCATGCTTATTGCAATGTGACTCTGCAGTGCCTTCCACCAAAAGTGAAGTCTATTTCCCAGATTTTGAACCTGCTTGGTTTAGGGTTTACCTTGGCCAATGGGATGTGGGAGACTCCTTGTTTTCTTTCTTCAGAACATCTGCTTTAAGAGACTGAATGCTTCTTGTTCTCACAGAACCCACTTATGGACCTGAGAACAATGCCAAGCTGCCTCTGGGGAAGGAGAGGCTACTAGGAGTAAATCTAGGACTGGTCAAATCTAAACCTTGCTGCTCTCCTTCCAGAGCGAGTCCAGCGGAGCTTAGCCAATCCTGACCTATGAGTAGAAACACACAGGTTACTTGCAGATGTGTGGGCAATAAATTGTTGCTATTTTAAGTCATTATGTTTAGAATTTCTTGTTATTATCACAATAGCCAATTGAAGCAGAATCTGTAGATCAAATCTAACATCTCCATTTTATAGTTGAAACATTTGAGACACAAAGAGGTTAAGTAACTTAATGCTTTCCTTCAAAAGCAAGACTATTTCTGCAGCTTTCAAATCTGCCTGGTTTGAGACTTGTTTTGACCAATACAGTATGGCAACCATCTAGTGCCTCCCACGTACATAGTATTCAAATTATTGCATTGTTTGTAGGGGAACCAGGTTGAGAGATTATATTTCTCAGCATCTAAGCATTCAAAGCTTTCATATTGTATAGTTTTGTTTTTATTTGTCCTCTTTTTGGGCAACAGATATCAAAGAGTGACTAACAAAGAATTGACATTTCAGCATAATAAAATGACATTTGTTAAGAATGTCAGGTCATAGGTGTGTAGTTATAATATAGACATTATCTGACAGTTTTTCCAAGTTAATGTGAAGACATTATTTTCCAAGTTAATGTGAAGAGAATTGTGAATAACACAGTGAAGACTGTTTGCAAGTGGATTAATCCTGTAACTTTTAGTCACTGTAAAAGTACTATTAATTTTCATGTTTGGAGTATTTTTAAGTGCTAAAGTTAACAAGGTTCTTTTGAGAGTCTTGTTTAGCAGAACTGAAGTTTTCTCTGACTCTCATTGCATCCAAAACCATCATCTGGGAAATTAATAATATACAGTCTTTCAGGGACATCCTTTTCCCAGGTAGTGAGCATTTAAGAAATTTTCATATACTTGGATTATGTTGAATGAGTGAATAAAAGCTGCTGAGTTGCTTTTTTATGTTTTCTAAGGAATAAATATTTCTTTTACTTAACTGTCCCTACAGCTCTTATGCTCTGTGTAGCATTGTTGGCTCCTCAAATCACCACAGTAATCTGTAGAATCACAGTTGCTAGACTATGCCCTTGGAGTCGCTGTGTAGCTACACCTAGGATGGGAATTAAGGATTTACACCCTTAACGAGTTTCCAGGTGACACTGGAGCTGCTGGTTGGGGAGGAGGTCTACGCTTTAAGAACTTATGCTTCATAGCTTTCAATAACTTTTGAAATGCTGTGTGGAAACTTCATTTTAAAACATATTTTCATATGACATTTAGGGGAAACCAAAAGAAGCATATGAACTCTAGTCACAATTTATATTATTAAGTAAATTACTTAGTACAAAATTTTGCCAATCAAAATCAATGAGACAGTCTACAGTTAGAGTTTGAATGGTCTTGAATTTTCATTATGTCCACAGTCTTAGTTCACAGGCTGGGAGAGGTTAGGGGAAAATGGCTGTAAAAATATCTTGTACTGTCACAAGACCCATAATATTTGGAATGCAGGCAAATTAGCTCAAATGATCATCCTCTAAAGGGAAATAATTTGCCAAAGTTTTAAAAGGTAAAGCATGCCTACTTCCAATCCACAGCCAGCCTTTTTCTTATTTTGTTTTTAATGAAAGTATTCACATAACACTTTCCATGACAGCGTCTGCTTCTCATCACTCAGCTCTTTGTGAAAATAGTCCATTTTTGGCTTACTGACTATACATTTGGGCTTAATCCAAAAAGTGAACTTCTTTCAAGGGTTCTAAAAATGATTCCTGTTTTTTTTTTTTTTTTTTTTTTTTTTTTTTTTTAATTCCCAACCGCTCCAATAAAGAAAACAAACTATGGAAAGAGTAGTAGGATTTTAATTGCATTTTTTTGCTTTAAATATCAAATAACTTCCTAATGGACCTTTATATATCTATGTCCTCTGCAGAAATCCCATACCTTCCTCAGTTTGAAAAGATGACTGAGATTAGAAAAAGATTTGCATCTAAGAATGTCCTCTGAAAGAACACACAAAGGCATATGAGTGTCCTGAACTCTGGGTGCACACACTTAAGAGGCGCCAGCCTACGCCATCTCTCTTCTTCTAGTAAACATGTCTCCCTTAGTACCCAGAGAGCTCGCTCCGTGAGGAGCTCACGCACTATTGTTTATAAATTTATGGGTATCATTTTTCTCCAATCACCTCTTTAAAAGTTAACTTTTCTGAAATTTTTGCATCTCCTTCCCTGTACAAGGGGGGAAAAAGATGAAGTGAGTGGAGGCATTAGATGAGATTTTTTTGGTTTCTATTTTTAACATTCTCTTAGGCTACCATCTCCTCATCTTTGAAGTACAGAGTGAAAGTACCTAGGTACAGAACAACACAGCCATCATGAGATGGTGGGTTCCAATCAAGTAAAGACTTCCCAGATACAGTCTGATTCTAAACATAGATTTCTTCTTCCTAAATGAGATCTTTACTAGCTAATAGCATTCACATACTTTTCATATTTAGTGACATATCTTAATAACTTATAAACCCTGTCTCTGTATTTGTGTCATTATTTCATGTAATTTAATCACAATAAATTCTGAGCAAATTATTCTGTCAAATGTAGACATGAAATTTCTAGTTACAAATGGTTTTAGTTTCTTTGTAACTATCTCCCCATCCTCAATCTAAGGAATCCTTTGATCTTAGGCACCTTCGCTGTTTGTTAGTACACCTTTCATATATGTCTGATGTAATCTTATATGTAACCAACTAACTTTTTATAGGCATTTATGAGTACTATCTACATAACTGCATTGTAAGTAGCTTAGAGAGCAAGACTTCACAGGCAGGAGGCGTCACTGTGGCTTGAGTATGTAGTTGCTCTCAAGGATGTGTGACCTCAGCGGTAGAAGGGATGAATAATGGGTCTTCTCTCTTGGGAGTGAGGCTGATAGGATGGGTGAGCATAAACTCGAAATACCTGGAGAAAGATTTCCCATCTGTTAAGATGCCGTTGCCTAAAAACAACCCTGGAGAGGAAGCTAAAAAGTAAGAAGGGAGAGCAACTAACTCATAACCTAAGTAATTATTTCTGGTTGAAAAATGCCATGTTTTGAGAAATGGTAGACAGAGGACTCAATGGGAGAGAAGTAAGTACTTTTTAACAGGTGAAGCCACAGCCTACCCCACCATTTTAGTGCCTGGCAGTGTGTTGTCTTAGGCTGTGAGTCAAGATAAGAATGCTACTCTTGAAAGAAGGCTGACATTGACCACCGAGTCTCACATCCTCAAGGCAGCTGTTATACAGTGTGTTAGAAAGAGTACTACTCACTAGCCAGCCAGACATCCAGTTGCCTCTCCATCTTGTCTGCTTCTTGTCAGTTGTATACTGAAAAGACATTTTCCCTCATGAAGTGAATGATCGTAGGCAGATGATATTGGCAGAAATGGTAACTTACCAAGTTCAGGCGCTGCTATGCTGAAATGCTTCTCAAGGAATAAGTGAATGCATTACTAGTAAGGAAATAAGGTGTTCTGATAATTTAATTCTGATAATCTTTAGAAAACTTTATCCTAATTTTCACACTTATTCTTATCTATCTTCCTACATCCTGCTTGCTACACAAGGCTATTCATACGTGGGATTATCACATATATGTGCTGGTGGGTATTATACTTTTGAATGGGAATGGAGTAATGTAGCTCCAAGTATCAGTTCGTTACTTACCACTCATAAATAAATGCAAATATGTGTGAATATATATGCTTATAAGTGCCATATTTTATGACTATCTCCTAGTTTACATTGGTTCTTTTGTATGCACTTTTAGAATTATTACGTACTCCTGTGTTATGGTTAATACATTTAACTGTTCGTATCTTCAGAAGTCTCCCTTGCAATTTCTTTGTCACATTTTTCTAGATTCTATTTATTAGGGAAAATATGCAACACTTACTTTTCTGAGTCATGTTTATTTCACTTAACATGGACCTCAGGATCCATTTTTCTGTAAGTGACATAATTTCATTGTTATTTATGAATACCTGATGGTGTATTTACAACGTATTTCCTTTGTCCAATCACCCATTAATAAGTAGTTAGGCTGGTTCCACATATCAGCGATTGTGAATTGTGCCACCGTGAACATGAGTGTGCAAGTATCTCTGTAGGAGGCTGAAATTAATTGCTTCAGGTATCTAACAAGTAATGGTAAAGCAGGGTCAGGTGGTGGCTCTATGTTTATGCTCTCAGTTGTTTTTGTAAGCGTATGTTTGTATTATACAATGATCACATGTCTTGTGAGGGGCTATACACACTCACAGCACATTTTATTTCTTTTCTATATTCTCAACCCTTCATCTCCATCCCCCTCCATCCCTCTCTTGATCCCTTTCCTTTATCAATAAAATCTTTTTCCCTCCTACTACCCATTTTGTTTTTCATTTATTTTATATTTTGGATTTCTTATGTAAGATAAACCATAAAATATTTAAGCTTTTTGTCTGATTTATTTCACTTAATGCTATGGTCTCAAGGTGCATCCATTTTTCTACGAATTACTTATTTATTGTTCTTTATGATAGAGTAATAATCCATTGTGTACATACTACATTATCTTAATACATTATCTACTGATAATGGACATATAGGCCTCTTCCAAGATACAACTATCATGAATTTTGTCAGAATATGATTTATGATTGAATAAAAGAATATAGATTTTGCATAAGATGGTCATTATTTTTTCTGAAATACAATGAATGTGCCTTTATCATTTTAAATGTCAGTATCAAACTAAAGGTCTCAAAAATATAATCTTAAAATAGGGATGAATGTAAATAATATTTTAGGTATCTACAATGGTAACGTGAGAGGATATATATCACAATTATTGATATCAAAACGATATCTACCTATAATGGCATTATTGTTCATCGCCTATATTCATTAAAGAAACAAATGTTAAGGTTTAGGAAATTTTTTGTGATGTAATTTTTCTCCTATTCAAAATAAAGATTCGTTGAATTTTACCAATGAACAAAACCACTTTTTTGCATTTCCCCGCTAGAACTCAGGCTCGCACTAGTAGGTAAAGCTCAATTACAGCCCTTGATTAGGAGAGCTGCATTGACTCAAACTGTCAACTAAGAAAACTCTCTGCCTTGTCCTCCTACAAGGAGAATTTGAAGGGAAACTGAATTAGATGTCCATGGTATAATCCAGGTTTCCTCTAAACAATAATGAACCCCTATTGGGAAATGCTAACAACTGTATCTGAATCAGTCAGGGTCTAGCCAGGGGAACAGGACCAAGAGAAATACTATGGAATTTATCATCAGAAATTAATTTACATAGTTGCATTAAAGGGAAAATTGATTTTGGACAAATGTGAAATCCATTGGGTAAACTTTTATGAAGAGCAGCCTGTCATGATTTAATGGTTTATCGCTGACTGAATTTTTCTTCAGGAAGCCTCAGCAATGCTCTCAAAGCTTTCTACCTAATTGAATCAGCCCACCTGTATCATTTAAGATAACAGCCCTTGAAAAATGAGCTGATTACAGTACCTACCTACATTTACAAAACACCTTCTCAGCAATATTTAGATCAACAGTTGACTAAAAAATAGGAGTCTTGGGTCCAGCCAGTTGACACAGCAAGTTAACTACCATTAGCATCTCATGGACCGAATAAAGACACCTTTCCAAGTACCTTGGTCAGCCAGCCTATCTGAAGTTCTTCATGTTCTATTTCACTTTCTAAGCTTGAATTTATACACTATTTTCAAGTGACCATTATTTGTCAAAACAGAAGAAATAAAAAGAAAATCTGTGAAGTTAAATCCTGTGTTCTCCCGTTTCTAGTGTCAGCAAGATAAAGACCAGTTCTAGTACTTTCAGTCCAAGTACTTGAACAAATACTCATTTCTGTGATGTGGAAATGTGAGAACACACTCTTTCTCTTCTCTCTCTCTCTCTCTCTCTCTCTCTCTCTCTCTCTCTCTCTCTCTCTCTCTTTCTCTCTCCCACCCTCCCTCCCTCATTCATACAAAGGCATACACACTCACATACTTGTTATCTATTTTGTTTGAAAATATCTTTTCAGTACCTTAAACCAACCTACTCCTTTATCTGATAAATGTTGATTGGTCTTAAAGTATCCCTCTAACACTTCCTCCATCAGCACACACTGTGTAAACGATTGTCAAAGGCAGCCTGCAGTTAATATAATATCGCATTTTCTTCAAAATGGACAATTATTTCAAAAAAACCAAGACATTATGGTAGCCACGGGTGATATCCTGTTGTCTTATTTTGAAGTCTTGTGTTGCCTAGAATTATGGTTTGAAAGTCATTGTTCCCTGCTTTTGCCATCATCCTCCACCCTGCAAACTGAGTTTCATCATCTCCTATGGAAATCTCTGTATCTAGATCACAAGTTTCCTATTTCCTTTGTCCCTGCCATAATTGCATCTCTTTGATCTTTCTCCTGTTTTTCTGAACTTATTTCTTTGGTACTATATTTAAAACTAATTTACTTCAAGTATTTTCTTTTTCTTTATCATCAAATCTCTAGAAGTATCCTTTCACAGCAAAGTTTTAAATACTGCATTCTCCTCTTAAAACTTCAAGCAATACCATTTATTTTCAAACTGTACACACAGTTGCCTTTCCTGTTGGAAACACATTGCTAGAAATTCCACAAATAGCCCTTTGCTTTTTCCTGTTTGTAAAGTGACTGTGTTTTTCTTTCTCTCAGTTCTTATATACTCGATCATTTGGATATTTCCCTGAACAGAATCAATCACTCTATTCCTCAGACACACATTATGATTTACACACAACTCTATTTTAACATCTATCTCATTTCATTGTGATTCTTTTCCAATCAATCTGGTTCCTCGCAACCCATCAGAATCAAATACTTTAACACCAGGATTTAAAAAGAATTATGCGTGTATATAATCTAGATCTGATGGGAAAAAAAACATTTGTATGGTAGATTTTATGTTGATCAGCTATTTGTTAAATGAATGAGAAAAGTAAAAAACTAAGTGAATTAATTAGAAAAGATTGCACAGTACTGGACTGTTCAATAAATTGTTTTCCCATAAAGGTTTTATTTTTAGCTTTTTGTTCTACATCAACATCAAAATGAAAACAACCTAATGAATGAATCCCAGAAAAAAAATAAAGAATTTGCACTAAGTAACCTGCTATTAAGTGTGAAAAAACAAATTTAAATCATATCTTCTTGCTCCTTCCCATGCAGTGTGTTTATCTCTGGTAGGTGAAATGTGAGGGTAGATATCTAAGAAATACACTTTTTATAGAAGAGAAACTTTTCTATAAAATCCTTGTGAACTTCTTTTGTTAATGCTAGTGGAACATAAAAGATTCAGTATGCACTGGGGAGATACTGTAGGATGCAGGAAGTTTAGAAGAGCAGAGAAAAAAAGCCAACACCAAAAGATATGTGCTGTGAGCTTCTCACTTCATATTTGGTCTGGAGAGCAAGAAACTACTTACAAGAGCCATCTTTAATAAATACACATTATGCTAACGAGCCAAACGGTAGATCAATAAACATTGAGAAGATTTAAACCCAGTGTTATCAATAATATCCTCTCATCCCTAAGGGGGACTCAGCCTCTTCATATACATTTTATTTAGATGAACTCAGTATAAATAGACATGACAAGCCTTGTGGTTAAGTAGGTGGCCAGTCACTAGCAGCTCTGCATAATGATGATAAATAGGAAGTGAAAATGTTAAATGGTGTAGGAGCATCCTTGAGGGGGAGCTCAGCGACTTCATCTTTTCGGTTTACTAATCACCAGTGTGGTAAACCTTTTCAATATGATACATGCATCCATGCTGACCAGACAGACTTTGTAAAAGTTTTCACTTAACCTAACTGATATGTTTTTCTACTCAGAAACTCATTTGCATTTCCATGTATTCTCCGTATTCATCTCCCTTGAATTAACTTATTTCGCTATGTATTTATCAAACTCCTGTCTTTGTATGTGTATGTATGTATGTACTTACTAAACCTTTAGTGTGCAACAGATCATTCTAAAGCATTATTTTATTTAATCCTTATGATTTTAAGAGTGACAGATAGCATAATTAGTACCATTTTGCAGAGTGAGTAATCATGGAAAGGTTGTATCTTGTCAAGAGCACACAGTCAGGTGATGGAATGGAATTGGACCTCAGCTCCATATCTAGTACATGGAATGTAATCTGCAAATACTTACTGATCAAATAAGTATGTCACTATATCTCTGGCTTATACCTTCTCCCTGCTCATTCTATCCCTGCAGGAAGTCCAGAAGTGTTCTGTAGTCCCCAGGCTAAAATTATCTGTACTAACTGAACACAGTAGTTTATAATTGTAGTGATTTCTAAGGGCACTTAAAGGAAGGAAAGCACATAAAAAGGAGCACATGCTTTCTCCTAACTCCTTAAAGTTCCGGAGGAGCTGCATCATCTGGGGCTCTCTCTGGAAACCATCCTGCTTCTGGGAGAATCATCACCACTCAGTGCACATAGATCTGAAAAAGGAATATGAAAACCACTGCAGCATCCTTTTTCTTTTCCAAAGCAAAACAAAACAAAGCTCCCACACACTCTCGTTTCACTTCTTCCTTTTTAGAAATACTTTTTCTAAAAGCTGTGAAATTAATGTTAATGCAATGAAATTTTAAAGTTAAGCCATACCTTTTTCTTTTTCTATTATTTGTATAATTTAGTGAGCCAAGGTGATCTGAAAAACCATTCCAACTTAAAAAAAAACACAAGGTCTGCGAACTTGGGCAAGGTACTTAACCTCTCTGAGTGTGTTCTCTTTGAGTATAAAGTTAGCTGACCTTGCTAGTCTGGTACAGTTAACAGAAAAGCAATATTATGATATCAATGAGAGATTTGAATATAGTTTGCCAGTATTTGAAATTGGGCCAACTGGTCAGTCTATGAATCTAGTAAAAAAATTGTGACCTTTTTTTTTCCATATTAAGAAGAGTAATAATATCTACCTGACAAAATTATGATGAAGACTTAATTAAAGGATATACTCTTAAAAAATACCAGAGAGCCTAATGCATAATATGTACTTGCCACATGTTTGTCCCACTCCTACTCCCATCCCTTTCCTTCAATTTGGGGAATCTGAATTCATCTATTATTGCCTTTCAATCTGAATATAATTTTCTGAACCATCCTCCTGACTGCATGCTCAGTTTCATTCATTTCATTTTCTCACAGTCTAACAACTTATAATTTGATTTATCTGTCTGAGTACTTTCCGTATGCCCTGCCTCCACCTGAATCATGTACCTCAGCGCCGTGTTTGAACATTCTTTCTCCCCTCATGAACTTTCCCTGCCTGCCACTGTACTCAGCAAAGGTGGCTGTTATAAATCAGGACCTACTCCTCACCATCTCCAAATTCCACTCTGTGAACTATGTGAACTATGTCTCCTTCATCTTAATCCATGTCCATCATTTCTTCAAAGCAAACATTATTCTACTCTATCTTCCTTCTTTCCAATTTGACCTTGGAACTAGACAGCACTTCGCCCCTACTCCAGAGCTGATATTCTAGTTTGGATAACTTGGGGCAAGGAGAATGGGAAAACTGCTGATTTTCTCTGAAAATCTTCTCCCAAGACTGGCCAGACTTTTTCCTTCTCCCCTTCCCACAGTGCAACCTGTTACAAAATAGGTAGTTTAGCCTTTAGAGCGTACAGAGAAAGTGCCATGCTGCAGAATTTCTCACTTTTGTGATCTTTGGGGAAATTTTACATAAAGTAAGAGTAAAGATAATGAAAAGTTTGCAGATTATTTGTTTACACATTAAAAATACAAACAGGAATGTGGACCATATGTGTGTTTATGTGGTTTTTTCTTTCAAGAAAATTAGTAAATGCATGTAGAAAGTGGCAAGACTTGATGAACTCATGGTTGCAAGGGGAGAAATTTAAAAAGCAGATTCTAAAATGGACTCAGACTTGGACCTGTTTGATTGGCACTGGAGCAATGTTCCCCACGGGGACTGCAGAGTTGAAAAGGGAAGAGTGTGTTCCAGTAAGAAATTGAAATCTTGATCTTTGCTATGTTAAACATGGGGTGGTAATGAGACAGCAGGAGGCTACTTCGGTGAGCCAGCAGGAAAACAAGACTAAACGACTGGAGAGTGTGACGTGCAGAAGTAAAACTGAGAGGTTCGTTAGATAATCATACCTTTCAATTACACCGTATTGAGCTATAAAGTTAACAAAAGTCTCATAAACACACTATTCAGGGTCCTCACTACCAGGAAGAGAGGCATTAATATTCACTCCTTATAGAGGAGGGACTCACAAGATGCAAGATGACTTATTTTGACCAGTGAATCCTTTTGGTAAGTGCTAATGGTTCAAGGTAAGGTGCTCTTTTTGTTTGTTTGTTTGTTTGTTTGTTTGTTTTGTTTTGTTTCGTCAAGTTTAGTGTGTCTTCCACAATCCCATACTGGCATTCATGAAATTCATGAAAGCTCCATCACTTTCATCCCTTTGAACATGGAATGGTCAAAAATTTTGGAACCATGTGCTTTTAATCACAGAATATCAAGTATAACTTTTTCTCAATGAAAATCACATAGAAAATGACCAAGAATCGTGGTCTTTTAGTCAACCAATATCTTCTGAAATACTGGCCAAAGAACAGGAAGCATGTATTTCTCCATCTTCTTGCAAACAAAGCAAGAATTGATACAGTGAATCAGACTTGATCAGAGGACACTTATCCAAATTCTGATTGTTCTAAAGCAGTGAAAGAGGTCTCATTCTCATTACCTGTCCTTTCCCTGGCATAGAGGAGAGAGTATGTCACATGTCCTAAAGGCACATATGGCATCTACAGATAGAAATTTCTTGTTTTTAAAGAGGAGAACAAAAAAGTGTACCCTCCTTTTTTCTGAAAGGGATATCACATCCGAGTGTGCTGCCAGATCTTCAATAATCTATCAGTAAGGGTGGATCCATCATGAAGAGATGTCAGAAGCATAATAAATGGAAAATAAAATTTGAGCACTTGATATTTTGAAACTTCTAATGGCAAATTTTCAAACTATTCTAACTCTTCATTTATCATTAGGACAGATGATATATCTTTTTTGTTTAGCGTAATTTAAGACATTGAGTTTTCAGTTTTTTGCAGTGCTACCTTCCTCTGGACTCCATCAGTGTGAGTCTTTAGTTTTGCAAACTATTTCCCCAACTTTTGACACATTGAATGACCTAAATACAGATTCCTCCCTTAAAGTATTATTAGAATTCATAGTTTTAACTTTTTCATTTTTTCTTTTTTTTTTTTTTTTTTTTTTTCTCTTTTTACTTTTTATCGGTACCAGGGATCGAACTCATGACTGCCTGCTTGCAAGGCAGGCACTTATGCCACTGAGCTAAATCCCCAGCCCCTAACTTTTTCTTTCAATAAATCAAATGTACTGTTTTAAGCAATTTTCTGAATAACATTTCATGGCTGTATCTTGCACTCTAAACAACTACTGTGAACATTGTAATATGCAACGTGTTGACTACTGTGACTCTCCTACTAGCCTGATTTCAAACTGTTTTGTTGTTGTCTCTTACTTTTTTTCTGTTTGAAATAAAAAAAGTGAAATAGAAACACATAAATTAGATACATGACCGATGGATAGATGACATCAACAGACCGATAGGTATAAGATGCCCAGTCGCTGACTCATTCTCATTGTGGATTAGAAATTTAGCAGCATTTTGTAACTTTCTGTGTAATGGCGAAGACTTTTTATTTTCTCTCAGTCTGTGATACAAAATTTTGTTCCAGAAACATGCAGTCTTTCTTGATTAATTTCAAATTCTGACCTTGCCTCTGTTTTAAACACCAGCCTCCTAGAAAACAGTAGGTATGAGCTCAGGAAACAAGTAGTTGCAGACCAGAGACTGTGTCTAACATAAATGCGTGCACCTCTCTGAAGGGTGAAGGGACTTAGGAAAAAGAGCATCACTCCAAGAAAGGGCTTTTGCAATGTAAGCAGCCTTACAGAGCCCGAAGGTTCCAAATATTTCATTTTTTAAAAATAAACTGTAGACTCTCTCTATTTTGACTTGGTACGATCATGTTAAAACTGCATAGTTAGAATGTCTTATTCCATGCAGTGTCCAAATGACACTTGGTAAAGTTTAAATATAACTTGATGGCTATTTTTACTAATTCTTTTGTTAAACCTAGTAATATGACAATTTTATACTGTATAGATTTTCTAGTATTAAATGTAAACTTTGCCTGTGAGTGATGTGAATGCATTAACATGGAGTAAGTGATATTCATTATACACGAACTGCCAGCTTTGCTCCAGGATCCTTATGATAACAAGTTGTTGCTCTTCTTAAAGTTTTCTCAGCCAGTAACCATTTAAAATAAATAAAATAAAATTTACATTCCTAGTACACTTGACAGTTCTTTCACTGATGGAATCTATTTTTTTTTCAAGTAAAGCATGTATTTCAAAAGTACAGTCTTTCATATTGTTTAATCTGAAAACTATTTATGTTCTGTTCTTTGGAGATTTTTTGGTCATTAAATGTGTCCATGATGGTCCTTTTAATAGACAAATTTGAGTGTAAAAAGCTAGATTGTATTGCCAGGGTTTCTCAGCACTTGGATACTCCTGGTGGTTTGGAAAAAAAAATGACTTTATTTCATTGAAATATATAAATGGTGCCAAATTCCTATTTGATTTTGTTAGGGTGTGATTACCAGTAGAACTATAACCTTATTTATGCAAATCACTAGAGTTCATGGTAAGTCTGACATTTACAGAATTAATGAACTAAATAATTAAGTGATCTAGTAAGCGAATTGGTAAACCAGAACTATTAATCTTTTAATGAATTCTTTACTATCACTTAAATAATAAATTTTTTGCATAATTTTAAAGGATTATAGTAAAGAAACATTAGAATAAGAAACCCATTATGTAAAGGAACGTTACTTTTATAAATCCGTCATTATGTCTCTTTTTATTGAATTCATTTCTATTCAGGTTTAGAGAAGTGGCAATTCCTATATTGGTGACTAACAGTCCCAGACTTCAAAGGTTTTTCTTTCCCCCTCACTGAAACAGAGGGTTTAGGATCATTTACTGCTTCAAAAAAAAATCACAACCTAAAATGAATAATTAGCATACAACTATAATTTCAGAAATCCCCTATTTGATGGTGTGCATCACATGTGTTTCAGAATTTCCAAGCTCTTGTAGCTTAACTAGCACATAAAATAAGGTCTTTGCACTGGTTCTTTTCACAGACTATTTTTCTCCATAAATGGCTATCTTTCTCTTTAAATCCCTTAATTGACCTTCATTTACTCTTTTAAAAAAAAGTCGTAAGTCACAGCAATTAAAATTATTATTCTGGATGAAGTGCAACCAAACTTTAGAAAAATAGAGGGAAGTAGAAAAATTAAGTTGTGTCTTCAGTATCTACATTAATTACTTGAAAAAGAGTAGCATGATTGACTTTTAAATCATAATTATTTAATACCTTCCACTAGAAGAAAAATGTCTAAGAGATAGAATGGCAGATGAGGCAGCTACTATAGTATTTTCAACACATATGGGAAAAAATAGGTTGGTACCGTCTGAATTCAGGTAGCAATGTTTATTAGCAATTATTATGTGTTGTCATTGTGCTAAACACAATGGGACCTATAGAAAAAAGAGAAGATACAGTCTACAAACGAAATAATTTTCATTTAAATAGATTCCATTAGTACAACACACACACACTCGCATATCAAACTACCTGGAAGAATGAACAGCCCCAACTATTGCACATAAAATTGCATGACACAATTATATCTCCTGTGGCTTTATAGTCTGAGGGGACAAACTCAGCTAGCATTAGTCCGGAAGTCACCTATGGATTTGGAGGCCTAATTTCTGAGACTATGGCAGTGTCAATATCCCTTAACTCTTCCTGATAATGCCTAGGAAGGCTACATAAGACATAATAATATTCATTTAAATGCAGGGATAACTTTGTGGTAAACTAAAGGAAATTTCTAGAATCCAATAAAAAAAGAGAATTTTCATCAAGGTAATAAATGAACTGATTTAAAAGGTGTCCCCCTGAGATGGCCCATTCTGTTCACCAATAGACTGTGAAGAAGAGGCCAATAACTTGAGTCTTCACAGCGAACAGAGAGTTGGGACTGGGATCCCCATGCACAGTAGGGACCCTGAAAGGGCTAGACACTCCATGAAATTAAGGATGAGGAAAAAAATCCTCCCACTGGCAACTGAAGGTGAAAAGTCTCATCTCGCTCTAAGCCTGCGTTCTGGGAAAAGCTTGCCCTGAGAATAGTGTATCTTTGGGTTCTGAAAATCAAACTTAAAATTCTGGATGAATTTGGACATGCAAGATACCTGGGCAAAACAAAAAACAGTCTTTTTGTGTTATATTTACCTGTAACCATGGAAAGAATCCACAGATGAAATGGCTTGCAGTGGAAGATAAAAAAAGGCATAAGTAAAATTCCTTGGATGTAGTGAAAACTTAACATGGACAGAGTTAGTGGGAAAAATAATGAGGATACTCCAGGAAAAAAATAGACGTATTCTCAGTGTAGGAAGGCAACGTGATCCTGGTCCTAGACCAGTGGGGAGAGTAGCATAGAAGGCAATACCCTAGAAACAGAGACCCTGGCACCCCCAGGCACTGTATTTGCTGGTTGATTTTGACAGCCTCCAGAACCATGGACAACAAATTCCTGTTTCTTGTAAGCCAATCAATCTAAAGTGTTTTGTTATAACAATACAAAGATGTCCTTCAAATTTTTATTGCTCTCGTGAAAGTATGAATGGAGCAAAAAGATAATAACTAAGCTTAGTGCTTTGCACATAGAATGTAGTTAATATATATTTTAGGGCAAAATTCAGGGCAAAATTTTATTTTTCAAAACCTAAAGAAATGTCCAGCATATTAAAATAAGGACCTATAAAGTACAGCAAGATCAGGTAAGACAGCTGAACGCCTAACAGGAACCATGTACCAAAGTGGATTTTGTTCCATGTCTAGCATGAAGTGGAGACTCAATAAAACTCTGTCAAACTCAAAGGAACTTTTCTAGAATAGAGTAAATTTATTCCACAGAATACTATTGACTTGACATCATGCTGAAAATTCAATGCGCACCTGCTGCTAAACTGTTTTGGTGGAAGAGGCAACAGAAAACTCAATTTCAGATTGGGCTGGACTTGAGAATGGGTTCAGGCCACCTCCCAGGGATTTGCACCTACTCCTTTGGCTTTTAATGGACTTTAAATTGTGAAAAGCAATCCATGATTTTGTGCTTGTTCTTCAAGTCTTTTCTTCTCACAATATTTTACTCATCTTAGAAAACTTTTCTATTTTCTCATTGTCCCTGAATATAGTCATTTATTTAAAGTTTACTGATAAAGGAACATTTTTATGTTACAGATGTCATTGTCAGCACAGACATCTTTGCACCTGATAACACTCTGTCCCTAACACTGAGCCTTACAGTGGGTATACTCCGGTTGTTTTTAATGATTATTGTATCAGTAGGTATGAGGATCACATGGCAGACCATATGTTGTCATACAAGTATTCAGGTAAGAACTATCAGCAGGTGAGAGAAGACACTGGATTACTTCTCAGAGATGAAAACAGATGTTTTCCATTTCACTGAGAGCAGTATTGAGCAGACTTCACAGAGTAAGCTATAAAAAAATTAGCAAGTCTACAAATGGGAAAAATATTTTCAGAAGATTATCAATTCCATATTTTAAATAAATAATTTTCAAAACTACAATAAACTTAGAAATAATTAAACAAATCAATTATGTTTGCATAAGTGCCTATAGATGCTTTGGAGGTGTTTATATTTTCAAATAGTTTAATAAAACAGAAGAGAGAATGAAATTTGCCATTTTCAAGAGTTAATTTTAGCTACCATTTTCATTTATATACAAACACACATCTATACATATATACATATATTTGTTTTTAAAGATCAAATTACTTGTGTCTCTTAGTATGCTATCATAAACATCATGTTGCTTATGATATGAAGACTTGGAAATTGTAATTATATCAACAAAAGACCAAAAAGAGAAACTTACAAAACAGTGTTATAAAAGAATCCTTAGTACAAAACCATATCTATGTTTGAGTACCACATTGGACTATAGTCTAGAGAACTGTCTTTATGATTAATTCCCATCTCTGTTGCTGAGTTGATCATGCAGTGATCTGCACTGATTATTAAGGTGACTGAAATAACCAGATCAGACATGGCTTACCAGTGCAAATTGGCTAATTCATCAACACATAAAGATTTCAGGAGGAATGTTAGTGATTGTCACATATCACCAGGAAGAGAATTGCCCTGTAGTTATCAAATCTGCTAGGACTATTTTTACTGACACATATATTTTTAAAATATATAGATTTTGCCTTAGAACTATAGACTTGATACCTTTCAAAGTAGTAAAAATGTATATTTAATCCTAAATCACTTATATTTAAATCCAAAGAGTGGTCTTTTTGTGACTGAGTTGTCTCTCTGGAAAAAAATATTGAATATTTTGTTCTTTAAATATGACCTCTTATCAGATATTAGAAGGTTACAACTTTTGGTCACCCTAAAAAAGACCAAATTTTAATTGTAATAAATTCCATAATTAATTTCCTGAGACTCTGAACATAATGTAAAGCAAATTAACTTGGAAGGAACCATTTTTATTTCTACCCAATAGAATGAATGTTTAATATCATTCTTTAATTCATTGGAAAATCGTAACACTATTATTAGAAGCTAAGTTCCAAGTGTAAGAAAAATTAGTGATAAATAAAGGTAATGTGTTACTAAACACTTAGGTGTTTCATGTAATTCTGTACTACTTTGGGCCATATACATGTCTGTATACACTTAAAATTTTTATTCTAACATGTGATTTTAAAAAAACAAAAAGTATGTGACACTATAACAAACTCAAAATTAAGAAGATAACCATGAGTACTTTCTAACTTATAAATATACAAATTTGGATTTTGAAGATACAGCTTCACTGGGACTTAGTTTAGCCTGAAAAATTGATTCATGATAATTCCCCAGATTATTTGGCACCAAGTCTAAGTACTTCTCATTTGAGAAAGTATCACTCAGTCTCCAATTGCATTACATCACAGAAGCCTCAAGGAAATAGTTAAACATGAAAGAAAAATTTTGACACAGTGATAAGTTAACAGACCCTAATAAGCATTGTTTGGAGAAGAGCTACTGACATTTGTTTCACTTGTTTTTCAAAAGCAAATATAGTACAATTCAAAATTGCTTCTGACAGCAGCCAACTGCCAACTATTTAGATTGGCTTAGTTCAGCATATGCTGGGACTCCCCATGCGACTCGTGTCTTCAAAAAGAAGCTCTTCAGATTGGCAGTGAGGGAATATTTCCTTTGAACATTCAAGTAATCTGTAAAGATACAAAAAAGACATAAATGCTAATAATTAAAAAGTAAATGAGTAATACCCAAAGCAATATACTTGGAAGGCATTGTAGATTTTTTACATTCCAAAAAAGTGGCAGTCAGAGATTGTAAATCCCTTTAATCCATTTCTGTCAATATAAGCATGAGAAGGACAAAGCTGAAGATAAATATCAGGGAAATTATAGGAAAAATAAATTTGCATTATTAATGAGTAATGAATCTTCTAGAACATATGTACTCTTCATGTTAGGATACGGTTTTACACAGACACTGTCTGGTCACCTTCGTTGTTACTGAGACATAATGCCCAACACTCACAGTTTAAGTGAGGAGAGGGTTATTTTGGCTCATAGTTGTTAGGGAATTCAATCCACTATCTTGAGGTTTGTAGGCAAAAAGCTAGAAGAAGAGTCTGGCAGAGCCAAGCTGCTCATGTCATGGCAGCAAAGGGAGGAGATTGAAGGGAGATAATGTCTTGGCCCTCAGTGACCAGTACCAACCTCCAAATAACACATTAATCTTCTGAGCTCATTAAAAGATGAATCTACTGGTGAATGTTATGTGCTTAAGTTCTGATCACCTTTCAAAAGCTCAATCTCTCTACACAAGAGCCTCTTGAAGACACTGTAGATTCAAACCATAACAGAGATTAAAAGAAGGGAGGTTTTGAGAGAGAACTGATTGAAAGGAAGAAGGGAGGAAATCAAAATTATATTTCAAATATGGAACTATAAATTATAATTTAGAAAGAGTTTACTAATTATGAGTTAATTCTTGAATTATGAATGGGGACTACAGTGCAGCATAGACTATTCTAAAGATAATAGCATGAAACAAGTATTTTTGCTGCCTCTTAGAATCAACAGATTTTAAAGTCTTTGTGTTCATTAGTTTATCATTAACAATGATTAACCCCCTCTTAGCATTGCTAATACTGACTTTTGAAAAAATTTTATCCCATTGTTGGAAATTTGATATTCATTTAGCCATATATTTAATACTCAAAGCAAAGTCTGTATATAATCTGGTTTAAAATAATAAAATCAAATTAATAACTACAAAGTTTAACTTTCAAAACTTCCTTAAACATGGTAACTATGAGCTTGCTGCTCAGTTATGTCAAAAACTCTTAAAAGGCAAACTTTGAGATGGTTTCTTCTCTAACTAGTCAGCTTCCAGCATGTTGCTGAACATTCTGTGAACAAGCCACTCCTATCAATGGAGTCTCTTCACCATTATTAACTCTTGCTATCTTAAAATTCATCTTAAAAGTCAGAAAGACAACATAAAAACGTTCATACCCTATTAAATAACTCTCCAGATATAAGGATTTTAATCTCTTCAGAAGGAGGCTGGTTTTACTACCATCAAGGCTTCTTATTCAAAGTGCAAGTATAACCTGCAGAACAATCTCCCTTTGGTCCAATAAATATCCTAAGGATAGACGGAAGGATAAATTAAGAAAATTGAAAGAGCTTGCTAATGTAAATAATTAGAACAAGAGACTTATTAGAAGGCCAGAAAATGAAGGTTTCAAAGTCTCACCCAAAAAACTTTTCAATTTTGTAGAAAATGATTTTAAACTGAAAGATGACAACTCAGTGTGTTCTAGTCAAAGTCAGGAGATATCCATCCATTCAACTTTGTAGTCTAGAAAAATATTTCCATTATGTACAAAGTATCAAATACTGTCTATATAATAAAAATAAGATAGTCTGGACACACACACACACATACACACACATTCATGAGTGATAACACAGAAACAGATAAGAAGACAAGGGGATGATAACAGAAAGGTAAAGTGGCTTAAGAAGTAAGAAAAGAAACCTCTAACTCATCTACGGATAAGGAGATAAAGTTTGGAAAAACATGTGGTGGGATTACTGAAGATGAGTAAAATCAATTAGGTCTGGAGAGGGCAGAGGGAAAATAGGTGATGTGTGTATCTGGGAAATGTGGAGAGTAGGGAAAGAAGATGTAAACAGCAGTTATTGGACTGTAATACTGTTAATGGCTACCAGCTCCACTGAAAACATTGAAAAGATCAGAGATCAACATTTTAACAAGCAAGTAATATCTTTGATTGTAGTGTGGAGGATGATGTGAAGCTAAATAGTCCTGGAGGAATGAAACAAATAGTGTCTAGGCCAGACACTATGGCCTAGTGATTGGAGTTCAGTAAGGAGTAAAGGAGCTGAGATTCTATGAAGTGAGACAGATGGTGTGTCAATCAGGATTTACTAGAGAAATAGACGTAACACAAGATATACAAATTTATAAGAAATTACAAGATTGGCTTACAATGCTCAGCCACAAGTTCAAATGAGGGTGCACACAGAGCATATCTGCACATTGGAGGCTGAAGGGTCCAGCCCACCGGCTGGAGCTTACTCAAGTGTACATTGCAAATCTGTATCAGGAGGCTGATGGGTCTGAGAGAGAACACTGAGAATCTACAGTGGAAGACTGAAGAGTCTACAATGAAGGATGAGAGTCCCAGGCGGAAGCCAGACTGACTGTGCCAGAAGCCAGATGATGACGACCAAGCTGAAGGCAAAGACTGGAGTTCCTCTGATAAGCAGCAATCAGTCCCTGCTGGTTTGCCTTTTATCAAATGCAGGCTGCTCCCCTGGGGCGGGTGTAGCATGCACACCATCTCCATGCTCTCCTCTTGCACAGACTGAGGTTGTTACAAACTAAGGACCCTGGCTCCCTGCTGAGTCACTTAGTTAAACTTCTGACCTTCTCAAATTGTCACAATGAACAATATCCTGGAATGATAATGGCTTGTCCTTACATTAGTGTGCTGAGAAGGAGCATTGCTCTATCCCAAATCTGTGTTTGACTTTCCTCGAGCACAGACGTCATGCTGGTATGACCACATTTCTAGGGTCATCCTCACATTCTTGAACCTGACACCCTCTCCTTTCCTTTGAGGAACACACATTCTTGTCTTGTCTTGACGGGAAAGGTTACCCCTTTCTCCTCCAGAGAAACTAAATCTCATGTTCTAGGATAACTTCCTCACCCTTCTCTCTCCTCTCACCTAGGCTTCTTCTTACTCTCTGATAACATTGTAATTTCCCAAACCAGAATTTCTTTTCTAAAAGAATAGATGGAAGCTCTGGAATCTGTCTGATACTAGAGCTTTGCTCCCTTAATTGTTCTTTAGTGAAATGTCTCTATCCAGAAGTTGAAACCATACTTGACACACAGCAGTCATCACAAATCACCAGATTTCTTAGTATCACAGTATCTCCCATCTTGGTCTCAATCCAAAATCCCCTTCGTAGTAACCAGGTGAATTGAAAGTTAACCTCATCCTGTGTATGGTTCAATAATAGATTATAACATGTCAAGTGCTAAATAGAGACTTTTTTTTACACAGTAGTTTTGTTAAGTTCTTTCTACTGAGGTTCAAATAGGTTGTTACTCATCTAAAATAAGGCACTGTGACTTATTTTTGTACTATTTCTCCTTTGTCTCCTGAAATTATTTTTTAAATTATTTTTTATTCTTTCATGAAAAAAACACCTAAGGCAACACATTCATTTCTCTTACAATTGCAAAGAGATATTAGTTCCATTTATGTAGTCATTCACTGAGTCAAATATAAATCAAAAGTCTAGCTCCCTTTCTATTCATCCAACAAATTTTAACTGGATTTATTTATTTATTTATTTGATTTCAGTAGGGTATTAGAATTCAAGGACCAAAAAATTTAAAAAAAAATTAAAAAGCCCTTCTGTAGTGGAAGGAATTCTAGTTTCTAAAGCTCAGCTATAAAAGAGAAGACTACCAATCTCAGGGTGAAATGGAAGCTGGAAAATCAACACCTCAGTTTCCCTCTCATCCGACTTCTCAAATACCCACCTCCACTTTATCTCACATTTGCCATCTGGATTTTTCAAAATGTCTGCCATCCTCGTTATTATTATAGCTTAGTAATCACTTGGGGATATCAAATGAGTTGACTAAATATTTGATTTAATATACATGTCTGACCCTTCTAAAAACATCCAAGAGCCCACAGAAAACTCCAGAAGAGCATAATTTCATTGGTTGGATACATTACAGCCAGTATCTGGAGTTTCTACAAAGGAGTTATTATTTCCCTTTTGGATTTCAAAGGTACCTCTGCCCATTTATTTTAGGGTAGAAGCCCGCCATCAGGGTCTCAGTCATGCAGAACTGCAATGTATGAAGATCTTCAAAAATGCTGTTATTGTTAGTATTAATAACATGGGTGAAAATGACAAATAGCTACAACTCTCTCTGCTATCTAAGAAAAAGTTATGTTGAATATCAAAGGAACTAATTATAAGATTATAGTTTACTTTAAATGAATGTATTCATGGTGTCATTTATTTGCTTTCCTTGTGTTTCCACAAGTTCTATAGTCCTAAAGTTCAATACTAATTTAAAAAATAACATTTAAGTCAGCCTTTTCCTGATCTGATAAGGTGAGGGAAATTTCTGGGAGAATCAAGGATGGTGAATTATCAGACGGGAAATAAAAATTATTTCTAGGCCATGAAATGTGCCTGATAGACAACCAGACTTGCACAGCCTCACTCTGCTTCCATCTGCAAAGGCAGTGCCATTTGATCCTAAGGATTCTCAAATCCCCAGATCTTTTTCACATTTACCTTGTAGACCCACCACATTACCAGGCACACACACAATTCTCTCCTTTCAAATCTCCGTGAAGAATGCTCATGCCTTACCTTTACAGGAGACATTAGGCAGTGATGAATTAAGAGAGAAGAAAATGAAAAATCTTAAAATTTGTTTATTAATAAGAATTCCAGAAGCTGTTGGTTGCCTGCTCACTATCAATTTCCCCTTACTATTTCTAAATTACAGAACATAGGTGGTTGGTGGGGGACAGAAATGCACTCGTGAAAATTCTCTATCAGATATCTGCATCCCAGGCGTGGTTGCGTGATGTAGCTACGGCTTTACAACATGGAAGCAAATGTCTGATGTACATTTCTGTTTTTATCAAAGTAAGCACTTGTCCTTTTCTTCCTCCTTCTTTCACTGGCTTCCTGCTGCCAATGCAGAGTTGAGACTAAAGCTATGGCAACTTTCTTCTGACCACAAGAACAAACACAAGAATGAGAATATGAGCTAAAGTTGAAGACACAAAATCAGAAAGCTGGAGCACTAAATACTGAAGACAGTGAATAAGATATCGTGGTCACTTTGGCATCACTGGGACACAACAGGTGATACAACCCAAAGGAAGAGAGTTTTAAATTCTTTAAAATTTTTAATAGTATATGTTTCCAGTACATAATGACAACATTTATCATACATAATTATTACCTGTGCATAAAACATCTGAGTTCTTACTTTGGCTCACAGTTTGCAGATGTTGATAGTCATCCAGCTACAACCCAGAAAGGGTGTGGCAGCAGGCTGTGGAAGAAGCTGCTGTGTCATGGAGGCCACGAAGCAGCAAATGAAGTAAGAAGCCATAGAGGACATACATTCTCCCCAGTGACCCTCTTCTTTCAACTGGATCCAACCTCTGAACAGCGCACTCAGGTGCAGAGCTCACCAGTGGATAAACCAAGTGCCAACCACTTTCTAATAGACCTGACTGTGAGCACAAGAAGCATAGGGGGACATTCTTGATCTAAATCATAACACTTACTGAGGGAGAAAAATAAATCTCTTCTTGTTTAAGCCAATATTATTACTTTCTATTACATGCAGGCAAAACCAAAGACAAAACCATGCAGTATCAGAAAAACACATGTATCTTTGTGGCAACAGCAAAACTGCCTCCAGTGTCTGTCTAATGTGATCCAAATAATGTTTAGGATTATTTTAACTATTATCAATGAAAATGTTGCTCTGTTTTATTTTTCCAATCATTACCTTTGACTCTGGGAATGCAAATAATAAGAAATAGCATAATGTACTTTGTTTGAAAAAATCGAGCACAGGTAGAGGTCTTAACCAGCCAACCCCATGGAGCTGTGGGTCAATTTCTAGACAGACAGGAAAAGAAGGCCAGGAAGGCATAAGCATCTGAGGCTCTAGGCAAGGAATTACTCTACAATGTGCACATGATTGTGTCCTTGCACAACCTGAGTGTGTAAGTGCCTTTGTGAAATGTTTCTCAGAAGGTCTGCCAAAGCAGTTACCTAACTCATGTCACCCAAAGCATCCTGACACCCATAAGTATGAAAAGAAATGTTTATTTAGCTTACAGTTTTTAGAGAGTTTAGTCCATATTTTGCTCGCCCCAAGGCACAGTAGCATGGCTAAGGGACAATCGTTCATGGCAGCCACAAGGTACAAGAGTGAACAGGGTAAAAAGGAGAAATGCATGCCTCCTTCCCTCTCTTACACTGTTTGCCAGCTCACCCCTGAGGAGGTGCAGCATTCATCCCACCAATCCCAGCATGAGACAATGAACCAATCACAAATGCCACACTCAGTGCCCTAGAAAGGCCCACCTCTCATGACCACACACTCACAGAAGGTTGCAGGGGATCATTTAAACAAGCTACAACATTTCATCACTGGCCCCTCAAAGACTCATTATGTCCTTTATATAAAAGACATTTAGTCCATCTACAAGAGTTGCCAAAGTTCTAACAGTTTTAACATTGCTGAGAATTTTAAGTCCCAAGTCTCACCAAGATATAATGCAAACTCTTATCTGTGAGGCCCTGTATAAATGAAAACAAAGTTAAACACTTCCAACCTTTAACATAACCTTCCCAAAGGAAACAAATGGGGCTACAGAGAAAGGGGATCAAAATAAATCCAAAATCCATCAAGGCAAACATTAAGTCCTGGAGTTTTACACTCAACATCTGAAGCAATCGGTTGTAAGATACAAAAGGCTAGGGGTGATTCCACCCTAACACTGCTTCTTTGGGTTGTAGCTCCCACAGTTTCTCTCTTAGGCCCACTCTACTCAATCGTTGCAGCTTTCCTTAGACAATCCACACTTCCAGCTTTTTAAACTTTTGGATTTTTCTTTACAGCTTTGGCTTTACACTCACAGCTTTACACATTACCTTCTCTACATAGAAGACCCCCAAAACTCCATTGAAAGACTCTTAGATATAATAAATAAATTCAGTAATGTAGCAGAATACAAAATCAATACTCAAAAATTAATAGCATTCCTATATACTAACAACAAAATCACTGATAGAGAAATAAGAGAAACCTCACCCTTCACACTAGCAACCAAAAAAAAAAAAAAGAAATATTTATGAATTACTAAGTTATATTACAAAGCAACCGTAATAAAATCAATATGGTACTGGACTCAAAACAGAGCTGAAGATCAATGGAATAGATTAGAAGATACAACCACAACTACAAACACTCAATCACCTTATTTTTGATAAAAGGGCCAAATATGTTCACTAGAAGAATGACAGTCTCTTTAATAAATGGCTCTCCATATGCCGAAAACTAAAAATATATCCATGCCTATCACATTATACTAAATTAAAATCTAATTGGATCAAAGATCTGAATATTAAAACAGAAACATAGGGTAAAGACATAGGTAGGGTAGAGAATTTATAAATATTAAAACAGAAACATTGGGTTAAAACCTTGAAGACATAGGGGTAGATAGAGAATTTATGAATAGGACTCAAATGCATGGGAACTACTTCCCAGAATCAGTAACTGGGATCACCTTTTATTAAAAAGTTTCTGCATGTCAAAAGAAGTCTCCAGCATAGTGAAAAGAAAACCCACAAACTGGGAAAAAATCTTAGTGAACTCTCCCTCAGACAAAGAACTTCTGTCTAAAACATATAAAGAATTTAAAAAAAAATCAGATCCCCAAAATTCAAAGATCCAATCCAAAAATGGGCATATGAGATGAATACACACTTTTCAGATGAAGAAATACAAATGGCAAATAAATACATCAAAAAATGTTCATCATCATTACTCATTAGAGAAATGCAAATTAAAACCACACTGAGTTTCTATCTCACTCCAGAAAGAATGGCCAGGATCAAGAAAACCACCAACAACAAATGCTGGAGAGGCTGTGGGGGAAAAGGAACTCTCCTTCACTTTTGGTGGAACTGTAGACTGGTGCAACCATTGTGGAGGTCAGTCTGGAGATTTCTCAAAAAGCTGGGATTGGAAGTCACATTTGTTCCAGTTATTCCACTTCTAGTCATATTCCCAGAAGAACTGAAAACTTCATACCACAGTGATATATGTGCACCCATGTTTATAGCAGCACAATTTTTAATAGCCAGATCTTGGAAAAAACCCTAGGTGTCCATCAACTGAGGAATGGTTTAAAAAGTTGTGGTATTTTTATACAATGTAATACTACTCAGCTAAAAAGAAGGATCCCATTGAGATATTTATAAATAAATGGGTGCAGCTTGAGACCATACTCATAAGTGAAATAAATCAAACTCACATGTATGAATACCGAATAGTTTCCCTAGTGTAAGAAATGATACAAATACATAAAAGTATATGGTAATCACGATTCCCCATTATATGGCTTTGAAGCCTTATAAAGTTTTCACTCATTAATTGGAATGGTTTTATTTTGGACTGTTTCATATTATTGTCTATGATGATATGAACAGCTACTTTGAAGAAAATAAGATATCATAATAGCTAGTGTTGATTTAATATCATCTTGTTTTGAAGTCCCATCAAACTGTTGTTCTTCTGTCTCCATTCCTTTTTGCATGTTGTATCTTATTAGATTTTATTATATGTGATAGTATAAACAAAAATTTTTACAGGCAAACAGATAATATAGAAACCATTGTTTATTTTCTGTTAGCTGGTTCTAAATACCCTGTAATGCTTTCATCCTCTTGAATGGTCCCATTTTTATTAATTATTAATAAATTAATTAAATTATTATTTTTATTGGGTACAAAAGTATTTTTTCCACTAGATGAATATTGACAATGAAAATCAGATAACAAATGTGAACTAACATGTTACTGTGTGATGGAATAGCATAAAAGGGTGGTAGAGGCAGTGGTGAACTGTTCTTATCTACCTAAAACACACAGCCACCTCAAATTTCTGAGGATTTACCCAATACAGGTCCAGTATCAAGAGATATTATGATTCTTTTGAGAAAATCCCAAAATTTTGAAGTGTCCAAACTTTGAAATACTATTTCTAGTCAGATGAAACATGCTTGTATGATGAATCCAACACATGGAGTGCCAATTGAAGATTTCATATTTTAAAAATCAAAATGCACTGCTAATTGTTATAAATGCTTACTATAGACAAGGTTATTTTCTGTGGGATTTTGGGGCGTGGAAGAGGGCGGGGGGATGTTTTGTTTTGTTTGTACCAGGAATAAAATTCAAGACCTTCACTATCCAGGGAGACACTGTGCTGTTGAACTATATCCCTGGATCTCTGTGTCTGAATCTTTGGTTATTCCCTTTCTGTTTTTTTCTCAAAGATACCATTTTTCTGCCTCTCAACTAGCCTATAAGCATCAGTACTGAAGACGTGCTTATTTCTGAATTTTCTTCATCAAAGATTCTTTTGTAATTAAAAAATACCCAAGAACCAATGAAGGATTCCGTAAGCAGATTTGCAATGGAGAGATGTGAAGACTGTGACTCCCTTCAGTGCCTTTCATATCACACAGCATACCTTTAGCAACTCCTCCTGGTATCTTATTGGGTGGGCACAAACCTTTCTTGTTTCCCATCCAAACATACACACACATCCAAACATACACACCTTTATGACACCTGCAATAACAGTGACTGTCTAAATAACAACACAAAGGATAAAGAGAGCTCCCCCTACCCCAGGAATGGAAAGATAAGGCTCAGTGAATACAAACTAAATGATACATCATTTATTTGTTTCCAGGATTGGGTTCCTGTTCAGTTTGAATTGACAGGCAATGTTATGATGGAAAATTCCACAATTGGCCTACAACTGACATTCCAACTTGGATCCAAGAACCAATTCCAGCAAATGAAACTGGAATTAAAATACAGTATTTGAGGGCTGTAACTTCATTCAAAAGTAATAAATATAATACTTCCCAATAGCGAGTTTCTTTTGAGTTTGTTAACATTTTCATGTTCATAATTTCATTTGATCATCCAACCTAACTGATACACATAAAGTGTTCATAAGTATAAACAATTTCCTAATCAAATCATAGTTAAAAGCTCAACTTTAAACAGTTTTTGAGGGGGCCTGGGATTTAGCTCAGTGGCATAAGCACATGCCTTGCAAGTGCAAGGTCATGAGATCAATCCCTGGTACCAAAAAGAAAAAATTTTGTAAAATTTGTCAGAAAAAATTGCACATTAGTTACAACAAATATCTCAATCTATATAGGATTAAGTATTTGATAAAGAGCTACACTCAAGGAAGTTAGTGCCTTAATCTGTTGTATGTTGCTGTAACAAAATGCCTGAGACTGTGTGTTTACAATGAGGAAATGTTTATTTAGTTCACCATACTGGAGATTCAAGAGCATGTTGCCAACAACTGTTCAGTTCTGGTGAGAGCTTCATGGTAGTTGATGTCATACTGACAGGAGAACTTGTGGATGAGATAAGCAGCATGTGCAAAAGAGGGATAGGAGAAGAGTTCCCAGTTCCCAAAAGGACCCATTCACACAGGAACTGATCCAGATATCAATAGTTTCTAAGGATAGAGTCTCCAGAACTGAATTATCTTTTACCAGGTACCATTTATTGAAAGTTCTACTACCTCAATACCATGACCCTGGGAAACCACCTTGAAGCATATGCTCTTTTTTTTTTTTTTTTTTTTAAGGAGAAAAAGAAAAAAAAACAAAAAAAGGGTACAAGTAATACAAAATTTAAAAAATAAACAGTAGGAAATCACTAGTCAATAGATTACATAATCTCATCTTAGAAATTGTTGTTGAAGTTACAAAACTGAAGCATATAAAGTGGACTTTCAAACAGTGAGAGTGCAAACAGTTTTGTTCAATAATCCAAAAAACTCAGTAATATGGTTATCTATCCTATACACTTAAACATATATGCAGTTATACCCTTTAGAGCACTTTGTTTTCTTTTCTTTTGTACAATGACAGTGACACATTTTGACTTTTATTACTCTCATAGTTCTTATTACTTTTTTTGAAGAGAGTAAAACCAAATGCGACATATCAGAACAGAATCAGTCAAATCAAAAGGATGGACATAATAGATAATGTAAAAACAAAACACAAGGTGATCAACAATGGTTACCATACTGCCTCTTGCTATTTTAAGAAGAATTTCCAGTTATAATAAAGTTGAACAAAACAGTAAAGAATAAAACCAAAGCATTGGAAACATTACAGGACTTTAAAAGAAGATAATAGTCAACTGGAATTGGTGTCATAATGAATCTTATTGTCTTCACAGTTTTGCCTATACTTTCGAACTTGGTACTATCAAGCAAAGCAGAATAGGGGAAAATCAGTCAAAACAAGATGGTGAGGGCAATACAGGATTTCAAATCAAGTTAATAGGAAATCAAAGTAGGTTACTATAATGTATCCTGCTTTTTTTAAAATTTATTTTCCCTTAATTAAAAAGATAAAAAGAAAAAAGTAATTTAAAAAAAGGGTGGGATTGAGATAAAAGAGGGCATAACAATAGAACAGCGTAGGTCAAAACATAACCATTTAAGCAAAATAGTGTTTCACCGCAAGATATCCTGACATAAAAATAGTTACCATTGTGTCTCTTTCCTTGAAATCTTTGAGTATAACTTTGTATACTGTAGCACCAAACATATCAAGACACTATAAAAACCATTCAAGAGAATGACATTATTACAGGGTATTTAGAACCAATTAACAGAAAATGAACAACGGTTTCTGTATAATCTCCTTGTCTATAAAAGTTTTTATTTATATTATCATATATAATAAAATCCAGTAAGATACAACCTTTTAAGACCGATGGAGACAGAAAAATACAAGTTTGATGGGACTTCAAAACAAGATGATACTAAATCAGCACTAGCTATTATGATGTCTTTTCTCCAAAATAGCTGTTCCTACCATCCGATCTTCTCTGCCTCATCTCTGTTGAGTTCTTTTTCTGTCGTTTGTTGTCAGTTTGTCTTCATTTCTCTTTCTGCTCCATTTATTGTGGCCTCTCTGCCACTATTTCTGGAATCTTGGTATTTTCCTTTTTTAGAATATCCTGCAGCATTCTCTGTAAAGTTCAATTGGTGGTTGCAAATTCCCCTAGTTCTTCTTTATCCTGGAAGCATCTTGTTTTTCTATCAATTTCTAGGGACAGTTGTGCAGGATCTATCAATCTTGGCTGGAGGTTATTATCTTTCAAAGCTTGAATTATTTCCCCCCACGTTCTTCGTGATTTGATGGTTTGTGCCGAGAAGTCTGCTGTAATTCTGATGGGTGTTCCCTTGTAAGTGATCTGTTTCTTGTCTCTGATGGCTTTTAGTATTCTGTTCTTATATTGGATTTCTGAAATTTTGGTTATTATATGCCTAGGTGTAGCTCTGTTTGGGTTGTAGGTGGCTGGAGTCCTGTATGCCTCGTACATCTGAGTATCTTTACCATTTGCTAAATTAGGGAAATTCTCTTGGATTATTTCTGTGAATAGCTTTTGTAGTCCACTTATTTGTGTCCCTACTTCTTCTTTTATGTTCTTGATTCTTAAGTTATAGATCCTCTTATCATCTTCTAGCCTTTGTATTGTTACTGGTTTTTTGTTGTTGTTGTTGTTGTTATTTTTAAGAAGTTTTTCATTTCATGCTCCCATATTATAAATCTGCCCTCCAGTTCACATAATCTATCCTTAGTTTCTTTCAAGCTGATGCCAGTTTTTGATAGAGTTTTTAGTTTCCTGGTAATCTCTTTGAACCTGATTCACATATTCTATGTTTTTTCTATTTTCTCCATTAAACAATTCTCCCCCTTTTTTTTTTTTCTGTTCTTCCATTCTACCATCTGTTTTTTCTTGGGCTGTGTTTAGCATTTCTCTAACTATTCTACTTATATCTTGCTTCAGGTTGTTAATAACTTCATTCCGGAACTTGTCTATGAGGCTCTGGAGATAGTGATTTATGTCTATTGGTGCCGTGTCTTATATTGCATGTTTCTCAGGATTGGGGCTGAGGACCCTTTTTTGTTGCTCCCTATTCCCATATTTTTTGTTCCTTTTATATAAGCAAATATAGGAGGCCCAGTTTCTTTCTTTGTCAGTTACAGTTTGTTTGAATTGCGCAGGCTAGGTGTTCCCACCCACTGCAGTGTACTAGGGAGACAGAGATCTGGGCAGCCTATGCTGGGCCTGCCCCTCCAGGTCAATCTACCAAAGACTTCACTGCTAAAGTGCACCTCCAGGTGCTGGGACCTGGTTTGGGCTAGCCTACTGGGACTTAGTCAGCAGCGTCACGCAGGCCAGGCACTCCCCACCAATCCCACTTGAGAGGGGAATATGTGACTGAAGTCCCTGCAGCATCCTGTTCTGGGTAGTCTTCCTGGTCCCAGTATGTCCTTTGCTGAAGCCTCCTACTCTATGGAAGGGTCCCTGTTTCACTCACTCACTGCAGGTCGATGCAGGGCTCCCAGGCAGTCCCGCTCTCAACTCCATTCACTGCTTCCCACTCTCAGAGCTTTCGTGCCTCTATCCTTGCTGCGCCAATTGGGACACAGCAGCGGCTGCAGGAAATTCAAATTGCAGCTTCCAGTGGTGTGGAGTCTAGCTTCCGTACTGAGACCTTATCTCTTCCTGTTATATCACCAAGATTACGTTTCCGGTTGGTTTCTCTTAGTTTAGTTCGTTCATGGGTTGGCAAAATATATCTCCCCTTGCTTAGGATTTCTCACCCGGCACCATTCCTGGATTTTAAGTGCGGTTTCTCAGAGAGCCTCCAAACGTGCTGCTATCTAACCACCATGTTCTCCCAGAAGTCCCAGCATATGCTCTTGAGGAGATATGTTCAAATCCTATCTACACCATATCATGAGGTAGGAGAGTTTTAAAAATATCTCCACAACTTCTTTGATACTTCCTTTTTTATGAGATAGAGCCTAATTCTTGGGTGAAGGCTTGACTTAGTAACTCAGTTCTAATGCATATAATATGGTAGATGTGACAATATATTGCTTCTGAGAGGATGCTATTTATGAATAAAACAAAACCAAACAAAGCAAACAAACAAACAAAAAGCCCTTTAGTTTCTGTCTTGAGAGCTCTCCTTGGTCTAGGGAAAGCCAGAGTTCTGTCATGAGGACACAGAAGCACCTAAAGAGAAGCCCAATTGATGGGAACAGAGGCCATCAGCTTACAGCCAATGATAAACTAAACTTTCAATAATCTTGACAATGAGTTTGGCAGCAAACTTTTGAGCCTCCAGGTGACTGTATTCTGGACCAGCAGCTGAACTGTGACTATATGAGTAATTCTGATCCAGAGCCATTCCAATGAGCCACTCTCGGATTTCTGACCATCAGAAACTATGTGACCTTGTAAATAGTTGTATTTTAAGATGCTAAGATTTGGAGCAATGTTGTTATGCAGAAATAAATCATGATAAATAAGATAATAATTGATATTAAAACAGACACCTAAAAAATAAAAATATGAATATCTATAGTACTTTGTACCATTGACGGATATATTCTAATTAAATCATATTTAAATATTAGAATGAAATATTCTAAATTGTTAGAAAAGAATAATATGACTTCTATTAGCTCATGTTTCCCCATTTCTATACTCTTGACATTTTGGACAGGGTAATTACCTGACCAAAGGAATTCCTTGTTCTCACAGCCTTTTGTTTCACACTGAACATTTAGTGGCATCCCTACATACTATTCACTAGACACCAGCAATGCACACCTACTTGTGAATCAGAACTATTTTAGACACTAGAACAGAAGAGCAAAGAAGATTCCCAGTTACGATCAGATGACAATACCCATAAATATACACACAACTTATGCAAAGTCCAAGGAAAAGTGACAAACTGGGGAAGAACATTTACAACTCACACTGCAGAAGAATAGAAAAACTGGCCAACTAGAACAGACCATTCTTAGAAAAGGAAATAAAAGTGGTCCTCAAATATATAAAGTAAAGCTCACTCTCATTCCTATATATTAAGTTGGAATAAACCTAAATTGAGATACCTTTTTATTTACACAATTATACAATTGGCAAACATCCCCATGTTTGATAATATAGTCCCTTGTGTCAGCTAGGAAAATGAAGCATACTCCCACATTGCTAGTGGAAGTACAACATGATTCAACCTCCAATGGAGAAAAATGCAACGTTCTTTTTCAAAATTACAACTGTTGCTGGGGATTTAGCTCAGCAGCATAAGTGCCTGCTTGCAAGTTCACAGTCATGAGTTTGATCTCTGGTACAAAAAAAAAATTACAACTGCATTTATGATTTGACTTGGCTGTTCTCTTTATTGGAATGTGTCTTTGATATGCCTGGCCTTGTTTTCAGCCTTGATGACAAGATTTTAGCAGGCAACTGGATGCCTAGTTAGAGACATGTCCAGTCTCTGTGGCAGTTAGAGGAGCTGTATCACCAGGTCACAGAATGGCACAATACACACTATTTCTGCTCTTTCTGTGGCATTGTGAAGTTCCACCAGCCTGACTGCTCCTGCCTGTAGCATAGGAAGAGTGCATCCCCAAAAAAAGCCAATCTTTTAGCCTGGACCCTAGAAAAGTAGACCTAGAAAGCTCTCTACAACCAGAGACAGGAAAGTATCCAGGGCACAGCAGCTCTTATGCAAAATGAGAGAGTTAATTGGGCTTTTTTGCTTGTTTGTTTGTTTTTATTTTGAGCCTGTGACATCCAGGAAGGCTGTTTATATTTTCACAGAAGAATCTATAAAAGCTGATGAGTATGTTAAATTACTGTTGCATAGGGAAAGGAATTACAAAAATATATTCGTATTTACAGTGGGTACCTTGGTTCACAAACTTAAGTCGTTCCATGATGCTGGTTGCAGAATTCATTCCACAGTTCTGACTGAAATTAATTCTGAAACAAGCATTCTGGAAAGTTTGTGAACTGAGGTACCACCATTTATAAAGAATTCCTGGAAGTAAATATTAAAAAAAAACTAATGACAATTTTTTGTACCATAATAGGAGTCTAGAGGACCAGGACAGACAAAGATAGGAAAGAAGTAACGTTCATTTACATCTGAATTTATTTTTAAATTCCTTTCACTGTCCATCAATACAAATGTATCACTACATCATGAAACAAATGCCCTCATAAAATTTAGAACAGTAATGATGTATAAAATACAAACCAATGAAAATACTGCAATTCCACCAAACTTAGTATTAAAATTTTGTTCTATCTACTTCTAGTCTTTTATTCTGCACCTATTTTTAAATAAAAATGGAATTGTGCTGCATATATTGTTTTTGCAACTTTTAATTTCCCCCTAAAAGTACATGAAAGCAATTTCTCAAATACCTAGTACCCATTTTAACAGGCAGTCCACAGCAGAGCCACGCACACACACCAGCCAGGGCTGAGATTCCTGCATCTTGAGGTCACTCTGTTATCCTCCTCCTGAAAGGACACAGGAATGAAGGAGAGTGTGGGCTCTGCTGATCCAGCAGATGAGCTAGAGGCTCATGTATGACTCCAACAGTAGAAAAGACAGGAAAGATTCTGGTCAGGTTTCACATGCGAGGAGGTAGCATGCTTCAAAGTTTTGATAAAGCCACAGGCAGGTGTACGTTCCTAAAGATGGTTTCTTTGTTTTGTTAAGATCAGAAATTTTCATCTCAAGCAAAATTGGAAGGCATTTTTCCTTGTTTTCTCTCCCAAACTCTCTTCAGAGACTGTGCTAAGAATGGGAAGAATTTCATATGTAGATTGAAGTTTTGGTATCTTGTAGCAAGGCATAATGTCATACTCCTAGGGCTGGAGTGAGGCAGGACTTCTGGCTCCCATGCCAATGAGCAGGTGCCACACAACATTGTTCCCGTCCCAGGAGCATCATAGTGAACTATATTTGTATTTCATCCCCACAGCACAGGTCACTTTTAACTTCACACATGTCACCTTTGCACTGACAGTGAAAAGAAAAGCATTCTAATAATATGGATGTGTATGTTTTAAATAATATAAACTTAAACCCACATGTAACATTCAATTGCCGCAGTGTAGCACTGGTGTACCCAGTGGAGGGAATTACTGTCAGGGTGTGTTTCTTATTCCTGTAAAGATCCAGGGAATCGACTCAACTGGCCTGGAGGAGAGGGGTCCCTGCAGACTTTCCAGTGCTTTAGAAGCCCCAAGGCAGAATTTTCAATGCCAGAAGGTGATTTCGAGGGCTATATTAGCCCGTAAGCACGCCCATGAGGACTAATGGGAACACTGTAAGATAAAAAAAATATTATGAAAGACAAGGTGAAGATGAAACAGATTCAGACTTCTCTGGCAGGTCTAAATAATTTAAAAGCACAAAGCACATGCTTCTAGGGCGGGTTAAGCACATTCAGCTGTGAATCAGAAGACCTATGTTTTACGAGTTTAACATTGGGGATAATAACAAAGAAAGAGAGGGTTGAAAGCTGTCCGAGAGGAACAGAACAGAAGATGCTGATTTCTTGCATTTTCCTGACAGAACAGGTAAACTTTATGGAGATCATGGATAAAGGTAGAAATAGTTACTCAACTAAACAAAGAGGAGATAGTGCAAAAAGGACTTTTCCAAAAAGCCTTTGACACTATGCATTCTTATAAGAAAGAGACAATCAGATCCTAACACTTAAGCCTTAAATTTGTTGTGTTAAAGAGATAGATATGTGGTTTATCACTATCGACACTTAGCTACCTATGAACGGGACATTAGTCGTGGAGAAAAACATTAATAATGTTCATTTAGAGGCACAAAAGTAAGAGTTTCTCAGTCTCTATTCAATAATTTCAGGATCAGCTATTCAAAACTGACATCAGCCATGAGTCCCTTTTGTCACATTCATGGCTGTGCCATTTAAAGTATGCTACCAAACACAGTCTCAGTATCTCAGTTTGATTGAAGCACACGCATTGTATTAACATTCTAATACTTCATGTCCTCCAGTTTCAGGTCTTAGTTACTGCCCTGAACTCTTTTCCTAGCATAGTCTACAACATATTTGATAGCTGGTGTCCTAAGTTCCATGAGCAAGTTGGCCCTGGTTGCGTGGGATTTTTCTACCAAGCATCGCTGTCTTTGATAAACTTTTAAAGCTCATCAGGAAGACCTTGTAGGTTCTGTGGGTGTTCACTATTTATTCATCCAGTACAACCTCTGGATAAGAGCAATTACTCTGTGATAATGAGGAAAATTTTCATTTTCCTCAACACATGTCTTCTAACAGGTAGCAGTTATTTTTGGTGGTAAGGATCATCAGAATGCAAATATTCCGTGGGGTGGGGATGGGGGGACAGGACACTATTTCTTTGCCAGAAGTGCCAGGCAATCTTACTCTTTGTTTCTAATTTTAAATGTTCATAATGCACTCTCATTACCTTCCATTCATTCAATCATATTGGAGAAAATCATTGGTTATTATACCATAGGGACAGCAATTCAATGATATGACCATTTCAGAGGGGGAGTGTCTCCTGAACTGTTGGCTCGAGTGAGACCAGAGCAGCCAAACACCAAAGAACACTACCGAGGTTTTGTTGTTGTTGCTTTTTTTTTGCAGCTGAAGCCCACCAAGTGTTAAAGACCTGTCTTTAATGTAGGTACGATCGACATTGCTGTCATCATATAATTTCAATGTGTTCTTTCAAAAATAAAAATCTCATCCGAGAGTTTTCTGGATATCACCTATTATCAACACAAATATTTTTTTTTCTCAATTTTGTTTAATGAGGTTTGCATTAATTCCCTAAGTATGTTAGACGAGAGCATGTTCTTCTGCTCATTTTATCTTTGCAGTAGGCGATGGTATAAAAAGGGGTCACCTGCTCTCCGGGAGTTCCACTGCATTTACTTGTTCTAAGCACTGGCTGCAACACGTCCTCCTATGATATGTCTCTTTCACAAGTCCCACTCTCTCTCTATGCCAGCACCAGCCAAGTTTCTGACCACTTAGTACCTGACATCAATTAGTTTTGTTTTAAATTTCTATTTTCACAGAATACATGTTTTCAACTGTCTAAATATATGTGTGTGTGTGTGTGTGTGTGTGTGTGTGTGTGTGTGTATTTAATACAACATGTTAGGCATATAAGACATAAATTTTGATTTTAAGTGTGTAGACCAGGGATAGTAAGCACACTGACAATGTTGTGCAAATATCCTCACTATCCATCCCCAGTATTTTTCATTTTCCCAAACAGAATATCCATGTCCACCAAAATGTGACTTACCATCATTCTCACTGTTGCCCCTCTGCCTTCTATTCAGGACACTTTTGTGTATTTATTTGCTATAAATCAAGGAAGAGAGACTATGGCTGAGTTAGCAGCCAAGACCAGGCATTACAACTGGGAAAGGACCTGACACAGAGTCCCCGTAAATAGGTCCATCTTCCTTGTGCTCCACTCTCCATGTTTTTCTGCCTAAAAAGCTGCAAAAGAAAATCAGCGAAATGAGGAGGTAATCTGTGAAGTGGGAGGAAAATACTTACAGACAAACAGTCAATGAAGTGCTTTTGTTCAAAAGTAAATAATTACTTCATACAACTCAATGGCTGTAACGATCACCATAACAACAACCTGATTAAAATGGGTCAAATGCCATGAGTAGAAATTTCTCTAAAGAATGTATACAGATGACTAATAGATGTATGAACAAGTGTTCAGTATAACCAATTATAAAAGAAATATTAAACAAAACTACAAAGAGATATCATCTTTCACCTTTTAGGACGGCTTTTTTCAAAAAGTCAAATGACTATTGCTAGCAAAACAGTGAAGAAATCCTTGTACTGGTAAAGGAATTGTAAATCAGTACAATCATTATGCAAAATGTTATTCAAAAAAGTAAAAATAGAGCTACCATGTGATCCAGCAATTCCATTTCTGGGTGTATATCCCAAGGATTTGGAAACAGCATTTCAGAGAGATATATGCATTCACAATAGTCATTGTGACTCATTCACAACTTATTCAAACTATGAAATTAACCTGGTGAATAACAACTGTGACATATTACATACCCACGCACAATGGAATATTATGCAGCTTTATTAAAAAGGAAATCTTGTCATTTAAAACATGGACAACCCTGAAAGACATTATATAAACTGAAATAAGCCAGGTCCACTAAAACAGATACTATGTGCTCTCACTAACTTATGGAGTCTCAAACTATTAGGCCTAAAAAACATTGGAGCAGAAATTTAGGTGCTGAATAGGGATTTTGATGAAAGAGCACAAACTTCAGCATAAATCTGGAGACCAGATGGATATGTAGCCTGATAGTTAGTAATACATTATTCTATACTTACAATTTGCCAAAAGAGGAGCTTTTCAATGTCCTCACCCCAAAGAAATGTTAACTGTATGAAATAATGGGTATACTAATTAAGAGGGTAAGCACATATTAAAACTATGTACTGTGCATATAATGTATATATATATATATATATATATATATATATATTTGTATTTTTCAATTTACATCAAGACAACGAGCACTTCTGTTGATCTCTGCCCTTGAGTAGAACAAAAACCTTCTGCCCCCACACGGATTACCTAGGCCAGGCTTCCTGTCCTTGACATGACATCTTCACCCTTGGCCTTCTTACTGCCAATCAAATATCTGTGGAGAGAACCTGAGGCTGAAGTAACATATCAGCACATGAAGAGCACCTGCTACATGAGCCTGTGAGAAATTGCTGGATAGAGCACAGGAGTGCTCCAGGTATTCATGTTCTGAGAAAGAAGGTTTTTGAGTAGAGAGCACAGTGCTGCATCCTTAGGGCACATACCAGGGACAGACAAAGTGTTTGGAGTCATATAAATCAAGCAAAACCCAGTAATTTCCATGTGGGTATCTTCAGTGGGCTATCCATACGCAGCAATCCTAGTAAATGAGGATTTTGAGGGTCACAGAAAGTGAAAAATCAGAGTTCTTATGTGAGCTGGAGTAGGGAAACGTTCACTTGTGTAGTTTGGAAATTCTTCACTGATACCTGTAATTTACATAGATGCCCTCTTTCTGACAGAGAATTGTATTTCAGTCCTTCAATCATAGTACTTTTTGAAATAGAAAATGCAATTTGCAAACATTTTATTAAAGAGAAAAACAGGATGCTAAGTAATATGGGCAATGTTTTTCAGCCCTGTAGTACAAATTTTTGTTATAAACATCTACATGATATTTTGGTCGATGTTTCCACCCACTAAAGCAAACATAAGCTTTTAACACTTCAGAAGTAGAAGAGACAGTGACAATAAGATGTGCATCACCACGAGATTTTACTGTCAAAAAAATTAAAGACTTAAGGCACAGCTTTGTAATAAGAAAAATAATGTCCTACATTTTTGGCATGTTAGAATTCAAGCTTAAATACTTAAATCATACTCTCAATAAATTTAGAAAGTATATTTCTTTTGCCAGGAAAATCCTTGGCCTCATGGGGCCGTGTCCTAAGAGCAATAGGTCAGAAGGATAACAGGACCGGAAGGCCAACGTGGCCCTGACAGGACCTGAGCATCACTGGAAGAAGATGAGAGAAGGAGAGAACAGAAATGTCAGGCTCTAGGATGTGGGCATCCTCTACCACCAGTAGCAGATAAAGATAACTTTAGAATCCTGCTGACCAATGGAAATATAACGGGAGCCAAGAATTTGACATTTTCTAGTAGCCACTTAAAAAGTGAAGAAAACTGATCAAACTAACTTATGTTAGTTGTGTTAATCTATGAATTTTACTTAATCCAATATGACAAAACTATTATTTCATTATATACTCAATGTAAATTACTAATGAGCTGTTGCATATTTTCAATACTTTCTTTGCAATCTTGTTTATATTTTATACTTGAAACACATTGCAATTCAGATAAGTTATATTTCCAGGTTCAGTGGTAACCAGTTGTTACCATGTATAGGTAGTAACCATAGAAGATACAAGAAAATGCCAGATACGTATGCTAACAACTAAATGGCAGGCGGGTCACAGCTAGAAGGTAGTTTGAAGGGAGAAAGAAAGCAATGCCCATGTTATGCTGTGTGCCCTCCTGCCATCCTTGCAAGGGCTTCCTGGTGGCTGGGAGAGAATCTAGAAGTTTTCTGTCCCTGGGTCCTAATGAAGACACACAGAGATTTAAGGACCAAAGTTAGAGTCTGGAGCAGAAATTGAGTTTATGGTTTCAAGCTCAGGACAAGGGTTAGTTCATGGGCTAATGACAGCAGCCCGGTTGGCAGAAAAGACCACACAGGAGCCCGAAAATAGAAGGTCAGTGCTTCTCTTCTCTTATGTAAACATTTCAATTGTTTTTTAATACAACAAATATGAATCACAAATCTGCTCCATATAAATCACTTATCTCTGTATTGGGGACACAATAATAAATGAATTACAAATCCATTCTTCTACAGAAATTATACTCTGGTTGGGGAGGAAAATATTTAATAGAAAAATAATAAAATATATTGAGTATATGATACTGAAAACACGGAGAAAGGTACAAATAAAACAAAACAGGAAGGGAGTGGAGAGATGCATGATTATAAATAAGATAAGAATAAAGGCATCAGGGCAAGGCAGTGGGAATTTGAGAAATCATTCATTTAGTTCCATGTCTGTAGTTTTTCTTTTCCTACTACCCAAGGCAGGAACAAGGCAGAGAGGAGAATACAAAACAGATTCAGGCAGTTAGGAGAAATAAATGGTCACATATTTGGTAACCTATTTATAGTATAATAAAGTTAGTTTTTTAAGTGGATATATATTTATGCTGACGAGATGATACTATGTATTATATATCAGTAACTGTGGTTTATCATGGTTTATTTGCTTGTAGTTTGCTCTATTTTTCAAAATTTCTACAGTCAAACTAAGCTGCTTTAACCAGAAGGGCAATGTTCTCAAAATTGTAGTTTACAAAGAAAATAAATTAATAAAGCTAGCTAGCTCCCTTTGCTGTCCTATAAAATCTGTATAACTGAGGTATCAGACCAGTATGTGAACTGTAGAAAATTGTTCGTCTCACTGTGTTTTCTTAGTAACAGTCACTCTGGTTCTTTTTTCTTGGGAATTTTATCTAGTTTTCTTTTCTTTTTTAATCCATGTGTCTAAACTTAGTGCACTTGAGTCTTGCCTCTGCATTTTTGTGGTATTCAGCATCCAGTCCCTGATTGTGCTGACTCTGCCTTTTGAGAAATGCTGACAGGTTGCACGTGTGGTGCACATTCAGAGCGCTGTAGTCCACAGATCATCTGTTGTGACACTCACTCAAGCTGCCCCACCACCTCTTGGTGTGCTTTCTTTTGGAACCAACCTTGTAGAACTAAAATCCCCAACGACGTCAGGAGAAATTGCCATCTGGAATATCACAGACTGTCATCACACTGCTTCATAGAGATTTATGTGCAACTTACCATCATTAGCACCAGATTCAATAGCGTCACCAAGAACTAGACCAAAGTCCCTTTAACTCTTCAAGAGATACGTGATATACACACTGAGATGATTAGAAATGCCACTACTTTAAGTTATTCTATTTGATGCTAGTAGAACATTTTGTTCTCTATTAAACCACTGAGAACAATACAAATATTTTTGTGAATGTATAAGCTTGGACTGACATTCTATTAATCTGATGATCATTATACTAACTTGTGTTAGTACTCAGGATTTTCAAAAGCTCTTTTTGTTAAATATATTAAACATATGGAAGACCTATATATCATTAAAATGTAATTAATACTTTAATAAAAAACATCTATAGATCAGGTATTAATAATTTATACTTTTAAAAATAATTAAGAATAATTTGCAAAAATGTTAGCATTTTGAAGATTTTTTGAAATAAAAATCTACTAAAGTATATTACAACTAGGAATAAAATATTCAAAAAACTGACAAGTGCTTCTTATAAATACAATGTTTAGGGTTCACTGTGGCAGGAATGGGTTAGAATCCTGAATCTTCCCTCAGTAGATTTTCTCTTGCAAGGTTTTATACAAAGGTGATCCTACATAAGACAAATTAATCAAGAGGGAAATAAACTGCAACTATCACAAATAAGGATTCAGAGCAAGGCACTGACAGCCTGAGACTTAGCATTCAATTTGGAAATCTAAATGAAGCTTCTTAGTGGTTCAACATCTAAGCTATATTTCAAGAGCTTAGACTAGTTGCCAAATGATAAAGCAAGTGGGAAAAAATCACTAGGTGGGCAGAGGATTTGAATAAATCAATGTGCACACTAATTGGCATGTTGATTAAGTGTATAGAGAACATCATGCACAGCAATGATAGAAGTCATCTCTCTTCCAAGTACAAAAGTGGTTACTATGTACCAAAACAGACATGTTGAGTAGTAGTAAAAAAAAAAGCTTTTTTTAAATAAAAGAATTGAAACAATTTTGGATATCTTTCCTTATACAAAAGTTATGTTAAAAATATATAACTAGAAAAATAAATTGTTAAAACTTAAGCTCAAATATTTATTCATGATTAAAAATAAAACTGAACATTAACGATTTTAAATATATGAATTATTGTTTAGTAGATGGGGTACAACTACAAAGATAAATGTATTGCAAGCATTGTAAGTTATTATTTAAAATATGGTTTTGCAAAATTCAGTTCTATTTCTGTGTGCTGGAAGATAAAAAAAATAAAGTTTCAAATTAATACCATTTAAAATAGTAATAAAACACTAATTTCTAATAAAACTAACAAAAATGTCAGAATAACTACAAAGGAAATTATGAGTGTTACTGAGCAAAAACATTTTTTAAAAAGACAAAATTAATGTACTCATGAATCTTCCTGTTGGAAGGCTAAAAGCAGTACAGTTTTTACTTTTTGGTACATAGATTTCACTCAAACTCAATAAAAACCGTAGCAATTATGTGTGAGCATTAAAAGGACTATTTTTATATTTTTATGGAAACTGTGAACACAATTATGCATAACAACAAAGATATAACAAAGTTGAAAACTTCATAATACCGAAAAACAAGATCTATGAAATTTCAATAATAAAAATGGAATGATAAAGGCATAATTAGCCCAAAAAAGAAGGGAAACGATTATATGTATACATGTGTGTGTGTGAGTGAGTGTGTGTGTGTGTGTGTGTGTGTGTGTGTGTGTACAAGATAGACAATTATACTACTAATCTCTGTTAGTTCATCTAAGAGAAGACTGTACTTTCAATTGGTTGTTGGGTCATTTTTTTCATGTCTAAATCTTATAACTACTTCTAAGATAACAACATGAAATGTATTAACTATTGTTAATTTCCCCCTTTTTTTCAAATTGTGTATTGTTTCTATCCTTTTTTTGTTTTGTTTTTTAAAATAAAAAAAATCATAGTCAAATTATTGATGTATACTCCATCAATGCTGTAGTATGGTCACTAAGTCACTTCTGGTAATTCAGAAAGAGAGGAAAATGGTCTTTATGATAAAGAGTGCTGAAGCATTTGAATATCCACATGGAGAAAAAACTAAATTTCAGTTCTTTTCTTGGCTCATCTTATGTCCCAAAATAAAGCATAAATAAAGATCTAAGCTCTATATATGAAAAATAGAAAATTTACACGATATATAACAACACATAAAATCATATCTTTCTGAACTTTGGAAAGCAGAGATCCCTTGCACATGAAGTGCATACAGCAAAGCATTGACCATAAAGGAGAAAATTGCTAAAGAAACTTTTTAAAAGTAGAAATTTCTATTTATCCAAAGAAACTACCAGAAAAAGACAAATGCAAATCACAAAGTGGAAGAACTTACAAATAATAACAATATTCAATAAAAGACCTATACCTAGAATGGAACAAACACACAGAAATCTCATATTTAGCTGGTTAGAAAGTAAGCTGGTGCCACCACTATGGAAAGTCATTTTAGCAGCATTTACTTAAACTTGAGCACTCAGTTTTATTCCACATAGAAAACAAAGACAGATAAATGGATTAGACAGGCAGGTTATGTAAAATAATGCTCAGAATAATTTTATTAGTTATAGCCAAAATCACAAGTAACCTTATTACCATAGATAAATTGTGGCATATTTGTATAGTAAATAACATATAGCAATCTATAGGAATACAGTTGAATAACTGGAGCCAGTATAAGATTAAAAATATTGCCTTTCATAATCAGCTTTCTGTGTTTGATTAAAATATGTTATGTCAGCAACAAGATATCTGGCAATGCCCTATGTATTTAACGTTAGTTACAATTCATTTTTTCCTTTGGTGCTTAATATAGTCATAAATAAATTCCTTTCAAGAAAAGTTACATGTTGCATATTTTTCTAAGAACTTGTGTTGTTGTATTAGAAATCTGGATTGAATGAACATCTGCAAAACTTTTAAGTACAGTTAGCTCTTTGACCCATTTTTTAAAAATTGAAACTTTAATTATATTTTTATGCAATCTGGACTTCCTACTTTGGGATACCAAAGAATACATTTATAAATACATTGTTGTTTTTGTTTGTATAGAAGTTGATTTACCTCTTTTACACGGTGAACAAATCAAAATGTGCCCTAGAAAGAGATAAAAAATGGAAAATTCATAATCTCAGAAATGTCACATGATGTTTAAAACAATCTATTAAGATAAAATGCAGCAGGCTGATGTTCTTGCACAATCCCTTTAGGATTTCAAGACTCAGGGAACATAAAACTCTAAGTCTGTGGCTTTCATAATTCTTCATATGAAGAAAAAAGCCAGAGTCTCATTTGACAGAAGGCAAGGAGGAGGCTCCAGTGTCCTGTTTTGAACCATACCCAGGGAGAAAGGACCAGGTAAGATGGCTAATTTTCCTAGGTTGCTTATCAGAATATTTTCTCTTGTGGTTCTAGCCTCAGTGATCTCAATACTTCTCAATTAATAAGCCAGCTTATTATTTTTACAAATAATAATAAACAATTATAATTTTATATTATAAACTACATTATAAATAAGTTTCCCATTTTCTGCACCCTTACTCATTTTTTGAAACGCTCTTCTGTCATTGCTTTGACAAACATCTATTCTCTAATGTCCAGGTGAAGTCACCCTTCTGATCTGCCATACTTGGCCCCTTGCCCTCAAATGATGTGAAATACCTAAAACAGTGATTACAGTTCCAGGACACTGTCAATGCCAGGACACCCCAAAGGCTAGTGATCTTCTGGGCATCTTTTGAAAAGCATCACCACCTTAGTAAGCAGGAGAGTTCTCTTAGGAAGCAGGAAGGACTGCAGTCAGCCGGTACTATGTTTCCCAGACCTGTGGTCTGCAGGTAAGGATTCTGGCACACATCTCTCTGCGTGAGTTTCCTATTCAACTCTCTCTCCACCTGTCATCACCCCATAGCATGTAAGTTCTTGCTACCCCTACTACACATCACAGTAATAGACATTAACATCTAGTTGCTAAACTGAATGACAAGTAACTGTTTTTCATTATACTTCTCAGGAGTGGCAACTGAGTCTTTCCAGAGCTAATTAACCTACATGAGCCCATAAAAGGCCAGCAATACACTTAATATCAAGAATGCCCCCTCCTGATTCCTCCTCTTGTGATCTATGCTTCTATTATGAATCTCAGCGCCTGCAAAGGACACGTGTGTCTTGCATCACACCAATTCGGTGGTAGTGAACAGGATTTATTTCATTTATGTAGCCAAAGCACACCATGAAATTATTTTTCTAGCACTCCACTCAACTGAATTAATTGTTCTAGTTACAGTACTCCTAGTTTTTATCCAACTGATTAACTGAAGAATAATCCAAATACATTGCAAATTATAAATCTTTCATGATTTGAGAGATTTTTTTACAAATGTACACTTGACAGTGCTAATGTAAAGCAAATATCAAAGTTGATTAAACATTCTCCAGATAAGAAGGATAAACTGTTGGATTATTTTATAGATTTAACCACCAATCATAAGCTGGTATAAACAGAAATATTTTGATGTTCTTTTCTAAATAGTTCTTTGGGAAGTATCCAAGAAGGACTATAGAAGTAGGTCAAGATTGTATGCACAAAACATTTGTATTCCTTACAGTGTAAATACCAATTTATTTATTGAAATTATACACTATTAAATATTTATCAAACAAATTAGCATTTTGCTGAGCTTCCTTACAAAATCATTAATATAATCTGTGGCTATTGATATAGCCAGAACTATGATTGTTTCCCATGTCTGTCTTCCCATTATTTGCCAAGTAGTTATTTACCAATCACCATCTTCCAGTGTTTACTCTTAAACTGTGCAGCTATTCTCTGGAAAGCTCTTGAAGTAAAATATTTTTAGCAATCATGAAACCTTAATTGAATAATTGTGCTCATATTACTTAGTTCCCTACTTTACTGATGAGTTGGAAACAAGTTTTAGTGGTCTGCCTCAGGCCTCGGATCTAGCATTCCTTCACAGGAGTGGTAAAAGTTGTTGTACAGTGTGAAAGACAATGATTCATTAGAATTGAAGTTCTTTGGGAAGAATTTTGGAGTCAAAGGGCAGCCTACATAAATTTGAAAAAGAAACCTCTATCCTTCACATTTTGTTTAAAAATGCACGGTCCTTTAGAAAATGTCATGAACTTGAAGGAAAAGGATAAAAAGGAATGAATCTCCACACAAACCTATTATAAAAACTGAAGAGACAGAGATTTATTTGTAGATATTGTCACCCTACAATTTTCAGAGCTACTTGCAGGGCAAGTCAAATGCAAACAATAAATAAGTAAGCAGATAAGTAAATAGAAACAGCAGAAGTGAAGAAAGTACACACTGCCAAGAAAGCATTAAACCAGTCCTCTCTGCTGGAAAATGAGCAGAACACATTCAACAGCTGAGAATATGCAGCTGCACGGTACTCTCCCAGGTAATGTGTAAATGAGGAGTGACATTTGGGAATGACATCCTCTGGAAATCTCAATTGGTCTCTCTCAGTCTCAGATTTCAAGTATAAAGCACGCATTTTCTGTCTTCTTTCTCTGCCTTGGTTAATGCTGGATTCCATATTTCTCTTTCAAATAATCTCAACTGATACCTCAATGAGAGCATTTTCCATATCTAATGTAATACTGTTTTCATGTGTGCCGTATTCATGTTTCAAATATCACATCTGTTTCATTCACCCCACCCCCACACACATGATCATGTGAATGCATGAACCTTCTAATGTTTTATCCTGTTCTATTTTTTACTGTATCCCAAATTTTTGGTATTCCATTTGAGCAGCTGCTTCTAAGAAAAACTTTTATTCTGTAAAGCTCAATAGAATAAACCATCATAGAAATAGTCTGCCTAAAAAATGACCCATAATATTTCTAAAAACCTAGATATTGATTTCTAAAAACGTAACCAAATATTTTGATCAAAAGCATAAAGTATGAGTAAAATATCAAACTTAATAGTTCTGTCTTTCATAAATTGAACATAATCTAATTTGGGAGCAGAATATACAGCCTTGTAAAATTTGTTTGTGTATTTTCTCAAGATAAATGTAACAACAGGGTACTGTTCTATCATTTTTACCATCCACATTACATGCTGCGTTGCTAAGTCCATTCTTTTTTCCATGACTGGATTTCAGGACAGTAGATATGAAACAGACATTTTGAATTCTATCCCCAAAATGTGCAATATTACTTTTCTATTTTTTTCTTCAATAAAATACTATAAAAATACATTTTTACTGTTGAGGAAAGATAACTTTTATAACAAACTTCTTTTCATCTTGGTCATATGTGTTCATATAATTTTCCTTAGAAACTGATAAACTATTTTGTCTTTTTCACTTGGCATAATTTTATAAATCTGATATGATAATTACTAATAATAAATAAATTGTTTAAAAATTGGGTATCAGATGTTTTAGACAGATTGTCATCATGTACATTATTATTGTCTTGATAGCTGAATAAATTCTAAAACATCTTACACCATGATCTAATCATTAGATATGCCATTTTGTGATTAGTGAACAGTGGCACTGATTTCCATTTTCTTCCTTAAATAACAGCACAGAATATATATATATATATATATATATATATATATATATATATATATAAAATTTTGGAGTTTTTTTTCTTAGGATATTTTTTCAAAAACGAGATATTATCAATTTTACTGCCGAAGTTGTTGTCAATTGAAATTATCAGCAAGACTTTGTAAGTTCAGTAGTTTTCTCATGTCTTTATGAGTGTTGGGCTTTATCATTTTTAATTTTTCCTGATGTATTTAAAGTAATACCTACTGATTCTTAAATACTTTATATTATTTTCTTCAACAATTACAAATATACTTCTTTTCTTGTTCTTGTATAAATTTCACTCTACATTTTAAAGTAGGTTTGCTAGCACTTAGTATATGCCAGATGTCATAGGTTTTGATCTTGAGATGCTCCCAAAGTAGGAGATGTTCATATGTTTGTTAAATTGTAATGGAAACCTATTTATTCCTTCTTGATGATGAATTGGCATGTGCATAGTATAGTACTTATCTTTTTCAGAATGATTACCTTTTACAATAGTAATTTAAATGTACATATTTTGAGAAATTTTTAAATTATAAGAGCACTCAGAGCCATATATACTAAAGACCCAGGTACTAATCACCAAGAAATGTCAGATATTAACCTTATTTATGTGATTTTTCCAAGGCTTTTTATTTCAATTAAAAAAGCATATTGAGAGAACATGGCGGACAGATAACAGCAACTACCGGAGGCTCTCTGAAAGACTCGGCTCAGAAGCCAGGAATGGTGCGGACTAAGGAGACATAAGCAGGTGGAGATATGCTCTGCTGACTCAGGAACGAACTGGGCTGAGAGAAGCCAACTTGGAATGCAGTCCTGGTGCTAAAACAGGAACAGAAAAGCCTCGGTGTGGAGGCTGGACCCCGCGCCATTGTAAGCCCCGATTTGGGTTTCCCGCCGCGCGGCGGCTGGCTGCCTCTACAGCAGCTCGGCAAGGAAAGAGACGCGCAGAAGCTCTGAGAACGGCAATCTGCGAATGGCAGGGAGGCGTGCACTGACTTGTGGTGAGGTGAGTGAGAGAAACTGACACTCCACCACAGTTTGACTCCAGCAGAGGACTTTCTGGGCCCGAACAGTCCTGCGGGAGCAGGGCGCGGTGGCGACTCCTGCCACACATCCCCCTCTCGGGCGGGATTGGTGAAAAGTGCCTGGCCTGCGTGACGCTGCCGGCGGACCTGGTAGGCTGTCCCAACCCAGATCCCAGAGCCTGACGGTGGCCGGGAGGGGAGACGCGTAGGCTGCCTGGTACGTAACTCCCTGGTGCGCAGCGGTGAGCGGGAACACCTAGCTGGTGCAATTCGATCAGGCTGTGGCTGACTGGGAGAGAAGCTGGGCCTCTTATATAAGCTTGCATATATAAGGAACAGAGAAGAAGAGGCAGAATGGGAAGAGGCAGCAACAAGAAAGGCTCCTTGGCCCCCAATTCTGAGAAACAGGCAATAGCAGACACCACACCAATACACATAAGGCACCATATAGAGAGCCTCATAGACCAATTCAGGAATAAAGTTATCAATGACCTGAAGCTAGAAGTATGCAGAATAGTTAGAGAAATGCTAAGTACCACCCAAGAAAAAACAGGTGGTGGAATGGAAGAACAGAAAAAAAGGGGAGAATTGTTGGATGGAGAAAACAGAGAAAGCATAGAATACGTGAAGCAGGTTCAAAGGGACTACCAAGATACTAAGAAGTCTATAGAAGACTGGCATAACAGCTTGAAAGAAACTAAGGACAGACTATCTGAACTGGAGGGCAGACTTGTAATATGGGAGAATGAAATGAAAAACTTCTTAAAAATAACAAAGAAACAAACAGCAATAATACAAAGACAAGAAGATGATAAGAGGATCCATAACTTAAGGATTAAGAACATAAAAGAAGAAGTAGGGACACAAACAAGTGAACTACAAAAGCTACTCACAGAAATAATCCAGGAGAATTTTCCTAATTTAGCAAAGGGTAAAGATACTCAGATGTATGAGGCATACAGGACCCCAGCTACCTACAACCCAAACAGAGCAACACCCAGGCATATAATAATAAAAATTCCAGAAATTCAATACAAGAACAGAATATTAAAAGCTGTAAGAGACAAGAAACAGACCACTTACAAGGGAACACCCATCAGAATTACAGCAGATTTCTCTGCACAAACCATCAAATCACGAAGAGCATGGGGGGAAATAATTCAAGCATTGAAAGATAATAATCTCCAGCCAAGATTGAGATATCCTGCACAACTGTCCCTGGAAATTGATGGAAAAACAAGGTGCTTCCAGGATAAAGAGGAACTGGGGGAATTTGCAACCACCAATTCAACTCTACAGAGAGTATTGCAGGATATTCTAAAAAAAGAAAAATACAAAGAATCCAGAAATAATGGCAGAGAGGCCACAGCGAATGGAGCAGAGAACAAAATGAAGAAGACAAACTGACAGCTACTGACAGAAAAAGAGCTCAACAGAAATGAGACAGAGAAGATTGGATGATAGGAACAGCTATTTTGGAGAAAATGACATCTTAATAGGTAATACTGATTTAGTATCATCTTGTTTTGAAGTCTCATCTAGCTTTTGTCCTTCTGTCTCCAATGGTCTAAATAGGCTGTATCTTATTGGATTTTATAATGTATGATAGTATAAGCAAAAACCTTTTAAAGACAAGGAGATTATACAGAAACCATTGTTCATTTTCTGTTAGTCGATTCTAAATACTCTGTAATGCTGTCATTCTCTTGAATGGTTTTACATTGTTTTGATATACTTAATGCTACAGTATACAAAGTTGTACTCAAGGATTTCAAAGAAAGAAACAATATGGTAACTACTTATAGGTTAGGATTATCTGGTGGTGAAACACTATTCTGCTTAAATGGTTATGTTTTGATCTGCGCTGTTTCGTTGTTATGCCCTCTTTTATCTCAATCTCCACTCCATTATTTACTTTTTTATCTTTATCCTTTTAATTAAAGAAAAAAAAAATAGCAGGATATATTATAGTAACCCACTTTGACTTTTCACTACCTTGATTTAAAGCCCTGTATTACTCTCACCATCTGGTTTTTAACTGATGTTCCCCTATTCTGTTTTGCTGGATAGTATCAGGTTCGAAAGTTTAGGCATCAGCTGAGAAGATAATGAGATTCATTATGACGCCCATTCTTGTTGACTTTTATCTACTTTTGAAAACCTACAATGTCTCCAATGTTTTGGTTTTGTCGGTTTTATTCTTTACTGTTTTGTTCAATTGTATTATAACTAATGATGTAGGCAATTCTATTAGAGATAGCGGGAGGCATTATGGTAACCATTGTTAATCACCTTGTATTATGTTTTTACATTATCTATAATGTCCACCCTTTTGACTTGACCGATTCTGTTCTGTTATGTCACATTTGGTTTTACTCTCTTTCAAAAAAGTAATAAGAACCGTGGGAGCAATGAAACCCAAAATGTGTAATAGTCATGGTACAAAAGAGAGGAAAAGAAAGTGCTCCAAACTATATAACTGCATGTATATTTAAGTGTATAAGATAGAAAATGATATCACAGAGTTTTATTGAATCAATGAACAGAACTGTTTGCAGTATCATTGATGGAATGTCCACTTTACAAGCTTTAATTTTGTGACTTGAACAATTATTTCTAAGATGACAATATGTAATCCATTAACTAGTGATTTCCTACTGTTCATTTTTTTTCTGTAAATCTGTATAACTTGTACCCTTTCCCTGCTTTTTTTTTTGTTTTCTCCTTAAATAAAATTTAAAAAAAAAAGCATATTGAAGACCTATTTTGTCTTTTTGTTCTACTTTCTTTACAAAACCAGTGTTTATATACTTCCAGATTGCAACAAAATTAAAAATTTTAAGATGATTTATGAATAATAATGTAGTTGGGTTTTTAGAGGTTTGTAATTTGTATAAATATTATATAAAGAAAATTTAACCACTTTCAGTTACACCTTAGCATTGTTTTTGAGACAGATTCTAGTAGCTAGTGCATTTTCTTAACTGCTGTATAATATCCCATGATGTAGATGTGGCATACATATATACCTTGGTTAGGAATTGCCGTGCTGTAAAATACTGTGAATATTTTCAATTTTATTGGACACTGAAAAGTAATTGTAAAAATTTACATTCCCACAAGCAGTATGTAAAACTTCCTGCTTTCTGAAATCTTCTGTTATGATTTATATCTTAATTGCACAAAAACTCTCCTTTGTTGATGACCTGATCCCCAGCATTCTGCACTGTTGGGAAGAGATGAACCTCCTAGGAGATGGAGCTAGTGGAAGGGAGGTGGGTACTGGGTCCGGTCTTAAGGGGTAAAGATAAACCCAGGTTCTTTATCTGTTCCCCTTTATTTTCTGAGTACCGCACAATGAGTAGTTTTTCTCTGTCTTGGGCTCCCTGTTATAACAGTTTGCTTTACCACAAGTCCCAAAACAATGAATCTAATTGAGCACAGACTGAAATCATATCTAAAACAAATTTTTCATCTTCATAAGCTTATTTCCTCTTAGAAATTATCTTAGTTACTTTTCTCTCTCATTGTTGAGACAAAATACCTGACGCCCAAAATTAGGAAAGGAAAGGTTTATTTCTTACAGTTCTTGGAGGTTTCTCCATACTTAGCTGGCTGCAAGGCAGGGTGGCATGGCTAGGGGGCAGCCATTCATGACCACCACAAACAGTAAGGCATGAATTCAGCAAAAGAGAGGAAGACACACCTTCTTCCTGGGCCCTTTCACTACATTCTGCGCCAGTGTAGTACTCATACCAACAATCCGAGTGCTAGACAATGAACCAATCATCACAGATGCTAGATCCAGCACTGTCCATGATTGCATGAGACTTGGGGGCCATCTGATTAAACCATAACAGAAATTTTGTCACAGCAATGGAATGTTAACACATTTTGTTTAAATTAGCACTAATAGGATGCATGGCAAACAGTAATGTTATATATTCCAGGTACCTGAATCTTAATGATGAAAATACACATACTAAGTATTTCTTCTTGAATTCATCAGTACAAATTTTCTAGTTACATAATTGGACTAGTTTTACATTGCATATTGCAGATGATGATGATCATGGCAACAACAATGATGCTAGAATGATAACATATTTTTCTATAAAAATTCTTCATAGTGATATATATATATATATATATATATATATATATATATATATGAATTCTCATAGAAGACATGTGGTACAGGTCCTATAATTTGCACATCAGGAATCTAAGATCCAGAGAGAACAAATAACTGATCCAAAGTTAGGAAGTAATTCAGGACTAGACTCAAAATTTACTCACAAGCACTTTGTTTCCAGATTGTTAAATTTATTGCAAAATTTCCAGTCACACCTTTGAAATAGCTACATGAGATAGAAAGACAAAACTAATACAAAGATTATTTGATTTGGACGCATTGATTAAACACTCTCAGTATATATATTTATGTTTTACAAAACCAAAACACACACAAGTAAAATAGACATAAAAATAATTACAGATATCAATGTATTTGTATTTTCTTCATAATGTATATTGAATTTATTTGTAGAAATCACAGTACACAAAAATGAATTTAAGAGGTATAAAATTCACTTTACATTGTACAACATTGCATATCATGTCTTTTAAAATATAATTACTTTATTATTATTATTGAATGTTTTCCTTCCTTTTTCACTGTTTAGAAAAAGAAATCATTTTTGCAATAAATTAAGGAGGCAACAGTATATCCATTTAAAATTTGAATTGATATGGGATTACTTTATGTAATTAAACCACACTGAAGGGAAACCGAAACAGTTCAGCTCCACTGATGTTAATAGGATGAACAATTGCACACTTCAGGAGAGGACAAATCAGTAAAAAAACAAGAGTAATATGTTTTTGCTGAAATGGACATGGCTCCGAGTTTCCAATTTCAGGCAGAATGGAGTGCGATTTTTCATGGCTGGCAAAAATAAACACAACTATTTGCAGATGAATTCTGTCAGCCAAGCAACACTGACTAAAAGCTAGACAGCGGTGGGGCGTGGGGGATATTACACAGACATTCGTGTAGAGAGCAATTTTTCTTGCTGGGTATGCTCATCATGATACAGATCTTGACAACGTCAAGACCATGTCAGTGGTTGCACTGAGGTAGATGAAAAGTAAATGGTATAGCTCCTCCTTGGGATGGCATCATAGCTTTGATAGGTTTAGTGAGTCAGGTTACCATGCCCCATCATTCTTCTGTGAATACTAACTTAGTTTCACAAAGTACCCAAACCAGCAACTTTCAGGCAGCTCAAGATCGGACTTGAGCACCTTCTCTCACCCTTCCACAAATACATTATATTTTTCTTTTAGAAGCAAGTATCTGAATTTATAATTAGTCACTCTGAGTTTAATCTTACTAATTCTCATCAAAGGTCAACCCTTCTACCTGAAAGAGGTCGCTACCATCTATTGATGTCATTCAACGGTAGGATTTTCATACAGTCACTTTATGAAACATTGAGTAAAAGGCATCTTTGAAAGTTAAGCTTTCTGAAAGTAACAAAGGAAAAGCAGTGCATTAGGGAGTTTCCACATATTTGTTTTCTCTAGAAAATTTTAAGGGTAATTAGGAAGTAGAGTGTAGCTTCATAGAGTTATTAGATACATACCACCATTTTAAAAGTAAAGTTTAAAAGTAATTTTCTGGTAAAAAAAAGCAAAACCAAAAACATTTGGATTCTTTTTTCCCCTGGATTCACCATGAATGAAAACTAAATGATTACAGAATGTCTATCAATGAATATAAGAAACTTCATTGCTTGTGAAATGTAGCCTATGCCTCCCATGAAAGATACAAACTTTCTGTTAGGGTGACTGATATGTATGAGATAGGAAAGCTTGAGACCCATTTGATCAGGGTAGATCAGAATGCATATGCAACTAATTACTTCTAATTACAAAAACTTTCCAAAGTATAAGCCACAGATTTAAATATACTAAAATTAAACACACTTGGTCATAAGTAATCATGTTAAATGTAGCTTTTCCTGATGAGCTGTAATCAGAGTATGATGGCTAAACACATAAAGTTAAGGTCACTCGTTCTGATTTGAGTCCCTGTTCTACCACTTATTATCTATGTTAAAGTTCTACCTAAGTGTGATACATCGTCAAAATTTAAGAATCATAGGTAAAAGTACAGAATTTTAAGAATTATTAGTTTGCTTTGATTTGATTTTGCCAGTCTGGGGTTATACTAAATCTCCTATGGACAGTTTTTCATGTCTTTTTGTGGATATATTTTTAATAAGCACTTTACTATGTTTAACAAGTTTTCTATTTCATTAGATTTTCAAGTTTTTCTGCTTCTGACAGAGTGCTAACAACTTCCCCAGTCATCAATTAGAATTCTTTTGTATTTCTTCAACTGTTTCTTCAATTGTTTCAAAGAATTAAAATGTTATTTCTGAGCATTATAAGAGCGTGCACCCATTGATTTTTTAATGATAGTAATAAAATAGAGTTAACATTCAAAAAGCTAAAGAGATCGGTTTAGGAATATTTACTACAGTTTTTCCAACATAGCTCTATTAATAAGTGAATGAATAACTACATCATGATATGCTCATACAACAGAATAACATGAAACTGTGGAAAGGAAAACACTGCTATATACACAACAAGGATGAATCTCCGATATATTGAATAAAAAAAAAACATAAAAGTGTAAAGATTGAATAATTTCTTTTTATATGAAATTTTAAAAGTGACAAAATAATGGATGATGATAGGGATCATCTAGTTTTGGGAGGGTGAGAAGTGAGCCAAGGTGGAACGCCCAAGAGACAAGTTACGCAGTGCTGAGGATGTTCTGTGCATTCGGATGGTGGTTAACAAAATGCATTCAGATGCTGGTTAACGAAATGTGCACATATGGAAATGTGCATTCAGTTCATTTGTGTGTGCTGTTTGTTACCTTTTAATAAATTTGTCTGTGACAGTTTTATATCTTATATAATTTCTAACCTCCCTTTATCAATATGGGCTTTAATTTATTTTTTCATATCACCTCCATTCCGTCAAAACTAATTGATTACTTCCCTGCATCCTGCATTTACTAGGAGCTGAAGATTTAGCAGTGAGCAGGGTCATTCAAAGCGGCTTCCCTCAGACAATTCCCACTCCAGAAAGGAACAAAGGATGAAATAATTGTGAAAGGGCAAGTGTGCAAAGGAAGCATGATGTGCAAGAGAAAAAGGATCAATTTAAGTGAGAATTTGTAGTTAACAGTCAAAGCTTCTCATGATTCTGTATCCCAGAATAACTTTGTGCAATTTTACTATCAAGGAAATCATTAAGAAAATGGCCTTAGCTTTTGTTAACTTTAATTTTTAAACAATGGGTTTCTCCGTTTTAAATGTTAGGCACACTCATTATTTAAAAATTTAGGAAATGCAGAAAGCATGTTAAAAAGAAAAATATCCTTAGAATCGCTGCAAAAAATTCTGCTGATATTCTATTATACTCCCCAGTGTACTTGTTACAAAACTTTATTCCTTGTATTATTTTCATCTTTTATTACAGTTCTGTCATCACACTTTTCCTACAAATTTTAATTTCTTTCTACTGAGCATTATACAACAAACATAAGAAAAAAAAAAACCCTCTTTATGACTTTGTCCAAGGTCTCAAATAACCCCACCCTTCCTCTCCAATCAATCATTCAGTGAACGCATCACACATGAGTTGTGCTGGTCTCCAGTGAGTCCTGGCATTAACAAACCTTTAGCATACTTGTCTTATTTTCATCATTGAGAGAAGTGTCCAATTTCCCTTTGTATTCATAAAAGATTTCTGTCTCTATGGGAAAAACTGTGAAAAGACAGTGACATTTTTGAGGAGGGTAGTTTATTTTGCACAGTTGAAAACATATATCCTCCAAATAGCTACCTGTGATAGTGAAGAGAGAGCATATAAATTGTTCCTATATCCAAATATAAGAGATTGGATAAACTCAAAATCATTTGTGCTTCCTTTCACTTATTAAAAGCATTCTTATTTTAGGAAATTATTTTTGTCATCCAAATAACAATAATAGTACTGGAAGTACTTTTGCTTGTTCCCATTTGAGGAGAAGGGTAGACTGAATAACAACATCATCTCCTTTGCCTGAGAATTAAATGAAATCTCAGTATGCTAAGTTGCACATATTTTTCATTAGTACTTAGCTACCGTGTCTGTACTAAGATCCATTTATCTCATACATTTTTTCCCTTTTCAGATAAAACTTTCAAATGCTTACACTGCACTGCCTGTTGGCTGATTGGATAATTTGAACATCAAAGGAAACTTTCATTTAATTTAAGCTGCAAAGTTGTCTTTTGCTTTATTAACTCTCGATCAATAAACAAGCAATTTGGAAACGTAATCAGGAAATGCTTCCTATTGGCTGACAATGTATCAAAGCCAGGCTTCAAGGCAACAGCAGGCTGTAACAAGCAGTTTATTACCAGTAGCTGTTACTGACATTAGTCAAAACCAAGAAAGATAAAATGGAATAAGAAATGTAATGCTGGAGGAGCCTTGGGCGCTGTGTTCTCTTCTTCCTTTTGAAAACTGCAAGCCTGTCTTTGATATGATAACAAATATAAACTGTTTAAAAACACCAAATGCAGAAAAACTGAGCCTAGTCTGTCACAGAGTTAATCCATTCCAGAGTGACACACAAATTGTGTAACATCCAGCAGATATATGTTATGGAAATATTTTGAATTGGATTTACATGTAGTGAGCAAATTGGAACTTTTGATTTTTACCAGATATTGTAATATGCATGTTCTCATATTAACGGAGTGTAATCCTATTTGAAGATAATGAGTTTTCAACAGCTCTGCAATTGGAAGCTATGCAAAAAATAATGTTTAGTTTTTAACTAGAGGGGAGCAAAGAGAATTGGACCCTAAATCTGAAAGGTAGCCTCACTTTATATCAGTCAGCTGCATGTTATTTTGCCCTTGGTTACTGCTTAGCAAGAGATTTCTGGGATTGATGGGTTTTAGGCTTTTTTCCCCCTTTATCTCTGGACTGTCCATTGCCATGGGCAAATAGCAAAGTAGAGAGCACTTGACAGGGATTTTTTTTTTTTTTGCACATATCACTCTGTACAGTCTATGCATATCTTTCATACAATTAAAAATGGAGAGGGAAGACGAAATATTCTTTATCCTCCTTGGTTTGAAAACTCCTTTAGATATTGGGTACAGATTCACAGAATTATTTTTCATTGCACTCAGAAAATTATAAGCTACACTGATAGCAAAATCAAATAGACTTAACACAAAGGGGAGATAAAAAAAGAACCAGGAAGGGATTCTATTCTTTATTGCTTTCAGAGCATCTCGGCCTTGGCACGTTGGCCATGCTGAGTGTGGCTGCCTTTACATCACCCACCAGGAGTTTCCCTCACAGAGCAGTTAGCTATCTCCATATTTCTAAATAAACAGAATATTTACGATTTGATGAAGCTTCGCTTTAGGGGGCCTCTGTATTAAAATGAGTCTGGCAGAACTTGCTGGTAGATTCCACCAGGGTTACAAACCATAATCTCTGTCCACTTTTTCTCCAGGGCCAGCCACATCGGATAGTAATTTTCTCTTAATAACTGACTGACCACCTGCCTAATTTGTACTCAACATATAAATAAACACACTGAAGTGTTACTAAAACCCCTTAATAGGAGCTTACCTTAGGGTAAACGGTGCGTAATTTGATGTATGGTGTTTCAGTTTTAGTTTGATTACCTTGCCAGTGACTCAGGATAGACATCTTGAAACATTCTGGGCTTTCGGCTTATAGGTTTGGAATGTATAATCCAATTAAAAATCTATACCCATGCAGGCTTTTTGGTTGTCTTATTATTATGGACTCCTATAATGATGAGAGAAAACCTGAGCTGATTTAACTCCTTGATTTTAACTGAAAGCTGTTGTCCAATAGATTTAGTTAGAATAGCTAAAATTTTTGACTCATTTGGTATAGAACAAAAATTAGAGGGAAAATCATTGATGGTTGCAATTCAAAGTTCTCAGGAAACACAAAAAAGCAATTTCCAGGAATCATTAGTTACAACAGCATTGTTAGTTTTGTTATTTTACAGTACTTTGTAGATCCTTGAAAAATCAACTTTTGAAAAATAAACATTTTATTTAATACAGAACTCATAAAAGTCACACATCCTTAAACCTATCAGATATTATTCTAAAGAGAGCTGGACGTTTAAAATCCAGTTTTTTGTTTTTATTCACTGAGAGAAGATAAACTATACCAGTATCCTCATGACCCCACCAAAATCCAAAATATTTGTTCTTTAAGAAGGAACAATAATAAAAATCTCTTCAGCCTTATAATGAAAGGTTAGATGAGCAATTCAGACTTAGAAAACAAGAGCTATTATGAAAAGGAAGCCTTTATCACTGGTAGATTAAACACCAGGAAAAAAATAATGTCACCAGATGTTTCGCCTTGACTTGTTTTGTATGCTCTCTGGACATACAGCAATGCCTATTGCTATCAATGGGAATATGTGAACGCTAAAAAAGTATGTAAAAATAAATTTGTCACTCATATTTCAGCACCTTGAGACCAAAGAAAATAAGTCATCAGTTTAACAGTTTGGAGATAGAGAGATAGATAGATAGAGAGATAGATAATAGATAGTTGATCCCAGAAAATCTATTTGAGGTTATTTATATCATCTGCAGTTTGGTGCCTCTCAGACAAAATATGCAAATATCATTGTTGAAAGGAAAATTTAGAGGGGAAATATTAAATATTGTGGAAAAAATAGAGTCAATTGCTTAAAGACCAAGGGTTTCACACTGCTAGAGAGACAGAAGAGGTACAAATGGTGTCATTTATTAGTTCTAGAAGATTACGTGGCATTTCACTGCTTTCACTATGCTTAATAGAGAGTGAAGCCATTTGTCTGGGATAAGCAGGAGTGTGGAGGGAACTGCTATGAATATTACTTTGCAATATTCCAACTTGGGTGTGTAAGACATTAAAAAAATAATCTCCAGAATAAGAGTCTCTTGAAAGTATTGTTTTGCTTCTTATTTAGGGAAAAATATAATGTCCTACTAATGTGAATGTAATAATGTAATTCATATGAAGGAACAGAATGCTGGGATACAGTGCCTTGATAAAATAAAATTTATACTAGTTCTAGCAGTTCCTAAAGTTATCATGGAACAATCAGGCTGTATGTTTCATTCACACGTAAATTGCCAAGGTACAGATATTAGATAAAGAACATGTTTGGTGATTTATATTACAAGCCATCACTGGTATAAAAGTGAACACCTCTACCATAGATGGTATTCAATTAAATGATTGAGGATCTGGGCCCGAAGAAAAGAATAATGCCTGAGTCTTGATTGTAGCAAATCAGGAAAAGATCCTGCCATTTGTTGTGCTGAAGAGGGAATGGGGAGAAAATAGAAATTTACATCTAAGAAATGTTTGGTTTAGCCTCCCAGAGTACTGAGATTACAGGAGTATACCTGCTTTGTGACTCATTCATGCGGATGAAGTTCAGCAGCCTGTCCCCTGGAAGCCCTACTAAAACTCTCAGAACAGGGTTGTTGCTGAATAGAGAAGATGCTATGATCAGTTATTCAGATGGTAGGATGGAGGAATGAATAAATGCATGGCCGAAGCTGATTCATATATTTAATCCTAACTACTTCTGGAAAAATAAATCTTTTTTTCAACTTTTTATTGGTACATGTTTGTGGTACACATGTTTTTGTTTTGTTTTGTTTTGTTTTTTTGTGCTGGGGATTAAACTCACAAGCTTGCACTTGCCAGGCAGGTACTTGTGCTGCTGAGCTAAATCCCCAGCCTCAAGGACACATTTCTTATGGGCAGCAGGGACAAGCATACAGCACATCTTAATTCTTTCAAAGCACCTTTCCTCCATCTCTTGACATACCTTCCATTTCTAAAGGATATGCCTCCCTATTTCCTACTACCTATCTTTTATTTTTTCTCTACTTAAAGTTCCAATTTCTCATACAAAAGAAGCCACATGCTATTTAAGCTTGTGCGTTAACTTTACAGTCCCTGGGAGCATCCATTTTTCCACAAATGACTCCAGTTTATCCTTCTTTATGGCAGGCCAGTACTTCGTTGTGTATAAATATCACATTATATATATTCAGTCATTTGTTGATGGACCTAAAGGGATCTTCCAAAATTTGTTTATTATGCACTGTGTGTTGTAAGAACACAGTCGTTGATGTTTTAAGCTCTTCGGGGAAGATACCTAGAAGGGCAATAGCTGAGTCAAGTGGAATTTTCTAGTTTCAATTTTTTGAGGAAAGTCTATACTGGTTTCCATAGTGGTTGTACTAGTTTACATTCCCACTACCAATATAGAAGTTTTTTTTTTCCTTTTGCCCCCACAGCCTCATCAGCATCTGAGAAATATGTTGAAACTTCTAAAAGTCATTTAAGTCTTCATGGAAATGTTGCAACAACTGTTGAACACATAAAAATTGAATATTTGGGCTGGGAATTTAGCTCAATAGCACAAAATGCCTGGCAAGCACAAAGTTCCTGAGTTCTATTACTGGTACAAAAAAGAGAACAATGGAAATTTTGGGAGATAGAAATATGAAGATTAGGCTCATCAACATGGTGGTGCCATGTGTCTAAGGAGATGGGTAGGGAGAAAAAATGGTTCAGCACAAGGTCTTTAAGATTCCCATATTTAGAGACCAGTAGGGAACTAAGGGAGGTAAGACAAGTGGAAAAGTACTACTGGTGAATGAGAAATAAAACCGTGAAGAATGGAGGTTTCTACTTTCAAAAGAAGAAAAACGTGTTGTGGACTGTATCTAGTGATTCTTGGAGCAGAGTGAGAATAAAGACTTTGACAACATGGAAATCTTTGACATCCTTGACAAAGGTCATTTCAATAGCATATCAGGCTAGAAACTATCTTACAGTGAACTGAATAGTTTCTGAGATGAGAAATTGTAATTGCATAGGAAATGATGAAAAGATAGAAAATTTTCTTCGCATTTTTCCAACCTAGGGATGGAATCTAGAGCTTCATGCATGTGAGGTAAACACATATCAGTGAGCCCTACTAGGCAAGAACTCTACCCTTGCTCTGGTGAGGTCTTCTCTCCTCCTCCCCTTCCTCCTTCCACTTAGTCCCCTTGATCCTCCTGCTGTTTCTTCTCCTTCTGTCTTCTTTTTCAAATGCTCTCATTGGAATAATCCAGGGTATAAAATTTGGCACTACAGAAGTGAGAAAAAAAACCAGAAAAAGTAGATATAATTGAGAATGTAGGAAATGATAGGATTCTGGTTTAATAATGATAGTCAAACTACTTCATCTATTTCCTAAAGAAGAAAAGGGATGGATGGATGTGTACAGAAAACACATGTAGATGCCAGCTGTGTGTGTGTGTGTGCACGTTTGCTCATGAGCATACAACAGCAGTAAGTGTGCATTAAAGAACTTTTGACATCGAATATTGAATTATATAGAAATGATTTCCATAAAGAAAAAGTGGTAAAGGACTAAGTAGTTTTGATTACAAGCACATTTACTTTTCTGTAACTTAAACGCAACTGAGCAGATTTTGATTATATCCATCATTTGTATCTGAGTAATGACTTTTATTTTCAAAACAACATTTTATTCAGAGATGACTTCTTGCCATCTCTTTCCTTCGATAACTGTTGTCATAAATTAGTGATTCCAAAGTGCATTTCTAGACCCCTCCTTCAAACTCTTTCAGATTTGGAGATATCAAAATTGGTTTTTAATAACAATAGTAATATCAATACTTTTGCAATGAATTGATATTTGCGCAGATAATGCACAATAATGCAAAAAAAAAAAAAAACACATAGGTATAAGCGACTCCCTGGTAAGCATGAGGTCCTGAGATCAACTCCCGGTAACAGACACAACACACACACACACACACACACACACACACACACACACACACACACACAAAACAAGAATAGTGGCACCTAATTGTAGCTAGTCATCATCATCATCATCATTATTATTATTACATCATCAAGAATCCTACTAAATCAAATAGTTTAATTTAAGAATGCCCTTGATGCAGCAGTAACTATTTTTAACTTTGTAGGACTTCTAATATTACTTGTGATGATGTGGGAAATACACATAAGACTTTTTGCTCCCTGTTGAAGTATGATGTGACCTCAATGAAAATCATTTGTGCTGCTGTGGAGAGAAAGCATTAGATGCATCTCAGCTGTGGAGAGTTCCATTAGATGCCTTCAAATGGCACTTCCTATTTTACTTAAAATTTGACAGGTAATTACAGCTACTGAGATGTAAGTATTTGGCAGGTATTTTCTCAAAAATATCTCCAAATGAACCCACTAGTTCAATAAAACATCTGAAAATATTTACTGTTAACAATAAAACTGGGAGCTTGCAAGTGAAAAGTAGAATTTTGGAGGATTTGAACTCACTGTTAAAAGTTTCAAAACTTTTCAGTAGTTAAGTTTTTCTGAAAAGACTGGTGGAAATATTAGACAATAAGTTTTAAAATATATTGCATGGTAAAATATGTCAGCATTTGGAAAATCACCATAAATCAGTCTATTAGTATCTCCCAAATGAGCAATATATGATATTACAAAATTGTGCATGATAAACATCCACTTAATGTGTAAGATAAGCTGATGAATGAATTTCAATGTAAAAGACAATCAAAATCCTTTGATAGGCTTTGAGCATACATACTGCAACTAATTAGTAAGAAACTAGCACATGTCAAGCTTTAGAGTAGTATTACAGAATATGCACCATTACGTGAAAAGGTTAAAAATATGCTTCAACTACATCTGTGCCTAATAGAATTCTCTTTATATGAATCATACAGCTTATTGCAAGAGATTGAATGCAGAAGATACGCAGATTTTCACTATGATAGCCCTGCAAGAGGTCTGTAAAAAGCTATGAAATAGTGACTATCAGAAGGTAAGCAGAGAGGAGACAGGAATTAGAAATATTAACCAACAGAGACCAAATTACAATTAGAAGAAGCAGGTTCTGCTGTGTCGTTACAGAATAGGGTGACTATGGAAAACTGTAATGCATTTTGTATTTCAAAACAGTTAAAAGAAAGCATTTTAAATGTTTTCACCACAAAAATGACAACTATCTGAGGAGACTGATATTTATCCCCTGTTCCAATCATCATACACTGTATATACATACTGAGACATTATGTGTCATTTTCATAAATATAGACAATTTTGGTGTTGCTTAAAAATAGTTTAAAATTATGAAATGACTCCTATTTTCTTTCAAAAATAGGTATTTTGTTTTCATGTTAAATGTTTATTATTTGTATATTAATAAAATTAGTATTTTTAAGTAATAAACATTTAAACTATTTCTATTCTTAGTCAGGCATGACGGTACACACCTTACTCCCAGCACTTTGGAGCCTGAGACAAGAGACTCACCATGGGTGTGAAGACAGCCAAGGCTACCTAGTGAATTCAAGCCCAGACTAAAAGACATAGGGGGTCTCTGTTTCAAAAATCAAACAACCAAACAAACCTTTTGCCTCTAATGTTAAATACCAATAAATATTTAAATACCAGTATCTATAACAGAAGCTGTTTATAGTCCTCAAAACTTCTAAAGTCAAAAGGAGAAACAAGATCAAGTGTTTCGGATCAATTGTTTCAGATTCATAGTTGAGACATATCTTAAAATGTATATGTGTTGGGGCTGGGGATTTAGCTCAGCGGCACAGTGCCTGCCTGGCAAGCGTGAGGTCCTGAATTCTATTTCAGGTACAAAAACAAAAAGTACCTGTGTGAATTAAATATGTAATTGCCTTTTTTATTTCTAATCTTCATGTTTGGTTTTCTATGCATATCTTGTTCCTCCATTGAGTGATTTAATACCTATTGTGTTTAGGTTGGTAAGAAGAGTGAATGTTTTCATTTTTGCTTTCATGTTCTAACAGTGAATGCACATAAAAATTAAAAGTGTGGTCACTTTGAAGATCCAAGATCCCTACTCAGTTCCTGATGTTTCCAACAGGTTGTGAAGCAGAAAGTGATGGTGGTAATTCTGGGACCAGAATTTAGTTTCCACCTCCGTTCTTGACTTTGATCAAATCATTTAAGCACATTAGATCTAAAAGTTCTCACACTTATAATAAGGAATTATACCTAAATCTTTTTTACATCCTTTCAGCAAATTTGAATTTCATGAAATTCTGACAAAGATGGCTCCCAATACACCAGTCTAAATTATACACCAATTGGGAAAGTAAAAATGACTTTAAGGTAACTCAGTCTTCATTTACAATCTTAATTTCTTAAATGCTATGAAGATCACAATAAAAATTTGTAAAAGTGCCTGCTAATTTTATATAATTTTTCCAGTGAAGAGCACAGAGAATATGTATAGCTTTTGTATCAGTACACAGAGACTTTAAATAATATCTATCTGTATCTATTATAGCTCTATACCTATATCGTAATATATCTCAAAATACAGGCATATATATGTGAAAATGTTGCAATAATACCTTTGTATAGGTATAATTAATTCTCATGCTCACTCAGCAGAACACACACTATAATGAATTCTTGGAATAAGACGTTTTTCAGTTGTTTTCCCAGAAATCTGAACAAATTTTTATTCTCACTAATTTTTAGGCCATTGTCTATTTTCTCAAAGCTTCCTCATTATCAGGTAAGATCAAACTAAAAAAAGTATGTCAGACTGACAAGTCAAAAAATGTCACTGTGCACTATATTAATTTGATTTTAATTATGATTTTCTACTAGTAAAAATTATGTTTTTATACTTGCATTAAAAATTTGACATTTTCTTGTATTTATCTACTGAAACTCTCATTTGAATTATTTTCTACTCTTTTACTAAATGACTTATGGACATTAGTTTCTTTACCCTTTAATTTATAATATTTCCTAACCTTTTGTTTCATTTTTTACTTTACTAAACATATCTCTGGTGAAGGATAATGCTTTTAATTTTTATTTAATTTAATCAATACATCATGTTTTATATCCCACTTTTATCTTATTTAGCAAGATCTTGAGCACCCTGAAGTGTTTTTGAAATTACCACGTTTATTCCAGATTTTTAATGATTACATTTTTATGCTCAAATTTAGGCACCACCTAGAATTCATTTTGAGTAAGTAGTGAAATAAAGCTCCATTTGTATTTTTTTCCAAATGGGCAGTCAACTGTCCTAATACCCTTTATTGAATAATCAATCTTTCTCCCAATGTTTTGAAAGAGTAACTGCATCATATCCTAAATTTTGGCAATTTTCTCTATCTTTGATTTCCAAGAATAGAGAGTTAAAGGTGAAAGATAAGAAATTTAAAAAGAAAAAGAAAAGATTATGTGGAAAAATTAGTGGTTAAAATAGACCAGGGAAAAGAATATAATTGCTAGAGGAAGATGAAAATCAGACTATCATTGTTTGAACTTTCCCTGGTTCTAAGTGTTTCTTCCACATTTGTTAACTAAGCCATACAAATTAGAAAGTATTTGAAACTTGTTCATGAGATCTAAATTCTAATGATAAATACTATAGAATAGGTAAGTGAGATCTATAATCTTGTCTTAATGTACAGTCATTACTAATTCTGTGGCGTGAGTGTCTTCTAAACAATGTTTTTAGAAGATCTTGTACATTATAAGATGAAAACAGTACTTTTCTGGTATATGGAATAATTCACCATCACTGACAACTTTCATTTTGAATATTTTGTTTCCAGGGAAAGGAATATTTTGAATTGTAGGTAAAGGAATAAGAATCTCTCTTCGTTTGTAGGTAGATATGATGTCAAGTAAAATTAGAGAGATGCAAAAGCACCATCTAACCCCCCAAATCCCACCATCTGGCTAAATTTTTTCTTCTTTAAAAAAAAAAAAAAGATTTCAGAATTAGAAGTGGCTGACATCCTCAAGAAGGCCTTTCTGAGGCTGAACTTCAGCTTCTAGGGCCCCGGTGACCAGCTTGGCTCTGAATTGGGAGGATACCGTTTTCCTGGGCTCTGTGCAGAAACCAGCAACTTGCTGGCAATGCAGCAACTAGAAACCCAAGAGTGTTAGACATGGCATCCCGGGAAGAGCATCTCCTTCTTATAGCACTAGTGAGGCTTCTCCAATATCTATCTTTCTGTGGCAGCTTTTGTAAGAAAGGAAAGCTAGAGGGAGAGAAAGAACAGGACAAAGGAGCTCAATAGCTCCACAGAAACAATGTGTGGTCACATGAAGAGCACCCCCTTGTAGGATAGAGGTGTGAAAGATGACAGAAATATCCAAGGGCCTGCTACTCCCTGGCAGGAGGTTGCCAAGGAGATAGGCATGTGGAATCACAGATACTTTGGGAAAGAGGGAGTGCCCGTCCACGAATAGTTTCATATACAATCTGTCTTCTTTAGCACTCTAAGAATTGATCTTACTTGGAATAAATAATAGAAATCTGCTAAGCACAAAATACAAGAAATATACTCTTTGAAACTTGAAAATTAGAAGTCATTAAGAATAGTTTGCTATTTTAAAATCTTCCTGGTGGCAGGTGATTTTTTTTTTTAATCATGATTTTAGCCTGCACCACCAAAGCGTGACCACTTAACATCATCATGCCTGACACTCAACCCTCTTAAGTAACTACGAAACAGAAGACTCTGGATTAGAAATCTTCATCTCAGAGGTCCTGGGTAAAGTTCAGGACCAACAGAAAAGGTATGTGTTAGAAGTCCAGAATCAGTATTATTTGACTGCAGTAGAAAACAACTAAGGGTTGACATCTATTTCTAATTTTTGTCCTAGATTCTCTGGAGAATTGACATCTAACTTTCATGACAAAGAATGATGCCTCCATTTTGGCCAATGAAGAGAGTATCCTGATAAACAGAGACTGTATTCTTCTGATTCCCACAACACAGTGTGGGGAGCCAAAATCCAGTGTGCCTTTTCTCATAGCAAGTGCAATTTTTAAAACTTTTGAAAATGTATCATTATACCTAAGAAACTAGGAGGATTAATGCAATTCAAAGAGTTATTCAGGGTTTACATCCCTAGAGAAAAATTCTTAATATACAGTAGTTTTATAAGAATATTGATAAAATATTAGGTCATTAATAACATGTTTTTGAATTCTTTACACCTTTACAAAGAAGTCCTGTGTTAAATAATGCATATATTCATTGATATATAGGACAGATTCTTTGCTTAAAATATGTGAAAAATCTGACCCTAAAAGTGGAGGGACATTTGAATAAGCCAGATGAGGGCTGAGTGGCAGTTTAAGCATAGTTGGCCAGCAGCAAATCAAGTTGCTTTGTCCTTTGTTTAAAATAATGTGAAATGATGTGAATTACTCTCCCTACAAATGATGAATAAAGAAACCAAAACAGCATAACTCAGGAACGGCTTTTGCACATTTTTCCTAGCCCTGCAGAATCATAAAGATAGAGTCAACACAAAGCAACCCCAATCACAGTAGAAATGTTTAGAAGCTTGAAAATATTTTCTTTAAAAAGAAAAACAAAAAAAAAAAAAACTATAAAATGACTTCACTTATTGGTAGTGGTGGTTGGTTTCAGTGGTCCTAAATTTTTTGAAACTTCCATGTATTTAAATTATAGGGTAGAAGAAAAGCTACAAAATAATTTTTTTTTTAGTACTCAGTATTATTTTAAGAAGTCCACATCCTGAACCACATCTTAATGAAAATACATTCTCTTAAAAGCAACTGTCTCCCACGACATGCATCCTGGAGAAGAAAACACAAGCTTAGCATTTTAAGATTTCAGAACAGTGATGACTGACTGACGAACTGACTGACTGTGACGCTAAGTGTAAATATGAAGACAGATATATTACTCCAGATCTGTTAGGATTGTTTCATTTTGCTTTGGCTGCTCGTGTTCTGGTTTCAGAGTTCCACGGCTTGTGTGAGTGGTCTGCTCTTATCTTAGTTTTCTCAGAAACACCTTTGTTTGTTTGTTTTAAATTTTTCAAAATACAATCATGCTATGCAGTACATCTGGCTTTGAACCTCTATGTTCCCAAGGCTGTCCTCAAATTCATGGCAATCCTTCTGCCTCAGCCTCCCAAGAACTGGAATTACAGGCCTGGACCACCAATCCTGGATCAAGCATCTTTATTTGCATCTTGTAGTATCCACAGTGTTTCAGAACACATGTGGCCCTCTAGCATGAACACCTATATTTTCACCTGTAATCACTCTCAGTAGTCTCATGAAGTGAGTTCATTTCTTGATTTCATGTGAGATATATATATATATATATATATATATATATATATATATATAAATCTTGATTTCTTCAAGATTTTTTCCCTCCAGAACAGATTTCACTTCAAGGTTGGCCATCCAGTCACAATGGTGTCTACTGGTGGTTATGCCTAAACCAGGTGGCTTTGGCAGTTTTGTCGGTCTGCCAAAGTTGCAGTATAATGTATGCAGCGGCTTGGGAGTGATCCGTGCTGCAGTGTTTTAGGTGGCTTATAAATGCTTCTTTCCAGTTGATTTCTACTGTTTCCGAAATATGTAAGTAAGTATGGTACTGATACTATCAGATTGACCTGGTACTTACTAAGTACTACCAAGCACTGTGAGTTCTAGCACTGTCTGGTATCCTCCTGACAAAACACTGCAGTCCTCAGTTAGTGACTAACCCCTCTCTTTTGCTCTTTGCATCAAGAATATAGCCAAGGACATGGCCAGTTTTACACATGCGATATGTTATCAACATTCTTTAGGTAAATACAAAACTGAGTTCATAAGCCTTCTGTAGTTACAGACAAAAATACACCACTAAGCATATTTAGCCCATACTTTTAATTTCTGAAAGACTATAAGAGATTTCTGAAACTGGCAACAAGACATATCTCTCTTTATAATTTCCATTATATATGTTTAATCCAAGTATGGAAATGAATAAATATTAACCACAGATATATTTTGACAGTGAGATGCTTATCTACTTCCATGATTAGCTTAATGACTTGATTTCCACTATAAATCTAGGGCATGTCTACAGGTTCTAAGCCTCTTTCTTTTTTCATGCTATTTCTCCCTAGTTAAGTTTTAATTCTTTACAGAGGTTCTAGAGTCACCATCAACACATGCTATTAAGCCCTCATTCCTCAGATAATCAACAGAAAATAATTTACTCTAAATAATTCTAAAGATGTCTTGATTTTTCTTCCTGCATTTTAGAATCATGACCACATCTATGGTTAAAATAATTCAAACATGCTGAGGACGTCTGTATGTTTAAGTGATAATGTAGAAATGGGTATTAATCACAAATTAGCTGTTACCCTTTCAATTTGCTTTCTATACAATAGCAGCTGTTGTTTACTTTTTATTCTACAAAGGACAAGCCAACTTCTGTCTCCAAATAGTTAAAGGAATTAGACTAGAAATTATTCCAAATGAACTGTACACAGTTTGATTAGCCTAGCTGCAGAATATAGTTTCTGAAAAAAAGAGTCATCAACATGCTGAGGTCAAATGCATTCTTATTGAATAATAAATTGAGCCCTGACTGCTTCATGCAGTGGCATAATAGTATATATGATACTTATTAGAATGCAGTAAGTAATTTAATTGGCTGGATCTTTGGAATGGGTTATTTTAAAGCTGTCCCATTTACTATCACAACACTTCAAAGAGGCCCTGTCTAAATGGGTCAGAAATTATACTCCTACATAAAGGAGAACAGATTTTATTACACTGATCACACTACTACTTATTATGTGCTTTATATGTTCCTTCATTTATCTATTGTTCCTTCATTCTTTACATAGTTGTGTCAGGAGGGGGGTGCAATACGCATTGAGTCAAAGGTTTTTTTTCATCAAAAAGCAATCTAATGAAATCATTTTACAATCAAAGAGAACATATAACATTTTAAAATGAAAATAAATGTAGTATTTGATATTATATGAAAACACATTTGAACATGATAAATATAAGTCTAATGTGTCTTTCATTACTATGTGATACAATTAAAGCTATCCTGTATTCGAAATAAACTAAATCACACACAAAGACAACTATAGCTTCTTCAAGGGAACAGAGTGTATTTTCAGATATTTGGTCTCCTAGATTGTCAACCAATTGTTAATGTATCCATCATGTATATGTGTATCTAAAAATCAATGACATTTTTGTTTGCAAAATATGCTAAGAAAAAGAATTTGAAAGTAAATGGAATATCAAGACGCTCTCTATCTGAGCTTTCACTTTCGTCCAATAGACCCTTCAAGGAGTCTTAAACTGATGTATCTGAAATGCTAGGGTAAAATGATTTTTAGTCAATTGCAGTTATTTTATTTGACTTCCAAAATATTATTCCACGATTCTTTTTACAAATGTTAGAGCAGCTATGTTGTGCCTGGCATGTTACTCATGTTTTACTGAAATTTTTTAAAACAGAGAGATCTGCTTAGTAAGAATATAAAGAATTCTGATTCAGCAGCTAAGGCGACCAGAAGAATTGATCTGTGAGGGCCACTTGACTGACCACAGGAAATACTTTCCTACCCTGACTGACTTCAGAGTATACAGACAAAGAAGGCAAGAGAAGCTGAAGAAAGCAGAAGCATGTAACACTTAGCAGTATAAGTGATTGACACGGTGGGTTTCTAAGTATTATGGATATTTGTCTGAGTCCTTTATTTATTAAAAATAAATAAATAAATAAATAAATAGAAGTTAGCAAAAACAATAAGACAACAGATGTGCAAGCCCAAATTTAAAAGTAAAGTCTCCTTTCTTTCCTTGTCTTTTCTCTTCTCTTTTCTCTGCCTGACTCCAAGCACACCTTTCCAGCTCATTACTGCAAATCATTTGAATTCCAGCACACAATGTCACCTGCTCTGTAATCTGATTACTTTATGGAGGAATTAGTATGTATATTTAATGTAGAAGGGTTTTAATCTTGATGAAAATAATCCTAAGGAACTGTGATAGGGCTGCTCATATGTCTGGCAGATATGCCAGTAACATGCTAATAAATGACAGCTGATTTATGTATCTGGATTCTTTTATTTATAAAAATAGCAAGTGGACTGATTTTTGATATTAATAATACAAGTGAATCCACTTTGATTAGACTTCTGTGGAGAGCTGTGCATATCCGGCATTACAATTAAATCTTGTGATGTGGAATGGGAATGACATGCTAATGAAGCAAGCCAGTGAGCCTGAACCAGGAGTGTCCAACATCATTATGGGATATCTTAGATGAAGAGTAATTATAAGAGGAACACTGAAATGTCATTAAAAATCTTCACTAAGAGATTTAACCTACTACTTCGTGCTAATGCTGTTTTTCTTTCTTTCTTTTTTTCTTTTTTTTTTTTTTCAGCCACATAACAGAACTCAAAGTTCCTTTTCAGAATTTACAGGAAAAGGTTTTTAAATAGGTCTGGATTTAAGAAAAGAAACAATCTAGTATCCTAATTTAATTTGCTACATCAAAATTCAATGGTGGTATGTAATTGAAATCTCTTTTTAATAATTTCACATGAATTAGCAATTAGGACTTGATCCGATTTCCATGAAATTTATTAAAATTGAGGGTTGAAGCCCTTGAAAATTTTTATTCTTTTCACTCCATTAGCACAAAGTATCTAGTCTAAATGACTCTGTCAGTTAGTGCGGTACATTCCTTGTTTATTTATGAGAATTTGTTCCAAGGAAGTTCAAAAGAGGTAACTAATGCATATTCATAGAATTTAACTTATAATGTATGAATCAAGACAGCCCTGTAAGCTTAAATATCCTCCCCTTTTTTTGAGAAACAGCAGCCCTTCCCTCAACCTCCATAACCAGATGTACCGCCTGGTGATTCTCACTCAGGCTCTGCCTGTGCTTCACAGCATCTCCAAACTCTGTGGGAGTCCGGTTTCTCTATGACAAGTAATAACCGGGCACTTTCTGAACAGAAAATGGGGGAAGATGAAACAGTGCCAACTTTCAACATCACAAAATGTGGCCACAGAACACTGACTCTGAACTTCATAAATCCAGAAGCCTGAGAGTGTGAGAAAATGCGTTGGAAGCTGTAGTACCTACCACACTGCCTTGGCGCCCCACAGGAAAAACAGAGTGCTTCTCAGTGGCAAACAAATAAATTACACACACGCTGAAAAACCAAAAGAAATATGCCAAGCATTTGTTCTCTTTTCCAGGGTCTTTGTGAAGAACTGCAATTATGCTTAACAAAAACAGCATAGAACTAGTTGGCATCACTCTGAGACATAAATATGTTTCCGTTACAAATATGTAGCATTTGCAGAATGTTTGTATGTATTATGTGCAATTTGTTCATGTGTCATTCTGGGAAAATCAGATCCTGGCTGGTAATTATGAGAAAGATAAACAGTATTTTCTGACTGTGGGCTTCCATTTCTAAAGCTGGAGCAGAAAACTCTTTGTTATTTACCTTTTGAGAAAACATTACCAACACAGACTTGCCCTATTTGCCTTCATCAAATTCAATTTGTACAAAGCAAGTCTCAGTATTATTTTGCGTAGCAGGTCCCTTGAAGAAAACTACATGAAGAATGCATGAGTTTGAAGTAGATTCTAAAGAAGGAAAAGATACACAAGCTTGCTGGGTTTCTATAAAGGCAATAATTGACCCCCTGAACTCCTAGTAAGAAATCCTTAGATTTTCTACTTAACTTTGTACAACAAGTCTTCTCTCTTTACCACATGATTTGGCACACAGGTTGAATACATGGAAAACTTTTCTGTATAATTCTAAGAACTGTGATAGAAATTGGCTGTTGGTGCTTTGGAGGCAGCAGAAGTAGGCCATTTGAGTAAACAAGTACCCTGAAGGATGAAATAAATGTGAGCTGGGCTACCTGGGACAGTTGGTATGGTGAAAAGTGCACTACAGGCAGAGGCAAAATTGTGGCCAAAGCATGGAAGCTCTGTGCCTGGATGGTATGTGTGGTAGAGACAAGATGCAAGGAAAAATAAATCTTGAGTGTTCCTTTGACCTTCTTATTAAAAAGGACAAGACAGGGATGTGATAGATGATGCAAGAAGTACTGTAAAGGCCAGGGACTGGAAGCTCTATATATCACGTTAAGCAAATTAGCCTCAATTCAGTAGTGATGAGCAACATTTGGAGAGAGTTAGCCAGGAGAGAACGTAGGACATTCATGCATTTTAGGTGAATCCTCATTTTCTTGCTTTAACTGTTGTTTGAACACTTGTGTCCCTTGAATGTCTTTTCTCAGATATATGAGATTCAGTTTCATGTACTTTGATGAGTGTAATGGAAATTCAACTGTGTTTGTATCAATTATAATAACACTTTAACAAGTGTTGAGTTCTTGTGATGCTTTTTCACTTATCATCTCGATCATTTCTTTAGTATATGCTCCATTTATAACTATTTATAACTATTTTAAAGACGTTATACATTCAAAAAATCCATGTGAACGTAAGCTAAGTCAAATTCCAAGCCAGTGAAGTTAGGCAAAACATTGCCACCAAAACTAGTCTTTCATTCGATCCTGTGCTTTGGGCATCTCACCTGTGTAAATATTTTTGCCTGAAACCACATAAGGAGGAAGGAAAGAACACGAGAGTCTGCAGAGAAAGGGCAACATGTTTGCAGAGCCAAATCGCCAACTTCTTCCTGTTTGACCATCATCTAATTTAGTAAGATCACTTCTCACTGGTAACCAGTTGGTCAAAGTTGAGCATAAAGAGGGCAGACAAGAGTGAAGAGAAAACAAAATAGCAGAATAAGAAGATTAACATTGAAACATGTATTTCAAACAAAAACACAGTTTAAGGAAAGGAGAAAAATCATCAGACATCTTGCCAATGACTTTCAAAAAACATAGTCTTGCTATTGATTTTCATGATCATTACATCCTCAGTCATCTTAATATGAAAATTTTCTGCCTCCTTCCACTTTTCATTTTATTTGTTATTTATCAGGTCAAGAAGTATCAGGACCTCTATTGTACTTAATTTAGAAAGGAAACATTCCTACAATGACTATTTGGGTAGAATTATCTCTACTATCGCGGAAGAGTTGTATTCAGTTCTCCATTGAATTTTCCATCTGGCCCACTTGTCTGGAGAATTCTCAAGTAAAATCTCCCAAGTACGTCATCTATGAGTGTGAATAGGGACAGAGGGACTTCAAGTAAGGTTGCCATCTTTACCCATTAGTCACCTTTCTTCTCCTGCACCAGTAAGCTTTGGAACTGAACTGAACCTAATGACATTACTATCAGAGGATATCTCATCTGGGAACTGCAGGATCCAAGACAGATCGTTCAATGTAATATATATTTGGACCACTGAAATTGATATTTAGACACATAAATGGAAACAATAAAGTGTAATCAATATGGATTTAAAAGAGAAGTATATTTTTTCACAAATTATTGCTGCTTTTAATGGTAAAATGATATTTAATTTTAAATAAGTGTAAATATGAATTTATAATGAGAGAAATAATTTTGTTAGTAAAACAAGACCAATTAGAATTTCACACCAAGATAGCAATATTAGTAAAAATTTAAGGGGATGTGATCCAATTAGAATCAATACAAATTCACCCATAAGAAAAAACATTAAAAAAGACATACCACATATACAGCATCCCACCTTTTTTTTTTTTTCTCATTGGCTTTGATTTTAAATAAAAAAGTCCAAAGTTGACTTACTCTTACATTATTGGAAATTATATTCTTTATTCAATGGAAATGACATTAAAGTAGCGTTAAATCTTCAGATAACAATTATCAGGACAAATCAGTGAGTCACATTTTTTCAATACTGACCATACACTGTCAAACCACATCACTCCCCACAAGAAAGAAAAATTTTAAATTTCCATCCCTCCAAACATGTATAATCATGTTTGAATATACATTATGAGTCAAGTGCCAGTTTAGAAAGCAGAGAGGAGGGTGAAAACATTAAAGGACTTTATATATAAATGCTACATTTTCACAGCACTGTTCTCTCTTTCTGGGCCACAGGAAGAAGACACTGAGACTTTTGTGGAACTGTGAGACTGAATTTTAATGAACAAGAAGAGGACAAAAGTGATACACTATAAGTACTTTCCAGCCCTGGCCTCTGAACCACCCCTTGCAAACTTTCTTTCTCTTCAGGCTTAGTGAGAATGTAGCTACAAGACAAAGAAAGCTCATTCCATTGACATTAGACTTGACGATGACAGGAACTTTGGTTACACTAAGCCAGTGAGAGTTGGGGATTCATTTATTATCACTGAAGAGACTTTCCTAATCTCATAATTCAAAGAACAAAGTGATAATGAAAATTGGTAGTAAATATGAAAATGGTGGAGACAAAGTAATATATATGAACAGAAAATTGCCAGTAACTACTCCCAGGAACCTTAGTTGTGGACAACATCCCAAAAGATGTGATTGTTTACATTGCTCTTGAGTTATGGTAGGGTTTGTAAGATACAACAAAGCAAAAATATTACATTGAATAAAGTTATCCACTTGTAATGCTCTTCATCAAGAAATGACTTAATGATGTCTCCTTGGTTAAAGGTCACTGAAACAAAGAAGAAAATATTAAAAAAAAAACCAATTTTTAGAATTAAATTCAACATTGTTGCTTAGAGTACTACTGAATTACTACTTAGCTTACTTCACTAGAAAATTGATTTGGCCAGATAATACATTCACTGAGTAATCTCATGGCACTTTAGTTTTGGATGAACTCATGGGGGAAAACAACCTAGCACATTATTCAAAAATTTCAAAATTTTCCAAACTAAAATGCCACCATTGATGAGTAAGGGACCTTTAGTCCCCAATGCTTAATAGGAGCCATTTTCAGGTTCAAGCTAATTCCAGGCAGCCTGGTAGGTTTTAAGGTGAACATAGTAATATCTTGATCTGCCAGGGGCAGCTGAAGCCATTTCTTCAGAACATCGTATGTGTGTTTCCAAAGTTTCACTAGAGATGAATCGAAAACCAGCTTCAGAACAATCAGAACTCTTTCGCTCATCAGAGAATGTGGAACATCCTGCCCTGGTCTCTTCTTTGGCTGTGCAAGGTGAAGGCTTGACTGTGAATTTTCAAATATATTTTTTCAAAAAAGATTTTTGAATTATACAGAAAGAAGAAGCTATGGATTTGGGGGAAAAACAAAGCAAATTGTATTAGAAATAAATGAACAAGTTGTCAAGGGTAAAAGATACAACAGCCCTCAAAATATGGCATGTGATGATATAGAGTTACAGGAAGATAAGATTGGAAAGAAAGAAATTCAGAGCCCTGGGTGACCTTTGAGGATCCTGATCCATGGTTATGACGTCCTAGCTCTGTAAATTCAAGGTGTAAGTGAGTGGTAGTTCTTCAGATTTGAAGCATGCATCGTTTCTAAGGTGTACTTGTAAGATTGTGACTTGTTCAGGTTAGTGAAGATGAAGGCAATAGCTTATTGAGTTACCAAAGTTATGTACTACTGAGCGACAACTCCAGCCTCTGCTCTAAAAATTTAAATTTGTCTTAAGAGTATGAGAAATCTTATGACCAGAGTAGAATATGGGACATGGAAAAGCACAGACAGGTTAATATTTCCAGATCTCCTCACTGCATCTTTATGAAATGATGCCAGCCATGTAGTTCCTATGGCACAGCAGCATGCACTGAAGCCTATGGAATGCCAGCTGTTCAGGACATCTATCTTGTTTGGTTTGTCATTTATTTGGACAGGAAAATTCCCTACGACTACAAAGAGTGGTTTATGAAGACCAGAAATATGAGTGTAAACTCATCACCTTTATAGCTCAAATGACTGTCCGTAGAAGGTAAATGTGTTTTCCCTTTCTGATACCTAAGTGGTTCGCACACTTCTTTCACATTAGAATCACCTGAGAATCGCTTCTCAGCCTTTTGGCTAAGATCAAGCATAGTATCTGTTCTTATCAGTTTAATAGAATCACATGAGTAATTCTTAGCACTATTCTTCATACCAATTAGAAGAAAATTACTTTGGTGAGTCAGGAACGGATAAAAGTTTTAAAGACCTATGAGAGATTCAAGTATGTGGTAGTGGTGTAGTTAATAGATAATCAGGTGATGTAGCTGTCTGATAATGAAATTAGTGTTGGGAAAATCAAGGGTGGCTGGGACACACGCCAGGAAGAAGTCTGAGAAGAAAGGAAAGGTTTCTAGTGGTGGCAAATAGTTCTGGGGAGATGAAGATAGAAGATGACACAAGTTTCTAATTTTAATTCTTCGGCTAAAACAGTCATCATTTTGCCAGTATCAACACGTGGTTGATAGTCCTTGATAAGATACTATTAGCTGAATTCCACACCCACTTTTTTCATACATTAATGTTCTATGTCCCCATATTTCCAAATGTGACTGTTCTTGGGGAGAGAGACTTAATAGCTGTATTTAACTTTACATGGGGACATAAAGAGAATTCTAATCCAATCTCAGTAGTGCTTTTATAAGAAAAGGGTATCTGGGCTGGGGATTTAGCTCAGCAGCATAAGCGCCTGCCTTGCAAGTGCGCGGTCATGAGTTTCCATCCCCAGGGGCTTTTTGGGCATATAGAGACACTAGAGGTTCACTTACATCGACAGGACTATGTGAAAATACAGCAAGAGGGTAACCACCGGGGCCTGGGGATTTAGCTCAGTAGCATAAGCACCTGCCTTGCAAGCAGGCAGTTGTTAGTTTGATCCTGGTACCGATAAAAATGAAAAAGACCAAAAAAAAAAAAAAATTAAAAAAAAAAAAGAGGGTAACCACCTGCCACCACGGGGAGGAGACCTCGCCTGAAAGTCGTCGTGTTAACACTTTGCTCTTGGACTCTCATTTTCTGAAGCTGTCAGACAATAGATTTCAGTTTTTTAAAACTCATGTTTTTTGGTAATTGTTCTTTAGAGACCATAAGATACTAATATGGACAAGTTTTAAACTGGAATAATAAATATGTAAAATAAAATTATAGATTCTATTGCGTTAACAGTGCCGTTTAATTTAATCTAAATCATTTTCCTAAAGTTTTTGAGGAAGCTGAAGAGTTGTTTTATGGAGTGAAGCAAATATACATTGTTTCTCAATCACCTGAATTATTTTTCAGCCATCCCTTGTTATTGAAACCCATCCAACATCCAAGGTCTGGAGTGAGGTTTCCCCTCCCAGGAAGTTTTTGCAGTTAATCAAAGTTCTATGTCCTTTCCATTCCCTGAACATGCAGGACTCAGGAACCATTTATAAACTTGGCTCCTCGACCATAGATATTTCAAGCATCGTTGGTTCTTGGACAATTTACTTTTCCTCCTCTGCTCGGACTTCCCATGCGAAATTACAGACTCCTTTGGTATAAGAACCCTAACCACTCAATTTCTGACTCCCTATAGTGTCTAATGCAGTTCTTCCAGAAATATTGATTGATAAGTAATTAGGAGATTCTCCACAGACACTATCATGCTTTGTACCTGAGCTTAATTAAAACTTCAAAGATCAAAGCTAGAATAAAAAGATATTTTTTGCAACAGCTGTGTCACAGGCAGCTCTTGGCATTTTAACACTGATGCTCAGTTACAAGTGACTTTGAAGCGTGTAAGCAGTTATTCTATAAACTCCAAAGAGGTTAAAACATGATGGAGAAAAATGTAACCCACAGACCATGGCTTGCCATCTTTTACACCGGACACACTTCACTAGACAAAAGAAAAGCACCTCCTACAAACAATATGGAGACTCCTACTAATGACTAAACTTAAAACTTCAAAATCTTCCTAATTAGGTCTGCTCTAATACTACTTGATAAAGTTATGTTGCAGAACTCTGTCCTTGTGCAGTTTTGGAAGACATAATCCGTCACAGTTCAGTGAGACATAACATTAACTAAAATAAAAAAAAAAAAATCTTAAGATTAAGTCACCAAATTCATTGAACCATATGGTAAGAAAAGCTTTGTTGATGTCTTTCTAAAAATGTCATCTTTTGGGATAGTTGTATTCTTCGAAAGACAAGTGAATGCTTTATTGGAAAATAGGGCATGGTTAGTTTGTGGTCAACAGCATAAAACTCAAATAAAATTCAAAATAAAACAAGAATATGAACTAAAATCATATGTTCAGTATAGATCTAAGATGAAAAAGATTTTTTTCTGTTCTCTGGAAGCTTGATTTCATAGAAAAGATTAGACAATCTTCATTGATTATTCAATAATAGCACCAGTTATTAGATTTAAGGTTCATCCTAAGCATGAGTTCCTCACAATGTTTTCTAATTACAACTCTAAAGACTGTATTTCCAAATAAGTTCCCATTCTGAGGTTCTGGATAGGTAGACAAGTGACATCATTCAACACCCTACACTAGCCTCAGACTTTAGAAAGTGTTTTAGATTTCACCACAGGTAAAAGCATTTGAGAGAAATCATTTTCTCATGCAGGTAGATTATCATTGTATCAATTTTAGGTGCTCTAACTATGCCAATATGTGTAGCATCATATTTTAATTATAGAGTAGTTGGACTATGGAGTCAGAAAAATGTTTTGGTGAAGATTTTTTTTAAATCAAAATTAATTCCAAGTGGGATATTGTTCACTTAAAATGTTAAGCATTTGCATTTCACTATCCAATCAGACATGTTCAGCCTGGTAGAAACTCATTCTTATAAAATACAAAATAGTAACAAATCAAGTGATATAATTTAAGACCAATTTTATTAATAAACATTATAGCATTTGTTAATACAATATAATTTACATTTATATACTTAAGAATAAAACACCAATACAAATAAGACAGTACTAATCCACAGGTGCTAAAATGAAAGACTTTAAAAAATTGTTTATGCAAAAGTATCTAAAGACAAAGTAGAGCAATAGTCTTATTGTACATTATATATTTTGCTTCCTGAGAGATTGTGAAGACAGGAGAACTAAAAATCTTGGTGGTACAACAAGTGTTATGCCACCTGAAATTAGGATTTAACAAACACCATGATCTTTTACCATAAATGAGCATTCTCTTCTTTCCCATAACCTGAGGCTCAGTCAGTTGTACCGCTAAGGCTTATGGGGTCTTCAGGCACAGGTAAACTGGATCTCCCTGTGATTCACAATGACCATCAGCAGCACAGGGAAAGTTCAGGCTACTCAGACCTCCAGCTCTGGCTCAGAATGGACCTGACACTGTCCACCTTGGATGAGACCGGAGCTAGTATGCCCTAAGTGGAGCCACTCTGCAAGGCTGCAGACTTCCCAGCGCTCTCAAATGACTTTCCTCAATTGTGTGTGTTGGAACCTTCTCCTCAAGCTACTAACTGCATGACCAATGGTGCTTTGTATAACACTCCCTTCTGAGCCTAGGAGAGTTTCTTTTCATATACACTTAAGTCATTCTTCCTGGATAATGGTGGTTTGAGATTGAAATGGTAAGGTGGCCATGCATAGAGTTAAATGGGGACCTGGAACATTACTGAGAACATTTTTGATTAAATATATCTACCATGAAATACCTCAGGCTTTGACCTGTTCCAATAAATTTTTATTTCTTTCTTTTTCTTTTCTTTTCTTTTTTTTTTTTTTTTTTTTTTGTACCGGGGATCAAACTCAAGACTTCGCGTTTGCCAAGCAAGCACTTACACTGCTGAGCTGAACCCCTGGCCTAACCCTTATTTCTTAACAACAAATGAAATTTGTGCACAGGTTGCTGGGGTTGTCAACAGCTCTCATCCATTCTGCTACACAGAGAACTTGGCTACAAATTAGAAGATTTCTTAAAAACTCAGAATTCAATCACAGTGGATATACAATCAATTTCAAAAGTAGAAAGCTGTTTTGTTTTCCGGTGTTTCTTTGACATTTTATTATGAGACGTACACATACTTAGACTTCTGCCTTAGAAGATTTACAATTCTAAGTAAAAGAAAGCCTTCCTCTATTCCTTATTTAAAAGAAAAAAACCATAAAGCATGAGCTGGCCACATAGTTCAGTGGTAGTAGGCTCAAGACTCTGAGTGCAATTTCCAGCATCAAAAGTAAAAGAAGCAGAAGGCAGAGACAAGGAGAGGGGTGAAGGGAGGAGACAAAGGAGAGGAATGGGGATTAGCAAGAAAAGGAGGGGGAAAGAAGGAGAAGAGAAGAGAAACCAGTAAGAGGAGTCTAGTCACACATCTGTGGAGTACTTCTGTTATGCTGTTTTAATATCAAAGAGGTAACACGAATGTAAAACATTTAATCTAATGTTTCTCAGATTGTCTTTCATGCCCTTGAATTTTATTTTGTAACTTTCTCGATTTCTCTTTCCCTTGTTCTGTTCTCTGTAGTTTGCTGAACATCTGTTCATCTTTTTACTGACTTAGCTTTGTATTTTTTTCAAATAATTTTCATAAACTTTTTCCTTACTTTCTGATTGATATTTTTCTTAGCAATCTGTTACTGTTAGATTGGTCATGTTTAGTCTTCAACATCTTTAGGATATTAATTTCCTGCAAAAAATAACATTTTCCTAAATTATACTCATTCGATTTCTCTCTTTTTTTTGCATATTCAATGCTTTATCTTTTATGTTCCCAGTTGTCCTCAAGAGATTGCTAATGCATGACTTTGCCTTCATGCACTTGTATTAATGAATGGCTGCCCAGTGTAGGTACATGTTTTGAGTTTTCTGCATCCGAATCATGCTCTCCCTGAAAGAAAGAATTGACCGCCAGTCAGGGGATAGATTTTGCTTGAAGGTGTGTAGGTATCTTCTCTCCCTCACTAATAACTGATCTCAGGCAGCAGTACTAATCTTAGTACCTTTTACACAATCAAATGTCTTTAGAAAACAGTAACTTTCTTAGTACAGACAAATTGATCCATTTGGATAATGGAAGAAAACATAGGCATACTACACAAAAAGTCTCCTGATTAGTATTTTTTTTCAGCAGAAGGTCTCCATGTTTTTAATTCTCAATCTTTGTAGAACTTTTTTATATAATAGCACATTTTGTTTGGGTCAATATTTTATAGAAAAAATATATTTAAATCACCTAAACATAGTACATGTTAAACCAAATGCTAAAAAAATTATTGCGATAATATTCAACTATGAATGGTAAAATCTTATAATCATGTATAGATGATTTCAATGCTTTCAATTTTCAAAAAGGTTGATGTGCATTTATATTATGATGTTTGTAGAGTTTGGAGTTTAGGTTATCAAATCCATTATTTTTTATTTACCATGTTTTTCAGAAATCAGGAAGTGATATTTTCAGCATTATATATATATATATATATACACACATATTTTTTTAACCTACGAGGATATTTGTTTTGTACCCAGGAATCAAACTCAAGACCTTGCACTTGCTAAGCAGGCACTTATGCCTCTGAGCTACATCCCCAGCCCAGCAGCATTTTGTATCTTAACACAAGGATCTGTTTATGTGTAGTTTGATGTGTTTTAGTTATGTTTAGAAAATTGGTTAGGACTTTTAAATTGACACATAATTACTTTCATTTAATGAGAATATATTTACTGATAGCATTTTCACATGGAACATCCAATTTTTCTAAAACAGAATCTAATTTTGAGAAAAGATTGGAATAGACTATGAATTTGTCTTATCCTTCTGCATAGTTTCTTTTTTATTTTTGTAGTATAGATAATATATTAGAGTAGCACCCTATATTTAACTTAGATAAGTAAAGATATACCTGGCAGCTAGGCTTCAAAAATATTTTCTGAAAGGGAATGCTACAGTTTAGGTAAATGTCTCCCAAAAGCTTATGAATTAAATTGCTTGATCCCCAACATTTGGTATTTTGGGGAAAAGAGGATTAGCAAGAAGTCTTTGGCTCAATTGGAGCTGTCTTGATTATTTTTGTCTCATTGCTGAGACAAAATACCTGACGCCCAAAGTGAAGCAAGGAAAGGTCTATTTATCTTACAGTTTTAGGAGGTTTCAGTCCATACTCAGCTGGCTCCAGGGCAGCTGGTGTGGCTGGATGGGTAGCCGTTCATGGTAGCCACAAACAGCAAGGGTAGAAGGAGAAAAGTACATCTCCTTCCCTTTACCTTCCGAGGCAGATGCAGATCCACACTGCCAATCCCAGTGCTACACGTGAACCAATCACAAATGCTAGATTCAGCCACCTCCATGACTGCATGAGGCTCTGGGGCTACATATAAACAAACTACAATATTTCCTCTTTCTCTTTTTATATAACGAGGGTCTTTGCTCCATTTGTATCCCTACCATTATGTTCTCCTTCATGACAAACCTAAAAGCAAAGGACCACTGAACCATAAAGCGGCACATCTGAAACTCTGAATCAAAATAACCCTTTTCTTTCTGTAAGTTGATTATCCCAGGAACTTTTTACAGTAATGAAAACCTAAGTAACACAGGCTAGTAGCTCATTATTTTTTGAGGGCATAGTTTCAACTCTAACCTAGAAACCAATCACTGTGTGTCAAAGAGAAGTTTAGAGATGAGTTTAGCAACGTGACCCATCCCAAACATTCTTTAGTTCACAGCCCCCAGTCTTGGTTTCTTTCTTTTCTGCCCATGCTGCCCCTATATCTTCCAACTTTGGGAAGGTCCTACAGAAAGACTTTTAAATCACTCTTTATTTCTCTATGACTTTTTTATTTGAGTTTATTTATCATTGTGAGCCCTTTTTTTTTTTTTTTGAGAAACTTATTTTTGTTTAGTTTCTATCTCCATTCTACTCCCCAACCTCAGCTTAGCATTTTAGTTTGTTTATAAATGTGTTCTGCTTTGAAATTGAGTGTGATTCAAGATATTCAGAGGACTGAGGAGAGACAGGCTTTTGGTCTGTCTCTTCTATGAGACAGAACTCTATAGACTCCAGGGTCAGTGGACATGAACACTGTCTGTTTTAGAATCCTTGAATTTAGGGTGCAAGATATAGCTCACAAAGAGGGCCAGGAGGGTGTCTACACATGGTTATCCCTGCCTGACCCGAAGAGAGTATCAATATCAGAACTATAATACCTAAAAGCTTACTCAAAATTCAGGCAATATTTGCATTTTGAGAGTTAGGTCCATGTAACAACAGTAATTAAATTATAAATATAATTTATTTGAATATTCTTATACAAATAAAACTGTTTATAAAGCGGTCCTTTGCTGAAAGAAGTAAATCTTATAGGAGTGAGATACAGGACAGTTCTAAGTATTCCAAATTTATAAATAGTTTCCAACTTGAAGATTCAGCCCCACTATTTAGAGAATCTTTACAAAGAACTAATGAAAAGATCAATTATGCCAAAAGGAGGCCAATAGGACCAAATCTGATCTGGTGAAAACCAATGAGCAGTGATGCAATATTTGTTACCCACAACAGGATTTCTAGGGAAAGAGACAGTGCCTGTTTTTAAATTAAAATTTCTAGCTGAAAACCAGCTTTTGTAGTTTTATCCCACCTCGGTGTTTATTGGTGTAGATACAACCTTAATGACCTGGTTCATTTCTGATTCATTCCATCTGAACAACTGCATAATCATACAACAGGAACAGAGCCTTGCCAGGTTGAAAGGTGAGTGGAGAATGTGGGGGAGTTGAAGCTAATTTCAACGTAAGATGGGCAATTAAATCAAATATGATTTGGTCAGCAGAAATGCATGGAGAGACAAGTGACTCATGAATAGAACATTAAGAAAGAGAAACCAAGAACAAAACTTCCTGTGACTGCACTCACTGACAATTTGATAAAGAAACAATAGTCCAAAATTGTAAAGAAGAACATAGCTAACCATCAGCCCAAAGACTAATTGCAGTAACAGGCTCCAATAAACCATGTCATAATGTCTAAATACTGAGTATAAAAATCAAAGAAAATTATGCTTGGGAAAGAAAGTGTTCAAAAGGAAAGAACAACTGGGATAGGGGAAACGAAAAAAAGAAAAAGATTGTGTGAGTGAGTGAGTGTGTGTGTGTGTGTATGTGTGTGTGTGTGTGCTTGTAAATATATCCGAGATAGATAATTATACTACTATTTGTTCATCAAAAAGAACACTTTATGTTTTCATTGTCTGATTGTTTGATCATTTTTCCATACCTAAATCTTATAATCTGAACAACTCCTTTCAAGATAATAATAAACAACATATTAACTGGTGTTAATTTCCTATTTCTTTTTTAAAAACTCTGTATCGTTTTTATCCTTTTTGTTTTAAAATTTTAAAAATGGAGGAAAAAACATTTTTTAACAATACCACAAGAAGGTGTGGTGGCACCTGACAAAATAAAAGATAACAGACTCTGTAAAGTAATGGAACATATGTGCAGCCAAGGTCCTGCAGTCATCATTGCTTTATGGAATCACCAGAAATAGACCTGTTTACACAAGATTTAACGACTATGGATATGGATTAAATAAGAGGAATGAAATATCAAAACAAGCTATCCAGGTGAGTACTGGAGAATGTTTTTAGATGCAAGGACAAAGCGTGTTACCTTAGGTTGTGACACCTAGCATGCAAATCCTTTAGCAAGAAAATCTCGGTCACTTTTAAAGATACTGATGAATGAAAGAACCTCACAACATGAGGGCAATGTGAAGCTGTTTATCGTCTGCTTTGCAGCATGTGTTTTGGCCTTGTAGGACCTGCTAAGTTGCAAGTGTGATTATAAGAACAGGGAAAGCACCTGAGAGACTAGACTAAGGACAGTAATGGGAAAGGATCAGGGCAGATTGCCCTGGAGCTGGTGGGTCAGGCTGCTGTACAGAACACAGCAGCCATCGGCTGTGTAGTCTGTCAGGATTAAGCTGAAACACTTCCTATGGGTACAGTGACCTGCCTACCTCCTGCTTGTGTGACACAATGCTGAGACGCAGTTAGCTTTGAGAATGCCCCATCACAGCAATCATTCTCTTCCTGTCCTGAAGAAGAAAAGTAGTCACCAATAGGAGGACTTTCTAATCACTGCTGGGCCTTGAGCCAATTGATGCACTCTGATTTGTCCAACTTGAACACACTTCTGACTTCAGCCATCACTGACCCCTCCCCTGACACTGAGCTCCTAAACCTCCTTTTCTGAATGGAGAGGCTCAGGAGAGAGATGTACAGCTGTCTACCCCTCGGCATATTAAGGAGGCAATTTTTGCCGACATTACCCTCTAGGTTGGGCTTCTTAAGGTCTATGGATAAGCCGTATTTTAAGAGCACAAATTATGACAGAGATACACTGTTTAGGAGGCTGTTTCCCACAACCATTAGATCAAGAGTAGGCTCTTCATCAGGTGCTGGCCACACTTTGGGATACATCAGGCACATTTAGTCAAACAAGCATTGTGTGTAGAAGCAACTGCTTGTCTCTAAGTATTTAAAATCTACCATTCGTGTTGGATTTGCATAAGAAGTTCTATTATCTGTCCATTTTAAGGGAAACATCAATGCGTTTCAGGCAGAAATCTGATAAAAGTGTTGGGCAGTGCTGAGCCCACAGTTCCATCCTCTCGCCTCTTCCACTGGGAAGGGAACTGAAGGTAGTGTGTGCAGAACAGGAATAACATCAATTCGAGTATCGCATCTCATACATTGATCCTCCAGAGCTTTGAACAAAGAACAAAATATTAGTTCCCTCATTGCCCAAGGAGGATGTTAACCTGCACCTCTGCAAGAGGCAGGACACCACTAGAGTCACCTTCCCCTGCTGGATGGGCCAGCTGCCAACTGTGAATGGGAACTTGGTTGGAGTGAAAGATTCTTTGTCAGGAATGTGGAAATTGTGACATTAGGGACTAGCCCGGCTAGAGGATATAGCTTCAATGAAATTTGCAAGTTCATTTTGGTTTATAAACCTGTTGGAGCTGAGACATTAAATGCAGACAGCTTTTAATCTAGGTATTTTAAGCACTACTTGATACCATGGACTAGTGTCACTCAACAGAGAGTACTTCAAGGACAGAGCTATCTCTGAACCAGAATAAGACCCCAGGAAGGCTGATTCAGCCCAGAGCATTTGGGACGGGGTTATTTTCTTTTGTTTCAGCATTCACTTTTGACAGTACTGGCTTTTCTCTTCGCCCCTGCTGGAAAGCTAATAACTTCCTTCTGTCCGCCTTACTCCAGTCCTCCACACAGAGCAGTGCAGCTGATTCAATATACGCAAGTGCCCTGTACTTTATTTACATTTACTTACACCAGGCATTTGCCATCAAGCTAGAGAGATATCCTCTGTAATAAAATGCCAGAGGAGTTCAGGTAGTGTGACAAAATAATTGAAGAAATGACCACAGAATACAGGCTCAATATTCAGTATTACAGCAAGGCACATAGCAACACAAAAAGATTACAGACAGACCCTTTCCTAAAGATGGATTTCTAAAGATGCACTCATTTCCTACACACATCTGAGAGTTCCACGGCTGTGGCTAACACTGAAGATAAATAATCCAAATCAACTTGTCCATATTAACTCTGAAATCCACTATACCAGTGAGATAGAATTTACTTCAGGCCATCTAGGTCAATAAGCTTGGAGAGGGAATTCCAAAGATGAAGGCCCTTCATAGAAAATGCTCAGCCTTCAGACCTGTGTAGTTCTAAATCAGAGGGCTTAGCACCTCCAAGCCCTCCAGCTGCTGTGAGGGCAAACCCAGGACAGAGGTGGTCATTGGATATAACCCGAATCCCCTCTCTGCTGCCTCTCCGTCAACCCTGAAACAGAATGCTGTTGAGGTCTGCTACCTTGATTCCCCCTGAAAGCAAAGAGACAACTCATGAGGTATGGAAGCCTGGAGGGAACAAAGGCAAGTGTGGACGTGTGTGAGCTCATACTTTGGTATGATGAAAAGTAGGTACTCTTCAAAAGGTCTGCTCTGTGGCAGAGGGGCTCGTTACTGAGAGCAGAGCTGCACTGCCCACACAAAGGGAGGGAGTGAGGGGGGAAGGGGCTCAGTGAAGTTAGATTACAGACAATATATAGAACCAAAGATTATTGAATCTTAAAATCTGCTTGTTATGAGCACAGTCATTTAAAGCTATTGGTAAGAGCAAAGAGCGATATTGGTAAGAGCAAAAAGGGATAAACAGACTTGTCAGAAGGTACATTTTCCTGTGTATGGTCCCCAGGCCACTTTGATATTGGCTTTGGGGAGATGTTAGTTGAAATTCTTTTTTTTTTTTTTTTTAATCTCTGTCAATCAAAGTGAAAGTGAGTCTGTGGTGTGCAGAATAATGCCCTTTCATCGAAAATATTCATGTCCTAATCCCAGGAACCTGTGAATATTTTGTCACATTGAAAACGAGAGTGGAGAATGCAGTTGGAACTAAATTTGTTTACCAGCTAACCCTGAAATAGGAAAGTGATCCTGGATTATCCAACTAGCCCAGTGAATTCCCTGGAGAGGTCAGAGTGCTCTAATATGAGGACTGGCCCACCGTTTCTAGCTTTGGGGATGGAGAGAGATTACTACAACCCAAGGTTCACAACACAACAGGCCTCTAGAAGCCCAAAAAGAGAGGAAACACATTTCCTCCCACGTGACCCTGAAAGAAGCATCTGGCCTACTGATTCCTTCATGTCAGTCCATTGAGAAATGTGAACAAAGGCTGGATGATACATTTGTGTTGTTTTAAGCCACTGAGCTGGTGGTAATATGTTAGAGCCACAATAGGAAACTGACACGGAACCTAACAGTCAGCTTGTGTAAATGCGTAACTCGTAACTTTTACATTAGTCTTTGTCTTGCGCAATGATAGACAGGAAATCAACAAACACTAGGGGAAAAGAAAATGGAATTTGTTGCCTAAGTGGAAATTATGTGATTCTTTCTGCTTGGGCAACCAGCTAGAATTTGATGCTGTAGCCTGTTGGGAATGAGAACAACATTTAGCACTTATTAAGAGAATTAGTGGCCAGCACAAAATGTATACCTCTACTACAAGGCCAGCGCTGTAGAATGACTTGTTAAGTGATCACTCATACAGGTAAAAGGAATTTTAACCAAGAAACTGGGAGAAAGACAGGAAAGTTACCTGTCATGTTGTATTTGCTGAATGTCTAAAGGATTATTGTTCTGAGATATTTCTCTCTGCACTCCAGAAAAAAATAAAAGAAGGTAACCCTGTTTACTTTGATACATGGCCACATTTGAAATTATTAAAAAGTTGGTGTTAGATCTAGGTGAGGTGATCTATGTCTATAATCCCAGCAAATAGGAGGCTGAGGCAGGAGAATGAAACTTTTGAGGCCAACCTAGATTACAAAGAGACCTGGTTGCAAAAAGAAACAATTAAAAAATAGTGCTAAAGTTAGACATGGAAAATTGGTTTCTGTGACTACCAACACAAATTAACTTTAAAGGATTGTAAAAATACAGAGGATAAAGGACAAAAAGGAGAAGCAAAAAGATTAAGATGTACTATGTACATGTAAGAACTCCCCATGATGAACATATTCAAGGTATCCCTTCATGTAGTCATTTTAAAAATGGGGACATATACTTGAGATTACATATGCAATGAGCTCTTCCTTTTCCTTTCATTGTTTATTTCTTTTTGCCTAGGAATTGAACTCAGGTCTTACATTTGCCAGGCTGTCATACTGCCACTGAGCTATATATATATTTTTTTTATGTCTTTTTCCTTTCTATTGGTACCGGGGATCGAACTCATGACTGCCTACTTCCAAGGCAGGCACTTATGCCACTGAGCTAAACCCCCAGCCCCTGCCACTGAGCTATATTCCCAGCTTTCTTTTCTTTTAAATTAAGTATTCTTGTAAGATACATACTAAGATTTTGGGCATTGATGTATCACTGTGATATCATGCTTTTTTCAGATCATTTTCTTTATTAGTACATGTGATACATAATGTTTGTATTCCTTGTGGGAAGTTGATACATGCACATAACACATCTTAATTCCTTTTTTTATTGCTTCACTTCTTTCGCCCTTCCCTTCATCCATGTATATAGTTCCTGACACATAACTATTTATAAGTAGTATCATTTGATAGAAAAATAAATGATTCAAGTTGTTAGACCAGCCTACAGAGCACGCATTCCTGGCCTATGGTGGGACATAGACTGCTGTACTTGTGCCCAAACCACTCTTCCTACCCAGAGGCCTCACTTTGTTTCAACAAGTGGATAAAAGGACTGGTCTGGTGTTAGCTAAACTTCAAAACTGCAGAGGAGCATGTGGTTGGAGCCTCGGGGTGTGGCCTGCTCCGAATGAGCAAGCACATTTTCAACACAATTGGCTGCCTAATCGCGTGTTGCAAACTTGGCTGATGTATTTAGATGTGTAAGCAATTATGCTTCTGCTAAAAGCCTTGGTTGATAATGCCTTTGTTCTCCATTTCTTACAACTGAACTAACAGAGGACGAAATAGTTGTGGAAATGGTTTTCAGTATGTTTTGTTTTGCTTTGTAACTTTTCTTTTCAAAACACTTTTCAATGAAACCATTCAAGTGATTCAAAGTTTATTATATGCGCAAATGCCACATCAAATAGATAAGAAGCCCAGAGGATAATAAAAGTAATAATAATAATAAACTTCTAATGAAAAGGCCTATATATTTGGGTTAAAATACATCACTTAACTGGGATTAATTTTCTGTATTAGGAACAGTGTTATTTCTGTCTATGGAAGGTGGAGAGGCACACGGACCTTCATTTTAAGAAATGTCTCTACAACTAGACATTTGGCACATACTGGCTTAATGTCACAATCACTATCAAGTGATGATACATGATTTCATGAGATGATATATTTTTATCTTCAAAAGAATCACAGGCAGATATTTTGCTTTCCAATAACCAGTCCTATCACAGCCTTAGCTAAAGTTCTTCCTAACCTAACTAAGACATTATGTTGCTAATTAAATTCTAAACTATATTAATTGAGGGAAAAAACGAGCACTTATATTTGTTACCTGAAATCATCTGGGAAATTAAACATATTGTAATTGAATAGATTTTAAAATAAGCATATCTGCCATAAAAATATGAAATTTTAAACCTCCAAAAATGTATGTTTTTGCAAGTACTTCTTGAAGATACTGCATATCATGTCCCTTGTAACTCAGTTAACTTTTGTGCTTCTTGTTTTAAACTTTAAGTGAGAATTATTATTCCTTCATTAAAATGCTCACATATGCATAACCAAACTGATGTTTCACATACAAGCAGTGACATCTGCATTTTAAATCTAGCCCTTTTGTTTACTAATTCTATGACACTGTGGTCTTTTGCAACTTACAGTTTTCTTATGTGATAACAGAGGAAACTTCTCATATCATGGAATAGCTATGAGTCAAATAAAATGACATAAGCTCTTACCTAGAAGAGTGCCTCTGCATATAAAATACCTCAATAAAGACTAACAGGATTGAGGTAACTTTTGAAAACAAGAATTGCAGGACATACTTGTCAAATCTAACAAATTTTAACTTTTATTCACTACAACACAGGATTAATGTTGAAGGCAGTTTTACTCTTACTTCCTTGAGTTTTCAGCATTTAATTGGTTTTGTGCAGGGACTTAGAATGATGTTACCTTGCACTGATCTTGCAACCATTCTGGGATCTTCTGTGTCAACATGGTTTGAAATTTGGAGTTATTCATGAAAAGAATAATATATTCTTTAACATGCACAGTTACAGTTTGCAAATGAAGATATCCAATGAGCTTGGATTTCTACTTTTCATGAAGTTCTTCTCAGAATAGTCAATTCTGGGTCATGAAAAGAAACACCAAGTTCTTAATCTTTACAGATTCATACTGTGGGAGTTACCTATAATTTCTGCAGCACAGATGTCATCAGATCAATACCATGTAGACTTAGCTATTGTTTCCACTGCAGGACATTTGGTCAGCTCTCTTGGTTGTTTTTCTGAGATTATTTTCTTCCCTTTATAAATAATTGCATGGACGACGCGCTAGGATAGTAGGAGGTTGGAATTTTATGAGTAACAAACACACTTGGTTGAAGGCAGGTGAACACCTAGAAATATATGAGTGACCTGCTGCTGGTTGGACACAATTATGGATACAGAGAATGAGTCCTAACAAACACACTTGGTTGAAGGCAGGTGAACACCTAGAAATATGTGAGTGACCTGCTGCTCTTTGGACACAATTATGGACACAGAGAATGAGTCCAAAGGGCAATCTTATGCCTGAGAAATCATTCCTAGGGAAGGCGTAGATAGCACCTCATCCGGACCAAAGTGAAATGGAAAAAAAAAAAAAAAAAAAAAACAAAGATTAAAAATAAACAAACAAACACAAAATCACTACCAAAGGAGGCTATTGTAGATGTCAAGGCAAGCAAATATGGGGCAGGAAGTTCAGAAACAAAGGCTATTCAACCACTCAAGGAAACAACCACCACAATGAGACTCACAGCCTTTGGGGACCTGACTTGTTGAAGATGTTTTCTTTATTTTTCTCTAAAATCAGCCTGTGAGAAGTGAGAAATCAGATGGGCCACTGAGCAAAAGAGACTGAAAAACTGGTATGCCCTGTGATGAAGCATGCTAGGACTCCACAAATAAAGGGATAACCACATTTCCTGAGCATTCCCCAAAGGCTCTTTTATTTCTTTTTAAACCTGACTCCTCCAAGAGAAATATGTTTTAGCTAATTCTCCAAAGTCTTCGTCTAACAGAAGTTTCAGTTGAAGATTTTTTCAAGAGATTAATAAAGAGATTTGAAGGAAAACAATTATGGACTCTTTGAGAAATGGGGTTAGGGGTTGTGGTTGTCTCCTCTGAAGTCTTACAGGAGTGTTTCTGAAAACAGTGTCAAGAACTTTAAATGTGTCCTCTCATATGGAGAGATCACAAGTTCTGCTACCTGACTCACACCTGAGAAAGGTGAATGTGACTCCTGGCAGTGAAAGTCAGAGAAATAGAAGAGACTAATTACTTTACTGACAAATTTGAGGTAGATTGGGCTGGGGATGGAGCTCAGTGGTACTAATCTAGCATGTGCAAGGTTGTAGGTTCACTTCCAAGATCAGCAACAACAATAGCAGCAACAATATTAAATTTTTTTAAAAAAAGATAAACAATATATAGTTTTACCAGCTAGTGTCTATTAGAAAAATAAATATGATGATGATTGTCACAGACCAAATTTGAACGATGCAGGATAGCCAAAGTAGAGTTGCTGGAGTGCTGGCTGATCATAACAGCAAGAAATCACCTACAGAAAAGAATACTCAGGCTTGGTACAAAGGACAGTAAGCAAATCTTCTGCAGAGAAAAGGCATTTTTGTTTATTAGAAACTGCAGAGAGGAGGATGGACGTGTTCTGCTGAAAAACGGATGTTTGTATTTGTTACAAATCCATATGTTCAAATCCTCACCCTCAATATGATGCTATGGGGAAATGGGGTCAGAAGTGCAGAGTGCACAACAGTGGGATTAATGTTCTTATAAAAGAGATCCCCACAGACATCCCTTACCCTCTGCCATGCGGTGACACTCTGAAAAGATAGCCATCTAGGAACCGGGAAACAGCAGGACCTGCCTTGATCTCAGAACTACCAGCTGCCAAAACTGTGAGAAATGAATTTACATTGTTAGGAAGCCACTTAGGCTATAGTAGTTTGTTAAAGTAGACAAGTCTCCGAAGAGAAAAACTCAAGTATAAACATCCGCCAACCCAGAATGAAGTCTCACAAGTGTCAAGAACTGGGGTCTCTTGGGTTTCCTGCCCCTTCCCTTCCAGATTCCTTCACTACTTGATGCTATGGACCTGCAAATACTTCTCTTAGTGGGATAAGTGGGGCAGTGAAGGAAGAGATGATGATGGTGACCACCTCAGAGCAAGACTCCAACCTAAACCAAGTACGAACAAGGAGGAAGGCACACGTCAGACTAAAACATGTCTGACTAAAACATGGCACTGTGATTTAAGCGTCTAAGGATGATACCTTGCTACCAAAAATGATTACAGGAATGTTCATTACCAAAAACACATGAGACCTGCTGAAATTCTAAACTGTAGCAGATGATTAATCTGCTTAATAATTCGTGGAAAAATACATATCAAAATTGATTTTCCTTTGGTTATATTATTTGCATTACCTTGCTCTGATAATCATCCTAAACATTCCCATTTTTCTCATGATCCACATTCATTTTTCCATGAAAACCCCAAGATTTTCCTTCCTAAGTATGCTTGAATCCATTCCTTTTCCTTCTGTCCTGGTTGAGGACATTCTCAAGCACAGTGAATTATTGGGGGATTTCCTTAACTAGACCCAGCCTGTGGCCTCAGCCTGTGTCCACATTAGAAATGCTTGGAATAGTTTCTGATATATATTAAATCTGTAAGCAGTAATTCTAATCATTTGTATTCATCTTGCAAGATTTGGCTTAGCAGTCATGTCCAGGAATCCCAACTCTATTTATTTAGTCTGTGTGTACTTCCATGTTAGTCAAAATATCAATAAATACATCTCTGTTGGTCTTAACAAATGCTCCACTTTTAAAGGGCAAGAGCTTTTCATTTTTGTGTCACTGCCTCGCAGTCACCTAATAACACCATGATAAAACTTCTCTGGATGGATCTAAATGTATATGAAGAATACAATAAAATAACAATGATATATTGTGCATTTGCTAATCTCAATATTTCATTATCTGTGCAGATTTTCTAGACTAGAAGCTATTATGGTAAAATTAAAGGAAACACCTTGGGTCACATTTTGTTGTTGCCCATTGCTATGAAATATTGTTTTGAATGCCCTTTTACAGAGGTCACTGAGACAGGGAAATTCTCTGTCCTATTTTACAACCTCTCTGCTCTAGTAAAGTGCATGTTATAAGTGGTAATGAGCTTGATTGGGTCAACTTGACTGGTTTCAGAGCTTCCCAAGATATTGATGGAACACACTTCTGAGTGTGCTGGAGGGTGACTCTGGATATCATCTACAGTCTCTAGCCTGTCCCCCTGCACTGTTTCCTGGCCAGCATAAACTAAACAACTTCGCTCTCATACCCTTCCATCATGATATTTTTGCTTTAGAGATTCACAATAGACTGAATTCTCTGAAGCTGTGAGCTAAATTAAATAACTTCTTTAAATTAAGATGTTTAGCACTGTTTTCTACCAATAGGAAAGCTACAAAGATCCTTCTTGAAATAAATTTTACCTCAAATATACATCTTTGTTGCCGGGCATGGTAATCTACACTGTAATCTCAGAAGTTGGGAGACTGAGACAGGCACATTACTGTGATTTCAAGTCCAGCCTAGGCCACATAGCAAGTTCAAGGCTAGTTTGGACTACATAGCAAGACCCTGCTCAAAAAACAATACAAAACAAAAATATACCTTAATCACCAAATGGAAACAAGCACATTGTCTAACCACCTCTTGTAACTGGTTAGGTCAAGAAAGCTCCTACTCTCTGACCTTTTAAGCACTCTGGCAAGTCATGCCCAAGGGTCAGTCAGAGGATAAGATTAGCTGACCTTATATACGCACAGGAAAGAGAATTATCTTAGTCCATTCCACTGTTATACAAAATATCACATGAAGTACTTTATAAACAGCAAAAATTCATTTCTTACAGTTCTGGAGACTTATGAAGTCAAGGTGTCAGAAGTTTAGATCATTTAGGAATAATTTAAGGTGAGGGCCTGCTTCCTAATAGATGTCATCGTCTCACTGTGTCTTCATATGGTTAAAAGGGAAAGCTAATTATTGGGAGTAATTAAATAAGAAAGGCCCCACCTGTATAGTATAATCACTTCTTGATACCAATATTTTAGCATTAGAATTTTAATGTATGTTAGGAGAGCACAAACACTTTAATCGTAGCAAGATCTTTTACACAGACATGTTGTCAATATAAAGATGCTTCATTGAAAGCCTGTCTTGTTATATCAAAGGCAAAGAGGCCTACAAGTTTTTCTTTTTCTCTAGCCAATTGTCCAACTTTTATACTATTCATCTCACTAATAAAATACTCTTCTTATAAACTTTGATTATAGTTAAAACTTCTAGGTCGATTTAGAAAGCATTCAGTGTTTGCCAAAACTGGAGGAAGCACTTCTGATTAACTTCTACCCAAAGCTCGTTTGCCATCATCATAGGAGGGTCACTGAATAAGGAACACAAGATGCTATTTGATATCCAGAATCTCATGTAAACTGAATTTGTACAGATACCATAAACCATCTTATCTATAGTAGTGGATTTTTAAATGAATTCCAAATACTGTAACTAAAGTATAGCAAGAAAAGTCTTAAAATACTAATTTGGTTTTCAGTTTGCTCTTATATTTTTCTTTATCTCAGTCAGAGGAACCCACACTGCCTAAAGCAGAGTTAATATTGCTATGACAGTAATTCCAAAGAAGGGTTCATGTTTTATAATGGTTTCCCAGTTGGACTCTGAAGAAGCAGAGGAAAAGCCCAGGTTGGCCCAGTAGGTGAGTGTCACAAAGTTATACTGGGAAGCTGATGATAGACTGAGGTCAGGGGCCACTTCATCATCTTTAGAAGTGAAGCAATGTTGCCTCATTTTCTTTAATGCTACTTCCACATACATCCTTTTTCTCCATATTTTGTTGTTTTCTTAATTTAGTGGTGAGCTGATTATTCTCCTTCCAGTTGAGAAGCAACCCAAGAGTTATAAACTAAATGAGGCCAAATCATAAAGAAGAGAAAAAAAAAAAAAAGGAAGGAGAAAGTGAAGAACTATCAATGCTGAAAAATTGGATCCCATGAAAACAAGTTTCCAATAAACATATTTTGTAAATGTTATCTATTTTCCATCATTTAAAAGTAGACAGAACAACTCAGAGGTGAAGGTGAATTAGGTAATTCCAGCATTCTGGAATTGAATTTAAGTCCAGCCTGAGCTACTTAGCCTCTTATTGAGATTCTGTCCCAAAATAAAGAATAAAAAAAGGCTGAAAATGTAGCCCAGTGAGAAGGTCCTTGGTTCAGTCTCTGGTACTGGCTAAACAAATAAATAGCTAAATAACCTTAGCACATATCAAGCCTCTCCTATGCGAGGGAACCTGACCCTGGCACTTTTGTACTTATGATCCTTTAAGAATCATCAAGATGTAATCTATATGAGGGCAGGCTTTGTGTAGAGTTTTGTCCACTGGTGTTGTTTTCTAGGGCCCATGGTGGGGTCTGAATGTCACAGATCACAAATATTTGTTGAATGAATAAATGAACTGATTCATTTCATCTTCTGTCCAGAAGTCTCGTAAAGTAGGCATAGTTTTTACCTCCCACCCACAGAGAGGGAACCTGAATCTTTAGACTAGGAAACCCTCAGACTTCTAGCAAGCTGCTCTGAGTACTAATAGTTTTCAAGGTTCTCTTCCTTCTGCCTTCATTTTTACCCAGCTCTATTTTTTCCTCTGTCCCAGATTTTCTGCTGCAAAAGATACAGACAACCACAACGTTCCACAGCTTTGCAGCCAATTATTGGTAAAGAAACCAATATCTGTGATTCTCACTCACTCAGCCTCTTCATTCCAAGCCAGCTTCCCTCAATCAGAATGAATAACTTATTATTTATTGAAGTTGGATATTGATTAGCTCTTAAAACCTGTGCACTTTTTTTTACCTTTCAAAAAAAATAATTTCTTAGCTCATGATCACTAAACTTAGCCATCAGGTAGATTTTTAAGAGAGTGAATGGGATCATTTCAAAGCTGAAAGGACCTTTAGGGACATCTGATGAAAGACTGTTATTCTGCTTATTTGAAACAGATAAGCAAATTATGACACAGAGAGTGAAGGAATCTTCCTAATGCAACGGGGCGCATCAATGGATGACTCACAATGAAAGCTGAGTCTCTGGAGACCTAGTTTAATGTCTTGCACACCCAAGCATGAGGCTGGCCTCCTTGTTTCAATGTATTTATTTATATTTGTTTGTTTATTTATTTTTTACTGGGAATCAAACTCAGGACTTTGCACTTGCCACACAGGCCCTTATGCCACTGGGCTATATCCCCGGTCCCTTGCTTCAGTTTCATGCCATCTTTATAATAAAACCCGTGAAGTTGGATGAAACCACCCACCTCCATCCAGTATGCCAGCATGCTTTCTTTTTTTTTTTCTTCTTCATAGAAGCAGCAATAAGGAGGATCGTGTGGAAGCTGGCTACCTACCTAGTAAAGCTGAACTTTCTTCTTTCAGTCACAATCCCATTGCTGGAGTTCAATACTCAGTGCTCACAAATTAAAGGAAGAGAGAATCATTGTTTCAACCTACGATCAACTGTCTCTTTGATGGCAGGAGAGGCCAGGAGGCAGAGAGAGAAAAGACAAGTTGAGGAGAAGACATTTTTTCATGTATTGCCTCAATGCTGAAAAATTGGAATTAATGGATGAACCCACTGGTGACTACAGCAGCTTCATGATCCAACCACATTCCACACATGTGAGAATCTCGAGGGACATTTTAGAGCTAGGACATAACACTTCATTTGTGTTTTCCTGTTACATTTGCTCATACCACGGCTTAGGCTTTTAACATTTATTTATTTCCAGTTACATCTTACACAATGTCACATTTTAGAGTCGCCTGTGTCTCAGAGTTTTGGAGCCTTATCTGCACATTGCTGATATAATTTTTCACTAGAAGGATTAAGCATCTTTTGAAGCTCTTGCAAAATTGCAACCCCTGAAGTTTAACCAGTTACTATATCAACAACATATTTGGGTAACTGCCCAAAGAGACACACTGAAATCAAACTCTTAATTTCACAACCTTTGATGAAATAAATCCTTACCAACCATTGACCTCAGTGCTGCCTTCTTATTGTGAAGATCCCATGTAGCATGGCAGAATGAGAAGGAGGAAATAAAGTGAGAGGGGAATCTGAAGGCCAATCTACTTAGGATGCAGAACCAGGGTTTCTTCTGATGCATGTTGGATCAGTTCAGAGAGAGGGTCAGGGTGAGCTAATTCTCTCTGTGTGATCGGATACACACACAGGCAGGACACATGGCTGACTTGTATGATTGAGACTTTTGACAAGAGTACTGACAATGGTGATGAAGGGTCACCCAACACCTGGAATATGATACTAGACAGGGAATGAACTTTCACTTTTTATAAGTGAGAAAAAGACACGGAGATGTCATCTTGGTATCACAGCAGTATTTCAGATTTTATTACAATTTAAGGGTCTCTCCTCTCAGTAAAATTAAAGTTTTTTTCAGACCCACTTTACCTCTGAAAGCAAAGCCTGGTTCCTAAGCAGATGGAAAAGCTAGAGGCTGTAATAACCTGAAAAAGTCAGTCAAATGAGAGAGTTTTGTGACAATGTGGAGAATTACAGACTACAACTATTGCCCACAAAGTGTCTATGTTAAAATGCAGTTTAACAAATCGTGAGAAGCAGTTTCTTCCAAAACAATGGAAGTGGAATCAGCTAGGATCCTGCTAAGTGAGATGGCCTTGTGGTGGCAGTCATTTCCTAGAGAACAGATGATGGTGAAAGGTGACATTAGGTACAGGTATAACTGTACTGGAAAGTGCAGGATGACAGTACTGATGGGCAGAGACAGTCATGGCCAGCTCTGAGCCCTGTAAGCCAGATGGTGGATTTGACAATCATAAGAGCAAGGAGCCCAGGAACCAGGGCTGTGTCATCTACCTCTCTTTCTGAGGACAGAGGTCTGAGAACACAGTTTCATAAACTCCTTCAGCAGTTTTATCCAAGAATGCATGCTTTAGTACTAGAAGAGAAGTTGTTTGAACTTAAACTCTTATAGTTAGGATTTTGAGAAAGAAATAGCTTCATCCAAAGCTTCACCTCAATATAACAAATCCAGATCAGCGATCCAAAGGCTTAGCTAGACCAGGAGCATAGGAAGCTCTGTAGCAGTACCAAGAGATTCGAACTTCAGCTATCCACGAAAGCCTCCAGTGTGCAACTGAGTAGGTGTCTCAATCTGCCCCTCCCTGTCAACATCACCAGAGTTGGGGTTCCTGAGTTTTAGCTTTAAGTGTCCTAATTTGAAATTATTCCCAACTCATAAATCCTGTCAACTGATAATGCTCAAGAATTTGGTTACTATGTGACTACTTTTCTGATCTGGTTGTTTCCAGAGGATCAAAAATAGACTGGGTGGTCAAAAAACTATCAGGCTTCAAATCCAACTCCCTTTCCTCTCCTCATAGCAGTTACCATTAGTAGACAGTGGCATATTTTGTTGTACAGGAAAGATATGGCCTCATCGACACATTGAGCCTCTAACTGTGTTCTGGACATTCCAAGCAGTCATTATAAGCCAATTAAGATTGGCAAATGACAACAGAGCAGTTTTTTCTCTCAAACATAATTCCAACCTTTGACCCTATTCCCTCTGACCTTGTATGGAAAAACACCCGCCAACTGGTCAGCTTGCTTGCAATGCCTTCTCCTTCCAGTGTACTGGAATAGAAACCTCCACACTACCAGCAGCTGGGAGCTGTATTACATAGCTCAGCCACAAAAATGCTGCATTATTCAATAGTTAGTATTTTCCTAAAAGCTAAAAGTGAGTGAATTTTTTTTGCCCAGTGGGAAAGTAAATCGTATTGACTCAAAATATACCTTTTAAATATACTTACAGTGATCTCTAAACATAAAGTTGCTAGCTATTAATGTCCTCATGGGCTTCAACATAATGAATTATAGTCATCAAGAATGAACTCTTTTCTTTAAGCCATAATTTGTGATTTCTTTACTATACAACATAAAAACATATCCCCTGATTTTCATTAGATTTCTTTGAAATACTCCCTAATATGTCATTTAACATCTTCCAAAGTGCTTGAAGCTTCTATGAATGTCTGATTTCCATATGACTGTCTCTCAAATTGCATATATCATACATAATCTTCAAGTGACCCAGTAACTTTTCTTAATGCTAGAAGTAACAATTACAGTGCCAAATTATCCCTCTTAAAAATTATGACTGTAATGGTTATTTGCCCAAGACTATTCCTTCAGCAAAATGACAACTACTGCTTCACACATTATCCAGTAATGGCTTTAAATTTATGCAGCAGAGAAAATTAATGAGATATTTCTATTTTACAGAGGAGACTACTATAAGACTATTTCTAAAATGATGGGAAGATAAAAGAATGAAAGGTGGAATAAGTATTGTCAAATAACACAAAAAACACTATATTTGAATAAGTATTAAATAAACATTCAACAGTGGCAAATAAAAGTATTGTAATCGTGAAACAGGTTCCTAGACCAAAAGCAACCAAACATATTATATTGTTTCACGAAACTACACATACTTAGTTATTGGGAAAATAATTTAATTTGAAATATATGTTTTTAAATTGGCTTGGGGTTTTGATCAACACCGTCCCAAATATTTTTAACTTGACACGCTCTGCATTTTGTTGTTGGCAGGAACTGTGTGTTTCTAAACATGTGCATGTGTGTGTGTTTACCCATGTACTGACCCACCCGTATCTGTGTCATGTCCTCTTCAAATTGGGAGACTTACAGTCTTGGTTTTAGTGGGAAAAGGTTTATAAAGCAACGTGATACTGCAGCCCTCATTTTGTCTTTCATTGTGGACTAAGGTCAATTGTTCTCAGACCTGGATTTTTTTCCTAAAATTTAAAACAGTATTTTTCTTTGAATTTAAAGAAATACTGGCAGGTGAAACCAAGCTGACATAATGAGAGATGTAAAATGCTGACAGGTGTGCAGCCTGATTTAAATCCAAAGTCTGGATCCTTTTAGAGAAGTAAAATATATTTTACAAAAATTTTTAAAAATATTTTTGTTTGTAAATTTTTTCAACATTAACTTTCAACAGATTTCCATTGTCAAAGAGGCCAAAAGTATAAATAAACACGTGACATTGCCAGCAAGTCTTTGATACTGTTACAAGACTTTCAATATCTAGGTCAAATATTCCCAGATGAAATAAGTGAAGGCCCAGTTGATTTGGATTCTTGTAAATTAGCTGGTCAGCACTCCTTTCTAAAGAAAATATTTACAAGCAGGTGTACTGTTTGGTTTCAAGGACTCTTAGCTTACTATTCATCCAAATTTCCTTAGCTATTATTCTTCTGAAAGCTTAATTTTTTAGCATGGAAAGATACATGAATACATATGATTGTAGCTATTTTATAAGGTGAGAAATGTTATTTTTTAAATTTTACGATTTTCTCCTGAGATTTCTTGTGAATTTCCTTCCCCAACACTTGATGAAAGAGGAATAGTAACTTTTAATTGTTGTATTTTCAGTATATTTAGAGATAAGGTAAGTTGGAGGCCAGGCCAGGTGCTCCTCCTGGGGCCACATGTCCCATTACTATGAGATGTAGCTGCCCCCTCAGGAAAAGAATGGTAGCTTAGCAACCCTGTCCCATGTCAGCATACGGGGATGCCATTAGGGAAACATGCAAATTGCCTTGCAGAATTTCCACAGGGCAAGAGAAATTTGTGAATGAACACAGGGGACCTATAAGTGTCGAGCAGCTAGTCCAGTTTTAGATTCATGTTTTATAGCCATGACATGAAAAGATGAAAAAATACATTTATCATGTGTGTCCCTGGCAGGCATATGTCCTTCATTCATCTCTTCATTTTCTATTTTTTGTTCATCCTCCCTTCTGCGTGAAAACATTCAATGTCAAAACTTTTGAATCCAGGGATTGTCAAATGTAAAGGGAGAGACAATGTTTGCAATGTAAACATTTTTATTTTCAACAAGAGAACTGAAAGCTAGAGATCCAAGAATTTAGGGAATAAAATCATCTTTGACTTTAGGAATAGACTGACTGATACTTATTTCAAAAAGTTGCAAGGAAACTTTCAAGTAGTGTAGTATCTGGGAAGTATGTATGAGTGGGTACAACTGTTTATGTGTTGGCTTAAGTAATATAGCAGTCACTTGTAAATGCAAATTACAAATTTCTTTAATTTTCACTGATATTTCCATTTATTCAGGTACTGCCTCGTCCCTTTTAGTCTGGGTTGAGCATTGCTAGACATAAAAAGGGTACTGGGAACAATATGTCAAGTTGTTACTGAAGCCACATTTTATTTTCTCAAATCATATATTCTTGTGAAGTGTTTAAATTTTTCCTATACAGTTGCAAAGCTGAATATGTAGCTTAGGTTCTTTTCTTTCACTAGCATTTGCATGTCGGAATTTGTCAAAATATCATCTTTTAAAAGATCAAATATAGTAAAGATTTGGCTGTTTCACCTGTATTACTTCTTGCTCAAGGAAACTGTTTAAAATGTGGCATAGTACCTATATCATATTTGTAATCTGGGCAGTACAATTTTAAATTGAATCTTTTTAAAAATTCAAAAGTAATGTAGCAATCAATTTTTACAATTTTTTTATTGATCCAACAGTATATATGGGGAAAACCTGATGTTTAAAACTATATGAGGTTAAATTTAGGTTTAAGTACACATATTTGCCATAGCAGTGTTACTTTTCTTAAATTGTAAGTTTTAATCTCTAAATTGCTCTCTCCATATTAAAATGTAGAAAGCCCCAGGAATGGATTCATATTTTGTCATACAACTTTTGGTGGGGTACCAAAATACACTGGATAGGAGAAGTTAATAATCATTTACTTTCAACTAATCAATAGTGGAAAAATGAATACTAACATTCAAGAAAATTAATCTCATGCTCACATTTCTTTTGAAATAATGTTTTATCTTATGGAAAGCTCCTTAGTCAAGGTACCCTCTCACTAAGATGACAGAGCACATTAAATTATGTATAAAATAAAAGTACACTCGA